>NC_045637.1:75301498-75612748 GCF_009829145.1 Chiroxiphia lanceolata
TGATGTATAATTAAAGTCTTAAATTGAGTCATATGCCCTGGAATGGATTCTGTCTGAAACGAATCATAATAAATGTTTGAATGAGGTAAGAAATAAGACTGTGGCAAGACCGTGAGAAGTGCATGATAGTGCAAAAGGAAGGTGAAATAACCTGATTCATGTATTCAGTAAGCAGCGGGGAACATGCCCAAGGAACAGAAAGTTGTAAATAATTTGTGGAGAAATTACCTAAGTGTTAATAAGATCATATGATTTTAGAATAATTTAATTTTGGATTGTATTGGTGCTGCAGTCCCGCTACATGTGAAGAAAAGAGGCATTTTTCATATACCATGATAACCTTTTAGATTGAGAAATTGGACATCTCCTTTAACCCCTAGAAATCGGGTTAGACATGATCTGGAAGACTCTCACTGTTTTGCACTATTCATATAAAAGTAAGTATACAACACATAGTTCTCCATAAGCCTCTTCACCTGCTTATCAAATTAAAATATTTTTAAGCTATCATAGGGCTGTTTAAGGAGAACTTACATTTCAATTACATTCTCCATCAGTAGTCATGAGGGAAGCATAGTGTCTATAGTTCGCTTACAGCAAAATGTGTTTCTTCTGAGCAGCATTCATTAGTCAGCAGCAGCTGTATTCTGGCAAGTAAAGCAAAGGCAAAAACTTTTCCAGGAATGGATGAATGTTGATTGGACAACAGCTGCTGCAGTGTCAACAGTGTTCTTTGTTTCTATTGTCTGATGTCTTCTTATTCCTCAGCCAAGTCTCTGCTAATCCCTCAGACCTTCTGCCACAGCCCACGAAAGCTAGTTTGTTTGATGGTATGATTGAGGAGATCTGGAGTCACACTGGATTGCCCAGTTATACTTGAGTTTCAATACAAGTGCATTTATTCCAAAAGGGTAACTAAGCCTAATGAATTATCAATACTCATGTGGCAATTCCATTGTAACAGTGTGTCAGGTGGTAAATAGGTTTTAAATAGAGATACTTGTACTTATTTACTGTTTCACATAATCTAGAAACTGCAATATTTCTTAAAATAGGAAATAATTTTTTTGAAGAAAAAAAGTAACCAAACTTGATTACAAAACTGTGAACTATGTCTGTAGATCCCCAAAGACCTTTCCTTTTAAGTAGGAATCTAGCAGTTAAAGTCTAATTGTTGTCATAGGGACATATTTTATAGGAGAAACAAGGCTATTTCTGTGTTTAAGTTCTTTAATAGATGATAATTTTACTATTATTTTTTTAGAGAAAACAAACACAAAATAGGGAAAGTGATATCTGGTAACAGAGGAGAACTTTGATTTTCTTTTTTTTTTCTTTTTTTTTTCATGATTTTTAACATCCAAGGCTGGAGCTCATTCACTGTGCATTCTATCACTAAAGTCATTACCCTGAATCCTGGGAAGATAGCAGAGAAGGAAGGCTTCATATAAATCAGAAAGGGGATTTTGCTGACTTTCTAATGAGCCGCTTTGGAAACACCCTGAGGGAGGCGAGTTCAGGGCTCACAATCAAAGGCTGAAGTCTCAGGAGTGAAAAAAACCAGTTATTTGCCTTTCTGATTGTTGGATTCTATGTCCACCTGTTCCTTTCAATCTGCCTTTTTAACAACCATTAAAAAGTCAGTGATTCAGGGCAGATGTTGAACAGACTGTGTTTCCAACACACCAGTTTTGATTCATTCGTTTCCACACCGCTTTTATTTGGCCAAAGATGGTTTCAGTACAGTCCTTTTATTGTACCCACAGGTGGACATAATTTGTTCTTAGATTATTTTTTTCTCTCTTTTCTCTCTCTTTGGTAACTTTTCCCCCTCAGTTTATGTTATTAACAGTTATTGAAACATTTTATAAACTTTCATTGACTTTCCTGCAGTTGATCTCACAGTTGGGATAGACCTCATGAACCCCAGTTATTACAGTCGTCAGAAATACATCCGTTATTTTCTCAGTGTAAAGCTGATCCAATACTACAGTTAACAAAATTGAAAAAAATGAAAGTATTGCTGCTTCGTGACTGGGCTTGACATTTCTAAATAATCTTACAGTTTCCGTTGTCATTTCCACTGCCACTCAAAGATCCACGTTCTGGGAAGTTTAGTCATAAAATTGCTCCATTATGCAGTAGACTACGTAGAGTGAATAAGGGTCAAATCTGGACCAAAAGAAGCTTCTCATTAAAAGTAAAGATTGTTGTTATCTTTGTGGTGTTGCATAAATATAAAACTTAATATTATATCTCATGAACATAAGCTATGTTTGCTGATGACTAAACTCTGGAGTTAGAAATAAGACTTTTGTGGAACTCTGGAGTAGTGTCTGACACTGGAAGTTTGCTAAAGCTTAGCTAGGTATTGCTTTCATCTCTTTTTGAAGCAGAACCCATCCAGTAATATACTCATCATAAGGTTGCTTCTGTAAGGAACCGTAGAGCATGAACAAGTTGTTTAAAAACGCTTATTACAGGTGGTATGGGAATCAGTCCAGATACAAAAGAGAAGAAACTCAGCTCTTATTTCTCTTCTACTTGATCTTGAAGTCTAGAAAAGGAAAACTTGGAGAAAAGTCACTTTGAAAACTCAGTAGGAGGCTTGCCTGACTAAAGCCTGCACACTTAGGCCCATAATTGCATAAATGTTAATTAAATAAGACAACTAATGAGAACTGACTGACAGGAGCTAAGCAGAAGTAAAGAGTAGCTGCTTTTTGGGACTCTGCCACATGTAGTCTTCATTCCATTCCAGCAGCAACTTCCCTTATTTCCCTGTCTTCACTATTGAATGCAGGCTCAAACCAATAGCTCACAATTCCTCCTTTTCTGGCTTGGCTAATTCCCAAAATAAACAAGTCTTTTTGTTCCCTGAGGAACAAGCTCAGCTCTGCTGGAGGAGTAAAAAGAGAATCAGGTAAGAGACAGGGTGACTGACAAGGCCAAGGAGAAAGAAGACTTGTTTCATCAGAGCAGAGGAAGAAGAAAGTGGGAGCAGATAACGGCAGTAATCGCCACAAAAGGTGAATGATGTCGAAGAGACTGTAAGAGAAGACTGAAAGTGAGATACTTGGGAAATACAAGAGCCTTTTGGAAACATCATAAATCCGTTTAATTTTTTTCCAGTGGGGATCGCTGTTAAAGACCTCACAGTCTTAAGACCAAAGCAGAATCAGAGAACAGAAAAATGAATTACTTGCCATGTAGAATAAGAAAGGTGGATCTAAGGTAAAAAAGAAAGGTTCTGATGGAAACAAAGAAAAATATACTAATTGCTATTGTCAAGGGCAAATATTCCCACTGAAATGGCTCAAACATTACTGAGCTACATGTTAAAAGGAGCAGAGGCACTGAATTAGTGTACCAGTCAAATTAATTTTGTGAAAGGGTTGCAAAAAACTAGTACCACCGCAACCGCATGAAAGTAATCAATAGATTCCGAGAATTTGAATCCATGCTTCTTTATATTATAAATATTACAAATATTTATATTTGTGTGCTTACCAGATTTTTAATGTCCTAGATATGGATAGCAGAAAAAATTATTAGGTTGAATAATACTGTCATTTCTGTTTGAGAAAGCTAAAAGATTTTGTCATTCGAGAGTATTACAAGGTCAAGAAATGGAACTATTTCAGAAGGCTGATAAGTGCTAAGTAACCAAACCAGTACCTAGGGCTTGTTCAGCTTAAATCAAAAGGAAGGATAAAAAAAACCCAGGCTGCTAAACAATGCTTTCTAGTTCAAAATCATGGATTTGTGTTTTATAAAGGAATTCAGAAGATGAACCAAGAAGATCTGTGTGTCAAAGGCTCTGGAATGAATTGAAGAAAACGTACACAGTACTTGGAGTTTGTTGCCAAGAACAAGAGAAATTCTGTAGAGAAGAGCTCTAGATTTAGCTGGATAACTAGGAAGCTGAAAAAGGATACTAATAAAATACTGGAAAGTGGATGTAAAAATCCCCAGAAAATATTGCTCATCAAGGAATCTTATCAGGAGGATCAGAAAGTTAAGAAAGAAGATGATAATTAACCAAATTCAAGCTCATTATGATCAGTGATGTAAGGGTCAAACTAACTACAGGTGTGGCTAAATTAAAGTAGCATTCTACTTCTGTTTCCAGAAACTGGGACACCATTACTGAATATGTAGCAGGAGTAAGATGGCTATGAGGTTGATCGTATGGAAGTGGAAACTGAGTATGAAATGACAGGAGAAATTAAACAGGCCAGTAACTCCCCATTAGGTACATTCTCAGTGTAAAAAGTGGACTACCTGATGGAATGGGTTATTTCCAGTTTTTAGTTTTCTGACTATAGAAACACAGAAAAGTGTGCAAATTAGTCTAGTAGCAATGACTTTTAGTAAAAGTCTGACGTTGTAAGGCATCAAAAGTAGTTCATGAAGCAACTTTTCAGAAGGAAAAAGTTATCTAGGCAGCCACAAATAGATGACTTTGACCTCTGCAGTGTGCAAAGCTCAGAATATATTGTCAAAGAAAAAGCAATTAAGACTAGAGAGGCAAATAGGAATTGGTATAAAATGCAAGAAAAAAGAAGGCCTTGCTAGTAAGGATTGATAACAGAATTTTCTTCTGTAAATGAAAGGTTCATAAAAAGAAAATGACAGTGGAGGAGAAAAGTTTGAGTTCATCAAGATAGGTTAAAGTTATCAGTGTGATGTGGTCCAGAGAAAGGAAATATAATTAGACATATTGGAAGAACTGGCAGGGGAGTAAGAAGTATTAATGCAGAGTTCTAGAAAATTATCATGAAGAGTAATACGTATATTGTGATCATCCACATTTAAGAAAATGAAATTTGTATTAAAAGGAGTACAGAGACCACTCAGAGAAAGGGCAAATTTTTCTGCAAACAGTGACTAACAGAATTTGGTTTAATAACATCACTAAACAAAGACTGAATGACACACACTTGATCCCTCTGTGAGAGACCTTCGCTTTCCTCTCTACTTTTCTAGAGCAAAAACCATGGAGGAATTTACAAAGCTAAAAGAAAATATTGATATAGGAAAAAGAAAAAAGCTGTATGCTCTGTACAAGAAAGTTTAGACCGGAACTAACAACACGTTCTTTAAAAAAATGAGACTTTGAGCCATCTTTCCAGGAAGAAGTAGGATGAGAAAATGCAACAGTTTCAAGGATGGAATGCAGTTGCTTTATGAAACAATTCAACCCATCTACTTGGCAAAGCTGAAGACTCATGATTTTTCCCTTGTGATGTTTTTATGATCTGCCTCTTACTGTGCAAACAAATAGTTGTTGTGCATTAGTGTCCAATTGAAATGGCCAAACATGGTCAGGTGATGTTTGCAATATTTATCCTTTCCATTTATTGCTATAATTTATTTATTTATTCCTAACAGATATAAATTTTCTATCTGCAAGATGTGATATTGGCCACTGCTAGATCTAAGGTGCTGATAGGTCTAGATAAATTTAAAATGGTCATTCCCATGCTTCTCTACTCTTATTTCTAAAAGAAAACATGAGTTTGAAAAAGGGAAGAAGTACATTAACTCTCTGATTGTCACAAGTAGTAGACTCTCCATGAATTGATTTATTAAAAAGTTCAATTACCTATTTATATTTCAGTTGTCAAATGTAAGGAGAATGCTCTGAAATGTTTATTGAACACATAAGATTTAATAGCTAACTGCTATCTTTGTTAATTAATTGAGAAAGTACAGGAAAAGTTCAATTCTTATAGGTCATCAGTTAATGAAAAGAAGTAAATAACAAAAATATATCCTGCAATGTATGTGTATTAGACTGACTACTATATATCTAGACAGATGTATACTGATTCATATACACATGTAGACAAGTACTTCTGCTGTAACTTGCTGTCAAGAGTCACACATTTGTCCTAAAGATCCTGACAGTCTTAGAAAGATGTGGCTGAGTAGCAACTAGATTCTTATGAAGCATTTTTTCTAAGTAGCAATAAAGACTCACTTCTGTGTCAGTGGCACTATGAAAGAGATATATTTCCTTGCTCAAAAAATGAAATGTAGTATGCTATAGCTGTGCTTAGCATCTTCCTTTTCCCAGAAGACACTTTTAGTCGTTTCAACAAATCCCAGCGAAACTACTTCGTATCAAACAGCGAAAATGAGTTCATAAGCCAAGCTTGACATAATGCACTCCTTATTGTAGCATGTATACTTGGTGGAGAGAAGCACTTTAGATGCAGTCTGTCTTTTCTTTTGACAGCTAAGCATTTGGGCCTCAGTAGCAGATGAGGCTTCTGTCTTGGCCCTCAAAGGTCATTAGAAAGAGATGGCCAGGTCTGTAAAAGACTCCAAATCTAACAGGCCAGTGACTGTGTGCTAAGAAAGTAGGCTCCAGGAGCAGTATCTGTTGCTCAGTGATAAGCATATATATGCACACAGTATTTGTATTTGTCTACATGTATATGGAATGTATACGTGCATGTATGTATATACATACATACACACACATATATATACTACAGAGTCATTCAGACAGAGGTAGAAAACTGTGTAAAGATGATTCAAACCACCAAAATACCAATGGAAAAAAATGACAATATTGATGTCACCAAGAGTCTGAAGCAACCACCTCTTTACTTGGAGAATTATCCTAGGCGTCTGAACATGTTGAAGGCACTAGCTATTTTTTTAAGTATACCTGCAGAAGCCTTATATGCTACTTCTTCCTTTCTGAGTTCTTGTTTGCTCAGATCAAGACCTGAGTCATAACTCTCAATGTTTAGCCATACAGGATTAGGTATATGTATTTTTGGAGAACTTTCAAGTTAAAAACAAATAAAAAGAAAGCTCCAGCAAGCTTCGTTGACTCTAAGGCTGGTTGACTCTAAGATTCACCTGGGTGTCAGAATCTGCCTACTCTTGTTGCAGACACCTATAGGGTAAATTAAAATCAGAATTGCATTATGAAAAGAATCATATTGTTTAAAAAATGAGTGCAAATATGTACCTCTTTTTCCCTTTCCTCCATATAATTACTTCAGATCCATCACGAGAACTTTATTACAGAAATTTTGCATTTTTTATCTCTTGTTAGTGTAACAAGCTTGCCTGTTAGTGAAACAAGCTTTAAAAATAAATAAGACAAAATTCATTGGAAATTAGTGGAAATTAAAAGTAAACATCTGAAAAGTAAATGGATTGTACTGTTCTTTGATAGATACTTTTTCCCTCATACTTATCGTATTATTAATTTAATATACTTCATAAAATACTTCACACACTTTAGTAAAACAAAACAGGCCTCATGGATAGATAGATCTGAAAGAATTTAAGTCAGCTGAGACTTACACTGTGTTTTGAACATGGGATACATTAATCTCATATCTGTAGTTGCTCTGGGACATGAAGTAAATTCGTGGAATGACAAAGTTCGTGAAAATTTTCAAGTCTTTCAAGATGACTGCAGCTGAGTATCATTAGAAATCTCCTTGTCCTTAGTGTAGAGATACATGTGAAAATGCTCAGCTCTAATCAGGCAGAAGCATTTGTAACAACTATAAACTACAGCAGCTTTTGCATTGCTCAAGCCCTAGCTTTTCGTATTTTCTTGTGTGTTTTTGTGACTGTGTCCTTATTTGACCTCAGTGGCTGACTAAGATACATGTGTGTTACACCTGTTTTAGGGGAAAAGCTATTTTTCAGTGCTTTCAGTAACCTCTCTCTACCACCTCCACAAATGTGCCTTAATGATATAGTCTGCCCTGCAGTACTGCAGCTTTCAAAACCTAAGTTTTGACATAATAGTTGTTAATATTAGAATGGGCTCTGTTCTACATTAGAATCAGAATGGGCTCTGGGCTTTTACATTCTATTGCTTCTCTTTTTTTAACTGTATTGCTTATTGGTTAATTTTAATTTAACACATTTATCCAAAACAAAGTGTGGCATAAATAAAAAACCCAAAACAGAGAGACACATTTATAAAGAAATTAAATAATGTTTGCAAAATACTTGAAATGTGGTTTGCTAAATCAGCACTACATTTTATCAACCTGAAATAATTAAATCATAAATAACTAGGTTTTCTTGTAATTCTGCTTCATATTATGTAGCCTGGCAAATTGTCAAGAACCATGATAATTCCAGCTCTTCACCAAAGCATGGCATCTACCATTCAGCAGGAAATTAAGTTTTGTCTATTTTTCACCCAGAAGTCGTACTTCGAATTTATACAGCCCTTAAAATATTCATATTGTAATATGGATTTTATTAATGTGAAACTTATTCTTAGGGAAACTACCTAGGAATTCAATTTGTTTTGTTAGTAACTTTAAATGAATTTGTACTTTCTAGTGAAAAAAGAAAAAATGTCCATATATATATAGTGATTCTGAAAATTTTACTGGTTTGCTGCGATTTTTATGGGTCTTGCAAAATATTTTTGCTTACTGTAAAGCACAGCTAGATATTCCATCAACAGCTAGTCCTGTTAGCTGTCAGTGTATAATCTTTAATGTTCCCTCTTTTCCCCAGGCAATCACATTCTGTATTTAGTCCAGATTCATATGAATTCTGAACCTTCCCTACTTTTTTCAGTTACTAAATGCCTATTGCCTGAAAATAGCAGGATATTAAGAACTAAAAGCTTAAGTTGTAGTAATTCAAAACTTCCAGTTTACATTCATTAAGTACAGCACACAACAGGAAATAATATATAAGAAAGTAGAAACTAGAATTTGAAGTAAAAAATAAAGGTAAGAATAATTGGAATTATAGTTTTGACTTAAATTGGCAGTCAACAACAAACCATTCTGAATGATCATGCTCTCGAGTCTTCCAAATTTTATGTTACAAATTCAGGAGGATTTGAAAATACCAACTGTAGTAAAATTATCTATGTAACAATTGTTTTATACTGACAGGTCACTCATGAGGAAAAAGAGTTTCAATGGACCTTGTTCAAAATAAAATTCTTACAATTCAGCGCAGGGACTTATATTGTTCATCACACTTATATTGAGAAGTTAGTACACTCCCTTGGTTCCATAAAGTTCAAAGTTAGATAGTCAAAAAGATATGTGCATTCAGATGGGTTTTTTACCGATCTTTGCTTCCACAAATTTCAGGATTTCAGGTATAGACAATCATTCATAGGTACAGAATGGTGAAGCATACAATATTTTTACAGTCCTTCAGGATCCAAGCAGATTTTGGTTGAAACTAGCTTATATTTTAGAATTGAAAAGAGCAGGATGAAAATAAATTAAGTAAAAATAAATCAAATTTCTCTTAAGATTACATTATTGATTTATTGTTATCTTTAAAGACCATGCCATGTCTTATAATTCATCACATCATAAAGTATAGAAAGTAATTCTCAATAGTATTCTGTGTATGAAACTTCATCTTTTATTTATGTATTCTGTCATTAACCCTATTATACGAAATATAGAATGTACAAGAAATTTCTTTTTAAGAGTATGATGGTCATTACGCTTGTGTTCTGCAATACAGTAATTAAGGTACATGAAAAAATTTTTATAGAGCAAACAGATCCACTTTAACTCTCATACTTGGACTAAAATTATATGAGTGGTTCTAGAGATCATGGTCTCTGTTTTCAGTGTATGTTTACTCACTGAGAGTTGAATGCTTGTACATAAAGTTACATTACAATATTTTAATTTTAATATTTCCAGACTACTTGTCTATATTTGTTGCAGGAGGAGAATCTAGTTCATACTAGATCTACATGAATCTGTCAGAGATTAAAACTCAGAGGTAGGACTTCATTGAGAGTCATGGAATTAGGCTAGATGTGCTGTACTCTTAAGTATTAAAGAACCTATCTTAAGTTTTGGTCAACTTGGGGCAATCTTTTTAATTTTTGATGCATGTGTGATAAATATTAGACACATTCAACACCGAAAGCATCTTCACACAATGAAGTTTAGAAAAGTGCACTGTCTTGGAAAAGTAATGGCTTTAAAAGTTGTTTTCTTGATTCACTGAATGATTCTTGTTTGATTTTTTTGGTACATATTTTTCTTTGGGTAGCAATGTGCATTGGTAAAAGAATAGAAGGGGAAACACTAACATCTACGAAAGTGTACATTAGTTTATCTGCAATTGATCCATGATATTATACAACATGAATATTTGTACTGCTTAGAAAACTTTGGATTCTTTTCAGCACATCTATTATATGCTTTCTACTAATATGAATGCATTTTTCAGCCTTGTACCTGCTGTATGCAGCATATCATAGACTATCTGCTTGGAAATCAGATGGTTAGCTGAGTTCTCACTCTGTTTCCAATCTCCTGTTGCTATCTGCATTGCCAGGTTTCATGAGAGTGCTGTGATTTTCAAGCTATTACTTCACTTCTGATGTCTCAGTCTAAGCTGGCAGGCATCTGGTTTAGCGGATGTTTCAGAGACGGAGATTTTCCAAGACAAGTAGTAGTTCAGAATGAAGATTCCCTGCAATGACTAAGATATTGTATGTGGTTTCATGAGGATGGCGTAGGAACTTCAGAAAGAAAAGGAAAAGCACGCTTCAATAGAGTGGTGGCATCTAAATCTCTCATGTACCGAATGTCAGTACTGGAGAGTGGAGGGCAAATTATCTCAGGGAATGTGCTGCCCCGATTTTCCTGTGTTAATTCCAGTACTCCAAATAATTTGGGTATCTGTGTCTGTATTCCATGAGATCCTAGAGTGTGACATTTGATATGTGCAAGCAAGGTAAGCAAAGCTCTGTTGATTTTGTTTTCTTTTTTTTTTCGGCCCAGGCTTGTCAATTGCCTTGACTATCCAGGGAGAATTTTCAAAGGGTTTTTGAAATTCTGATTCCATTAAAATAAATGCACAGTTAGCCACTGCATTTAGCAGATACAAGTCTCTGCAGCCAACTAATGATGGTTTACAAAATTAGAAAGGAACTTTTATTTTTACTTTTCTTTCTTTCTTTGAATGTGAACTTTCTTAAAAAATAATAGTAAGACTATTTTGCTCTGAGTTTTTTTTAGTTGCTCTTGCTCCTCTTTCTTACATATCTCTGAATATCCTTGACAATGTAGCAGCTTTTTTAGCAAATTTTTTGTTTCTTTTTAAGAAAAGATCTTTTGAGAAGCTCATTTTTATTTTATGCTTAGGTGGATTCTTTCTATGCAATTGTAGTCCATACAGTCAAAACCAAGCTTAGATGAATCTTCATGCAGTTCTCGCCAATATTTGTGCGAAAATTAGCCTTAAAATTGGCTAATCAAAAAAATATGCAGGAACCAAGAGCTAGTAAAATATTTAATCCCTGAATATGCTGTTCTGTAATAACACTTTTAAAAGTTCAGCATATGACCAGGTTTTCTTAAACTCTTTTTATCAAGTGTGTTAAAGAAGAGCAAAACCAATCTTGCCTTCTCAGGGTTTTGGTTTGTAATGGATTTTTTCCCCTGAACTTCAAGCACCAACTGATGTTAGTATGTTGGACACAAGAAGTTTCTGGATCCTCTTCAATTTCAAGTTCTTAAACTCATCATTTTAGGCACCCTTACTATAAAATTTCCAGTATTTCTCAAGGTTGGGTTTTTTTAAATTCTAACTGAATTGACTGATTTGACTTAATAAGCTAGAGTTTCCTATTACTTTTGCAAGATTGTCTCCTATTAAAAATAAAACCAGTATCATATTTTGTCATTATGTCTTGGCTGCTTAATAAAGGAATATGTTTGGGTTTTTTTTAATCATATCAAAGAATGCAATATTTGCATGTGCATTAATTTTCTAAGAGTAGGTTTGGGAAATATTACTTATTATCCCACCATTTTCACTGTTTGTCATATAATTTTATAAACATTCCTATCCGTCCCATGATTCAGTCCCCTATAGTAAACCCCACACACTAACTTCTGGGAGATTTTTACAATGTGTTATCAAAAAATACTTGTTTCGCAACAAACCTTAAATTCTAATAAATCAGCCATTTAAATAAAATGTCTCTTTGACTCTACTTTCATTTATGTCTTTCCATAAAGATGGTATAGACATAGGTTTCTGCTACGCAGATCACAGAGCTGCTTCTTATCTTGGCTTGGTGAAGAACTACTTTTATATGTCAGCATTATTTATTTCGGACATTGTGCATGCATTTAGGGCACCAAAGTGTATTGTACTGCGATATAGAGCATGAAGTAGACTGCCCATTATATATTGAGATCTCAGACTAAAAATAAGGTTTAAAAAAGTGTTACAAATTACATTTTTCTTACTTTGATTTCCAATTTTTTACTCACTGAAGGCTGTTTACCTCTATATTTATTAAAACTCGGTCTCAAAGTCTTACAAAATCCTAGTTTTGCAGTGATCAGAGGTACCTCATTTTAGCTACTGAAAATAACATTAATTAGACTCAGTATGCACTCATTAATCTCCCCGATCTGTCACCCCTAGCGCTATATTCAGGTCTTTTCTCTCTTTAATTTTAGTTTCCTTTGCCAGAGCTTTGCTATTAAAATTTTCCTTCTGGTGCTTTCTGATTCCTCCAAGTCCTTTCTCTTCTTCATGTTGTATTTATACTCATATAGATCCATTGACTTATTTGACCTCTGCTTTGTTCCAGTGTCTCCAATGCAGTCCCAACATGTTTTGCTTTCTCTCAAAAGTTCTCTGAATTCATCAGTTTTCAGTCTACATCCAGCACGAATCTAGTGTTCCTAGCAAACATATCTGAAAGCATTAAGAAGGAAGGAACACTTTGCTATTTTGCCTCTCTTAAAGTAAAACAACCTAGCAGTGTCGTTGTCACTGAAATTTTATAATTGACTCCTCTGAAGTAGGGGAGGCTGCATGGTAATGTCATCTTCCTTCTATGATACATGTTCTATGATACAGTTATTTGTGGGTCCTTGAGAACTCCAGCCTGTACCTTAGGAGAGGTAAAAGCTAATTATCCAGCAACCTAAAAAATATTTTTAGCAGAACTGAAGAATATAAAAGGAAATTTTATGTAATTTTCTATAGCTTTCTTTAAAAAGCAAGATTTTACAGCCAATGGATAGTCAGAGAAAATTCAACTAACAAAAATTTACCACCAGATAGTAATTTATAGCTATTAAATAAGTATATGACTAAGTATAATAGAATACAGAAGATTACAGTGCACTGTGTAGTCTAAGTAAAATGCATAGAGTGAAAACAGGGACCTAATAAAATAATTTCACATAATGCTAATATGAAACAGGATCTGAAATTGATCATATGATTAAAAGAAAACTATTCCAGGTAAAGAAGAAGATATGAGATGGGAAATAATTTTTTTTAATATGATACAGAGTTGGAAGAATTGTGTATTTCATTTTCAGCTTTTTCAGTTTTCAGTTGTTTTTCAAGTTTCAAAACATGGTGTTCAAATAAGTTCAGTTCATCAAAGATATGTTCATATACTTAATGGATATAAAATTATAAACCATATTTATCTCATTTAAATGTTGTATTCTATGTATGCATGGCTGCATAGTCATTGATAATATGTATCATATATGTATGTATAAAGTTTGTCAATGATTCCATAGTTATTCCTGGATAGCTCCAGTATTTGAAAAATAGAACGAATTAAAAAGCAAGCTTCACATTTAGGAGTAGAATAAGTTTGCTTTTCCTTCTCCTTTTTAAAAATAATCCTTGGTGTGAATTCTGCTACCATTCACCTGGGATTTCCAAAAAGCATTTACCAGCTTGCATAAGATAGCTGTATAAATGAGAATACTGATTAAGGATAGAGCTCATTTAAAATTAAACAATATTTTCTTCTATTCTCCTTTTTCTGAAGAAGGAAAAAGGGATCCATGAAGTTGGATAAAGGCAGAAGAAAGGATGAGAAGGATAAAAATAGATGAAAAATTAAGTCAAAAAAGTCAGGGTGACAAAATGTGGAAAAAAAGAGTGGTTAATCACTGTGCACAACTTGTAAATAACCCATAAACAGTTTACAAAGAATCTGTTATCTTATGCAGGTGGTATCCAACCATCTAATGCATCAGAAGAGGCTAACCTATTGAAATATAGTGTGTCCTTTCAGACAAAATGGCAAATGACAAGCTGGCCTTTGTCCTTTCCATGAAAGATTTTTTGTTGGACCTTGAAACCAGAATCCTTACCATCACCCTGATACATACTGGTGGTGAGGAGGATGGAAGGGAACAGGGGAGGTGGGAGCTGAGACTGACAAGTAGATGAACAAGCCACAAGAGAGACGTGGTAGTGATGGAATGAAAATCAGTGGCAGCCCAGTTCTCCCCAGGGCATTTGGGCAACACACGTTCCCTCCCCACACCCTGACATCCATAGCCACCCCTGGCCAAAGGAAGGCACCTGTTGAGCATTTCAGGGGCCAGACTGGATGGCTCTGCTGTGAAGAAAGGAGGGCGCTACATAGGTTCTGTAGTCTCAGTACTGGTGTTACGTAAATCCCTGGTGACTTTATTTTTAAAGGTTCAGAATTATCACTTGGCATGTGATCAGTGCTAGTGCTCACAGCCAGAAATGTTACTGTTAGTTTACGTATGTGGGTTTGTTGAGCTGATTTTTTTTTTGCTACTGGTTTTTTTTCCCTAAACAATAGGGGAGTCATTTATTCAGGTACCTAACAGTAGGTTTCTGTGTCATTTTAGCACAGAGTATGCTGTTTAGCTTCCAGTTGCCATTCCAGAAGAAAAACAGGGCCTATGTTTATCCCAGTCTGTCTTGTCTAGATTTCTCAGATAACTCTGGACACATTAAAGGAGGTAGGTCTCCAGCACCTAAATAACCCCTCATTACCTATCTCTAGGACAGGCAAAGATCAACTGTCAAATCCCATATCCTTTGGCAAAAAAAACATCTGGACTTATTCAATGTTAATTTTGCTTATTTCAAGAATCAGACTTGCTATGAGCAGATTTCTCCAACCAAAATGTGTGGTACTGAATTCCTTCACAAAACCAAATATATATATACACCCAAGCACACCCATTTCATCCTGAGGTGACATCCAGCGTGGTTAGTCTACTGTGAAATAAGGGAGTCCAATATCATTTACAGGTCATGTAAATGTCAGTCTCAGCAGTTCCTTCCATTGTGAGATATGCTGGGCTAGATTTACTGCTCCAGTGGGATACCTCTGCAATGCTCTGCTGGTGCAAAATAGTCTACTACAGCTGGTATATTGGTAGGTAAACTGGAATGGGAGACCCACAGCTTTCCCAGTATCAGGAACTGCAGGCTGCTTTTCCCACTTTCTTGTTTTAACATTCATTTAAGGACGCTCTAGGAGTTTTGGAATTAAAGAAACCTTTTGTCTGTCTCCTGTAGGGTGCTGTCCCTTGAGTGTCTGCCACATGGTACAGTGTGAGGTTGGAAGCGGAGATCTGTCAGCCTCAGCTTCTTTCCTCTGCTGGGTAAACCCAAAATGATGTAGAACTCATAGCCATAGATTTTTTTTGATTGTTTAGGGCATGCTATTCAAAGCAAACCACTCCTTTTATCTAGCTAAAGACACAACATGGATAAGATGAGCAACCTGGCTTATAGCTTTCTTCTGCTGTCAGCTTTCAGTCTTAATGAGGTTTTTATTTGACAAAGATCTTGATTTTCTTTCTCACTAAGATCTTTTGCTGTTCAGAAAAGGAAGCTTTTCCCTTCAAGAGCTGTATTTTTCTTAATCTCTCTGTTTCTTTATTCTACAAATGCTGCCAAATTTGTCTTTCAAGACATTGATCAATGAAATAACTCAACAGAATTTTGTCATGTCAACACTTCCTTAAAAAGATTTTATAATTTCTTCATTCAGAAAGTCACAATATAATCTGGGTGCTTTCTGTGCAGAAGTAGTAAAAATGTAATTTTTTTATTTTATTCTTGGAAGTACTGACTCAAAGTTGTCATCTATTCCGAGTCATAATGCTTAGTGGAGTCCAACCAGTTTCAAGGCATTATCAGAGAAGAAGAATACACATCTAATGGAATTACTAGTTGGTGGTAATGGACAGGAGCATATCTATAGGCCATACATATCCATTTATATTTTGTTATGAGAAATATCCATAAGAGGGGTCTTCTAACCTCATTACCTTTGTTCAGCTCAAAAACTGCAATGAGATGATTTGCTGCGAAATCAGCCTCATACTCTGCAGATCATAGGATTTTAGTTTCCGAAGCTTATTAATGTTAATGCAACATTTTAATTTACTTTGTTTGTTTTCAATGAACCCAGAAACATCAGTTCAACAAATCACCCAGTGCAAGCTTCATTACGATCAGACCCAAGGAACATGTTCCTTGCCCATCTGATAGGGCTGTTGGGAGAATAAGCCCATGCTTCTGTGCTTTGCCACATGAGAATTCAAATATATTTAGCTGGTCTCCATTTCTGGTCACGTAGCAAAGCTGTTTTTCCTTTGGGAGCTACACAAACATGGTTTCTCCTCAATGCTGGACAGAAAATGTAAAGATGTTAATGTGGCTCAGAGACATCATCTGCAACCTGTGAAGTTTTCACCTGAGATGAACTACACAGCAGCTCATCTTTCAGCTTCAGATGAACCTCTCCTATCCCATTGTAACTCCTGCAGACTGGCTAATGCCTGACACAGCTGCAAGCTGTTGTGAGACTGTGGTTTCACAGAGAATGAAATATAAATAGAGATGCTGTTGCTTCCCTTTGACATACTCCTGCCAAGTTTCACCAGCTCTAGTTTTATGTTGCCAAAAAAAAAAAAAAAAAGAGGAAGAACTTCATCCTTCATCCTCTGTTTGTCAAAAAAAACTAATAAAGCACTGACAAAACAACTTGAAAGCATACAATTTTTAAATTTTTAAATTTCCTTCTATTAGGCAACACTCCTGCCATTTAGAATGTGCTTTTTGTGCAACATATAAAGATAAACAGGCCACAATACATGACCGAAAAGACTCCTGCTCACCTCTGCACTTGCTACTTCAGGAAAATACTGCACATAAAAGGATAGTGGATATTGGAAGGTTCAGTACAAACCTGAAGGGATGTTAAAGAAATGGTTTGATTTCAGAAATAGTTCTGTAAGGATCCCCAGCAGTATTATTGTATGAATCAAAAACTAAAAGAGGAAAACTCTTTAACAGTGTAGCATAAAGAGTGCTCACAGGGTAACATAAACAAAATAAATTCTTTAGACAATTTTATGTCAGATTGTGACTCACTGGTTGCTACAATTAGAAATGATCAGAAGATAATCTTTGCAGGGAGGTTTTTTGAGTTCTGAGTATGACAAAATACTATGGAACTATAGTTTAGATACTAGATATACAGATAACAGTAGAGGTACAATACAGGAAATAGTTCAGGCACGACTGACAGAACGTTATTGCAAGCTGCCAAGCTCCTGTGGATTTGATGTAAAGTTGACTCAGTCACATTTCAGAAATAACTGTTAAAGAACAAGCTAATCATTAAGGTAGTGATTTATATAATTTCCCTAGTATTTCTTTAAATACTTTCATTTGCTGTTATTTGTAAGTACTCAGTATTATAATTTTAAGATGGACTAGGTTTCCATACCTTTGTCTAGTTTTGTGTTTCTACTTCCTTCATGGACATTTTATTTTTTTATTATTTTCTTGTAACATCACTTGAATAAATGAAAATCTACTTTTCCAGAGTAAGCTGAGGTACAGAATTTAAATCAGTATTTGGAGATATTCCTAGGAGCAAAATAATTTACTAAATGTTGTAAAGAATAAACATAGTGTGATATGAAAGGAGTCAAAGTTATCATCAATAAAGATGCTCCAAAGAACATTCAAAAATGAGGATTAGACATTTAGTTTTTCCTGGCCTTAAATATAAATTGAAGTTTTTGCAGTTTGAGTTATATAAAATGCAGGTTTGAAAAGGAAAATCTCATATTGCAGATATCTTAGCTAATTTTAAGGTTATAGGCATTGCCTAGAACTTTTCCTGAAAACCTATGTTCCCGGTCTTTGTCAAAATCAAAATACGTTATCCACACTTACATATTTTATGCTTGTCATGTTACAGAGATGTAATTAGTGCCTTTCATTAGCGTCATTTCTTGTGATTATAAATCTGAAATTAATTCTATTTTATTCGTTTTGGACAAGTACAATGTAATTGTGATCCTGCACATTACTTTTAATCTGTTACTGTAATCCCTTTGAGATATTTCCCTTATTTGTTCTGCATACAGATACAAGAAGGAGAAGGAATTTGTTAGTTGAGAAAAAATGAAGTTGAAAAAGACTTGTAGTGGAAGTGTTAATGCTCAAGAATGCACAGACCTTTTGCTCTATAAAAATTTTATTGCATAGATATATATGTTACAATAAGGCTTTCTACAATATCATGTGGGGGTGGCCATCTGACTTAAGACCTCTTCCATTCTCCTACTTCCTCATGTTAATCCTGAAACTCCAGAATTATTTTCTGGGGGCTAGAAATCCTACAATTGTGTTTTAAAATGAATCATGAATCTCATGGAAGAAGAAGAATGTAAAAACAGTAAAAGGCTTAAAGACCAAAACTGATAAAGCTGAAAGTAGTGGTTAAGAGTACTACTTTTGCATTTGAATGAGTAATCAATAGCGTGTATTATTTGACTTGATCTATAAATGCCTAGAATCATAAAAACTCTACTCATTCTGATCTATAAAGTCTCCTTTCTTTGCTTCCAGAAGCGAAACAAGACCCCTGCTTTTCCAACAGAGAGAAGAAAAAGCAATTTCCCATGCAGTGTATTTAAAGATATGGGAACGCTAAGATGCAAAACAGACATGTTGTTACTTTGCAGTAATCAGACAAAAAAAGAGTCATAGGCAAAGGATCACAGAAGCTCTACTCTTACGAAAAAAGCAAAACAACACATAGAAAACACTCAACTTCCATCAGCTAGAACCTTTCCTTCTGTCTATTTATCTGCCTTCTTTGTGTTTTATTGTTTTGTAAGGAGAAAGGGTTTTGTCACATTCATGAATTGCAGATCAATTTCTAATGAACTGGCAGGACTGATAGCAGTAGTTCTTCTTCTCAGTAGTCTAAAATGCCACTTCTTTCTCATTGTTTATCTTTTATGTTTCTCCCTTATGTATTTCTTTCTCCCCAAATATGGGCAAAGCTACCTAGAATACTAGATGGCAATTACATTCAGCAGATGATTTCTGTAAATTGGTCTACTTTTCAAGCATTTATTAGCAAAATTATCTTTGCTGAGAGAAGTTCAACTTAAGAAAAGGAAAAAGAAATGTATGCGTCATTTACAAGGTAGAATATATAGGCTCCAGATCAGAAAATGTCAATACTATATATATTTGTTAGATAATATGCATTGTCTTTATTATTTAAAACTGTTTTTAACATTCTTATTGCTTCAAAGCATAATTTTCTAGGTAGTGTTTATTTTTAACTTAATCTGGTTATTCTCTGCTTGTTTAGTCTGCCTTTAGCTGTGTTATTTTTCTTCATTTTTAGCTGCAATAAAATGTGATAGACAGATTTTTAGAAATGCTCAATGAAAGTCAGTCACTGGTAAATATGAGAAAGATTATACAAAAGTTAGCATTTTGGTAAATCTCATTATTTACAATATTACTGTGTGTTTTCATCTTAAAGAACCAAAAAGTTGTTGCATTACTAACTACTGTAATCATCACTTTATGGATCATAAAATAATGGAGTCATGGAACGTTTTGGTTTGGAAGGAACCTCTACAGGTCATCTGGTCCAAATACTCTGCCATGGGCCAGGACATCTTCTATTAGATGAGGTTGCTCAAAGCTCCATCCAACCTGACCTTGAACACCTCCAGGGACGGAACATACACAACTTCTCTGGGCAAACTCTTCCAGTCTTTCATCACACTGTAAAGAATTTCTTCCTTATGTCCTCTTAAGCAATATAGCAACATAAAGCCATTGCTATTTGTCCTATTACTACAGGCCTTCATAGAAAGTCACCTCCATCTTTCTTGTGAGCTCCATTTTACATACTAAAAGCTGAAATAAGATCTTCCTTGAGCCTTCCCTTCTCCAAGATGAACAACTCCAACTCTCTCAGCCTTTCTTCATAGGAGAGGTGTTCCAGCCCTCTGATCATCTCTGTGGCCCTCCTCTGGA
Organism: Chiroxiphia lanceolata; assembly: GCF_009829145.1. Lineage (NCBI taxonomy): Eukaryota > Metazoa > Chordata > Aves > Passeriformes > Pipridae > Chiroxiphia > Chiroxiphia lanceolata. The sequence continues at coordinate 75,321,626 of NC_045637.1, forward strand.
CCAGCTCTAGCAAGTCCATGTCCATGTCTTTACTGAACTAGAAACCCAAGACCTGGATACAGTACTCCAGGTGAGGTCTCACCAGAGCAGAGTAGAGGGGTAGAATCACCTCCCTCAACCTGCTGGCCACATTTCTTCTGATGCAGCCCTGATGCAGCTTCTGGGCTGCAAGTGAGCACTGCTGGTTCATATCCTGCCAGAATTGTAGAGTGCTTCTCCAAAGGGCTGCTCTCTATCCATTCTCCAGTAAGCCTGTGTTTGTGCTTAGGATTGCCCTGACACAGGTGCACGACCTCGCACTTGGTCTTTTTGAACATTGTAAGAATGGATATCCACACAGGTAAACCCAGATGACCAAACCATGGCTAGCTTATTAATGAGAAGTTTATTGCCAACCGTAAGAAGTTTATTGGAAACCGTAAATACACTGCTAAATCATGTAGTGGGCAAAAGAGCAGCCCAGGAAACCTCTTTTGGTGCTTTTATAATAACACCTTTCAGATGCACAAAACTTCAAGGCTGTGTTCTCCCCCATGCTTTTCATGGTCTCCCTCTCTCCCAGCAGGGGCCTCAAGCATGTCTGTAAGAACTTTTATCTCTTCTTGCAACAGGGGAGTTCACTTCTCAAAACAGGTAGACAGAAAGATAGGTAGTGTTATTCATGGGAAAGAATTTTCTCCCCACACCAGGTTTTTCCCAGGCCTAGTTTTCCCAGTATTGAAAACCTCTTTGAATGAAATTATTTTTCCTCTTCGAGTAAACCTTTTGCATTTAATTTTCTCTGCAAACTTCAAGAGGTTCACATAGGCCCATTTCTGAAGCCTGTTAAGTTCCCTATGATTGGCATCCCTTCCCTAAAGCACATCAGCTGCACTACTGAGCTTGGTGTCATTGTCAAACTTTCTGAGTGTACTGAACATCAACTGATGAAGATACTAAATAGTATTGGTCCCAGTATGGACTCTCAAGGGACACACTCATTACCAGTTTCTACTTGTCTACTGAGCTGATGACTGTGACTCTTTGGACATAGTGATCCAGTCAATTCCTTATCCATCTAGCAGTGCATCCATCAGACCCATATTTCTCCAATTTAGCAAGAATGTTTTGAGGGATCATTCAAAGGCCTTACAGAAGTCCAGGTAGATGACATCTGTAGCTCTTCCCTTGTCCACTGATGCAGTCACTCCATTGTAAAAGGCCACTAATCAAGGCCCTAGGATGCATCTCATCAGGTCATACAGACTTATGTATGTTCAGGTTTTTCAGGCGGTCCCAAACCTGATCTTCTCCTGCAATGGGAGAGACTACTCCCTCAGTCCCTGCCTTGAGATTTAGGGACTTGAGAGATATGAGAAGAGAGATTACAATTGAAAATTGAAGAAAAAAAAATTGTTAAGTACTTCAATCTTCTTCATGTTTGTTGTCTTCAGTTCTTCTATTTTATTTATCTGGACTTGTACATTTTCTTTAATCTTCCTTTTCTGGCCAATGTATGTATAGAAGTCATTATTTTTTGTATTCCTTGCCAAACTCAGCTCTAACTGAACCATATCTTCCCTGACCCCATCCCTACACATCTAGGCAACTTCCTTATATCATAATCAGGAAACCTGTCCTTGGTTCCTCTGCCTGTACATTTCTTTCTTATACTTTGATCATAAGGTCCTTATTCAATAATGCTGATCTCCTGCCTTTCTTACCTGATTTCATGCACAAGGAAATTGAGAGCTCTTGTGCTGTAAGAAAAATATTCTCTAAGTTCTGCTCAATGCATTTATTCCTGAGGGCAGTTTCCTAGGGGCCACATCCACTAACTCCTTAAACAACTGAAAGTTTGCTATCCTAAAATTCATGGTCCTGATTCTATTTTTCAGCTGACCTATATCCTTTGAGATTGTAAATTCTATCAGAGTATGATCAGTGCAGCTACAGCTGACACCACTCTTGACGATTCTAATTAGTTCAGCTATACTCAGATGTGTTTGTTACTTACAATACCTCAGATAATCATGAGACAATTACAAGAAAATATACTTCTAGAAGCTCTGAACAGCTTAAATAAACATGTATTTAGAAGGTTTTGGCAATAATAGTAGTCAACTAAACTAACAGTACATATATATTAGAAGAATTAATATTTGACATTAAAATTTTAAATCAGCAGAAGTGCTAGTGCACTCTTTATTTCTAAAGCCATCAAGGAACTTAATAATTTTCTCTAATATCTGAGATCCATCGAAAAGTTGTCCAATATCTACTAACTTATTTGGAGAAAATGGGATTAGATGACTTAAAATGAACAATATTGCAGTTCTATAGTTTAAACTCCTCTTTTAAAATGTCCAGTATTTTCCATAGACCAGGCTTTTTTTAATGGTGTCTGCTGAATTTGGCAGATAGCCTGAGTTGAAAAAGTATTGTTCATTAAACTGACAAACTCAACAAACTGAAAGTCATTTTAAAAGTAAGCTGATATAAATAAAACCTCTAGTATTTTTGCACTACATTTCAGCAAATTCATCTAAATTAGATATTGATGGTTTAATTCAAGTTTTGAAAAACTATAACTGATGTATTTTCAGTGAAGAAGGAGACAGAGAGAGGAAAAGATAACCAAGATAAAATTATTATTTTTTGTTTATTTATGGCATAAATTTATTTTATCACTTTAAATCAACTTCTCAAGTATGATGGCCAGGTCCGGAGAGAGGTGGTGAACGGGGCTGCATCCAGTTGGCAGCTGGTCACTAGTGGTGATCCCCAGGGATCAGTGTTGGGCCCAGTTCTATTCAATACCTTTATTGTTGATCTGGATGAGGGGATTGAGTGTACCATTAGCAAATTTGCAGATGACACCAAGTTGGGGTGCACTGTTGGTCTGCTGAAAGGCAGCAGGGCTCTTCAGAAGGACCTGGACAAGCTGGAGAGGTGGTATGATTCCAACAGGATGAGATTCAACAAGGCCGAGTACCAGGTCCTACACTTTGGCCACAACAACCCCATGCAGCGCTACAGGCTGGGGACAGAGTGGCCGGAGAGCAGCCAGGCAGAAAGGGACCTGGAAGTCTGGATTGACAGGAAGCTGAACATGAGCCAGCAGTGTGCCCAGGTGGCCAAGAAGGCCAATGGCATCCTGGCCTGGATCAGGAACAGTGTGGTCAGCAGGACCAGGGAAGTTATTCTTCCCCTGTGCTTGGTACTGGTGAGGTCATACTTTGAGTACTGTGTCCAGTTCTGGGCCCCTCAGTTCAGGAAGGATATTGAGGTGCTGGAGCAGGTCCAGAGAAGAGCAACAAGGCTGGTGAAGGGACTCGAGAATAGGCCCTACGATGAGCAGCTGAAGGAGCTGGGGTTGTTCAGCCTGGAGAAGAGGAGGCTCAGGGGAGACCTCATCACTCTCTCCAACTACCTGAAAGGAGCTTGTAGCCAGGTGGGCATTGGTCTCTTCTCCTAGGCAACCAGCAGTAGGACAAGAGGGTGTAATCTTAAGCTCTGCCAGGAGAAGTTTGGGTTGGATATTAGGAAGATAGTTTTATGGAGAGAGTAATCAGACATTCAGAATGGGCTGCCCCAGGAGGTGGTGAATTCACCGTCCCAGGAGGTTTTTAAGATAAGACTGGATGTGGCACTTAGTGCCATGCTCTATTAACCATGGTGGTGTTGGGTCAAGGGTTGGACTTGATGATCTCAGAGGTCTTTTCCAACCTGTTTGATTCTATGATTCTGTGATCTTTCATAATTATAAATTTTATAGAGGCTGCAGACAAAATTATTTTTATTGATAAGATCAATAAAAGGCTGAAGTACTAACATTTCATAACCAGGTTTTAAACTTTCAATACCTTAAAAACTCCATGATAGAAGCTTGGTAATGGATCTGACATGATAGTCAGGCACGGTTAGGGTACCAAAATCTTCAAGAGATGCAATCAATTGCACCATTAATTATACTGAGATTGTCAAGAACTCAAGAGACTGAAATCAGTGGCATTGCTAACTTTTTTTAAAATTACTTTAAATTACCTTTCTTTTTTTTTTTTTTTTAATTGAGGATTCAGTTTTTTGGTCTGTTTTTTCTTTTTTCCAAGGGCTACACAAACGATTCCTTCACATATGGTTGGACTCAATAGTCTTACGGATCTTTTCCAACCTAAACAATTCTATGATTGTATGATTCTATAAATCTCATTGATTTTAGTGCTCATCATTTTAAACTACGTGGAAGCAGTGTGTATCTCTGCTATAGATGAGGAATCACAGTGTATTTTTACATTTAGAAAAATCGGATAAGAAATCAATTAACAACTGTTTGAATTTTGCCTGCGCCACTGAAGAGAGAGACAGGAAAGTTTAAAAAAGAAACTAGAGACTACCAAAAAAAATCTTTCTACTACAGGTACTTTGCTGCCTGAAACAGCAAAAACACCTTCAACCAATCTGTGTTGGTTTAAAGGTAAACCTGCAGGAGAAATGAACCCAACTCAAAAAAGATTATAAGTCAGAGTTACAATTTAATAAAAATAATAAAATAAATACAATTATATGGACAGAAAATTGGTTTTAACCCACAAAACCCAGATGTATAAACCAGCACCCTGGAGCATGAACAGAATGGTATTTGTTGGCCCCCGGGTTGAGCCTAGCATTGTCCCTCTGAATCCAATGTAGAGAGAGAAAACCTGCTGGTGAGAGTGCTGGTCGCAGTCTGGTCGAGGGTGGTGATCGCAGTCTGGTCAGAAGAGGTAGTTGCAGTCCAGTTGAGAATGGTGGTTGCAGTCTGGTCAAGGTTCTGGTCCTCATCTGGATCCGACGAATGGGCCCAGAAGTCCCAAGACCCCGGGATTATACACACGCAGGTTTGAGTGGTAATGTCCAGTACCTCCCGCAGGGCAGGGAGTTCCACAATGGGTGATTGTGAGTCCTGAGATATTTCTGGAATCTTTGATGGCCCATTAGCAGACATGACCCCTCAGGCTGAGTGTGGAGGTACTAATAACTCCCCAGAGGGGAGTTATCACACCTGAGTCATTGATCTGAGGATAGGAACATCCTCCTATCTCACAGGCTTCTTAACACCCAGCTTATAGCCTGAGGGGTCAGGTGTGCTCTGAGCAGCTGCTGCAAATGGTCTATTGTTAACAGTTCCTGGGAAACACCATAGACAGTGTGAAATACACAGTTTGGGTTACACCCACGCAGTGATGAACTGGTCCCGGCTGCTCTAACTAAGACATTATCCACCCCTTATTCTATACCATCTATGTCACGCCTAAATTAACACCTCTTAAAACTATATACATATATATATATACAATGAAACATTACAGACCATTCTCACTCCAAATTAGATCCCCTTGTGCTACACAACGTGTCTCCCCATCTTTTTGCATTGCCCACCAAGTGAAACCAGGTCCTTGAGCAAAAACAATCCCTCGGATGGGTTTGCCTTTGCTTGAGGTGGAACTAATCCAAATAGTCTTTCCTAACATATGCCCCATGGGGACTTTATCTCCATCTACAGTATGCAAGAGTTCTGATTGGGCAGGGCCAGCTTGATTGATGGAGCCTCGGGTGTTGACCAACCAGGTGACCTTTGCTAAATGCAGCTCCCAGTGTCTGATAGTCCTCCCACCCAGTGCCTTCAGGGTGGTTTTCAGCAGTCCATTGGACCACTCAACTTTTCCAGCAGCTGGTGCATGGTAGGGGATATGATACACCCACTCAATGTCGTGTTCTCTGGCCCAGGTGTCCATGAGGTTGTTCTCAAAATGGATCCCATTGTGAGACTCAAGTCTCTCTGGGGTGCCGTGTCACCACAGGACTTGCTTTTCAAGGCCCTGAATGGTATTCTGGGCAGTGGCGTGAGGCACGGGGTATGTCTCCAGCCATCTAGTAGTTGCTTCTACCATGGTCAGTATGTAGTGCTTGCCTTGGCAGGTTTAGGGAAGCGTGATGTAGTCAACTTGCCAGGATTCTCCATACCTGTATTTCAACCACTGTCCACCATACCATAGAGGCTTCACCCTCTTGGCCTGCTTGATGGCAGCACATGTCTTACAGTCATGGATGACCTATGAGACAATGTCCATGGTTAGATCCACCCCTCAGTCACAAGTCCATCTGTATGTTGCATCTCTCCCCTGGTGACCGGAGGCATCATGGGCCCATCGAGCTGGAAATAATTCTCCCTTGTGCTACCAATTCAGATCTACTTGAGAGACTTTAATCCTGGCAGCTCAGTCCATCTGCCCGTTGTTACGATGCTCCTCATTAGCTCAACTCCTGGGTACATGAGCATCTACGTGACGGATCTTCACGCTCAGCTCCTCTAGCCTGCCAGAGATGTCCTGCCACATCTCAGTCGCCCAGATGGGTTTCCCTTTGTGCTGCCAGTTGGCCTTTTTCCATCTCTCTAGTCATCTCCACAGAGCATTGTCCACCATCCATGAGTCAGTGTAGAGATAGAGTCTTGGTCACTTCTCTCGTTCAGCTATATCCAAAGCCAACTGAACGGCTTTAAGCTCTGCAACCTGACTTGACCCACCTTGTCCTTTGGTCACTTCTGCAACTCACCATGTGGGACTCCATACGGCTTCCTTCCATTTTCAGTTTGTCCCTACCATGCGACAGGAGCCACCCGTGAAGAGCGCATATCGCCTTTCATCTGCTGGTAGCTTGTCATATGGTGGGGCCTCCTCAGCCTGTGTCACCTGCTCCTCTTCTTCTTCAGCGGATAGTCCAAAACTCTCACCTTCAGGGCAGTTCATGATAATTTGCAGAATCCCAGGGCGATTAGGATTCCCTATCCAGGTTCGCTCTGTGATCAGAGCAATCCACTTACCGTATGTGGAATCAGTGGCATGATGTGTAGAAAGAGCTTTTCCCTTGAACATCCAGCCCAGCACTGGTAGTTGGGGTGCCAGGAGGAGCTGCGCTTAGGTGCCGATCACTTCTGACCTGAGTCACTGGTGTGAGGACAGGAGCATCCTCCTATCTCGCAGGCTTCTTAACACCCAGTTTATAGCCTGAGGGGTCAGGTGTGCTCTGAGCAGCTGCTGCAAATGGTCTATTGTTAACAGTTTCTGGGAAATGCCATAGAGGGTGTAGAATACACAATTTGGGTTACACCCGCGCAGTGATGAACTGGTCCCGGCTGCTCTAACTAGGACACAATCACATACATAATACAGACAAAATTGAAAGGATACAATAAAATAGGAAATTCACAATTTCTCGGTATAAGGAAAGGATGTATTTCTTCTATCAGTCCTGGAAAAACAAAACAATAGACAGAAAAAATATGCATAAACAACAGTTTCTATGAACTCATATTGATTGAAGTGCCCTGTGGGGAAGAAATGTGTAGAAAAGTTTCTCAGATTTAGTTTTAGGAGTTTAGGTTTTTTGCTTTAGGCAATATTCACTATTTTATGATATTTTATGATGTGTATTAGGTACTCTACCTGTTGGCCTGGCTTCATGAGACAATATGTTTATTTTAAAGATTAATAAAACTTACAGTACCTAATGGTAATTGACACATTATTTCTAGATCTTTAGGCTGGAAACACATATCAAATGGTTTATCTACCTGTAAGATAAAAATTAAGCTATAATATTACATCAGAAGTTTTCGAGCATAAATCACATGATTCAGTCTCTTCCATTCTGTCTGAAACCTGAAAATCAAGGGAAGAATATCTGTAGACTTAAAGATCCAATATGTACATACTAATTTTGAACTGAAGTTTTGGAGAGTTTTCTAAGGCTTCCGTATTGTTTCTGAAGTGGGTTGATGACTTTAATTCTGTAGTGACCTTTTGCAAATTTCATTTATCAGAAGATTAATTAAAGAGAATGAAGTGGGCTTCTGCTTTCTCCTGTATATTCATCCATCATTTTGTCACCTAGTCAGTCACTACTAGGAAGTATTTGCATTTTTCACAGCCATTGTTCATATATATTGTACCAAATAACTTACTAACATTGGCAGACTTTTCCACCTCACTGCTCAGCATCTTTTCATGATCATTAATGACTAAATTAAGAATTATGGAGTCAAGTACAAATCTCTGAGGTTCTTTTGGTAATCTTCTTCCCCTGTGAGATTTAACTATTTTTGCCACATATTCTCTGTCTCTTAATAAGTAATTTATTTATTCATTTTAATCCCTTTTACACAGTCATCTTCATCTCTTTAAGAGTCTTTGTTAGAAGATCTTGTTCAACACCTTTTCAAAATCAAGGTACACTTTATCAGCCTGCTTGCCCCAGTCTGGAGGCTTGCTGATTACTTCAGAGAACGATATATTTGTAAAAACTGTTATTCTCTTGGAAAATCCATATTGCTCTTTCATAATTGTTTGTATTTATGAACCATAGTGGTTCATGTTTATTCAGATGCACATTAAAACTGGCACATTCCGCCATTTTCAACTAATTAACCTGCTGGATGCCTTGAGCTACTGGTCAGTCCTGGGATTCCCCTGCAGATTTCTGAAATAATTGATGTCATATATGTCAGTCTTCTGCCTCCATATTGTTTCTGAGAGCTTTGAAATTTTTTTATCTCCGAGTCTCCCTAGAGTATAAAGATAAAAATCAGTCTTGCAAGTTTCCTACTCTTAATTTTATCCATTGCTTCAATAAATCCTACTGACAGTTGGGTGTATCCTTTAATGTGTCTATATCTAAAAAACATGGTTCAGCTCAGAAATCTCCCTGAACTTATCCAAGGTAAGCAGGGATATAAACAAGTAATTTTGCTTCTCTATTGTGGCCTCCTTTCCTCTGCATGCTTTTTTCATGCTTTGATTCATTTCTGTGTGTTACAGATTCCCTAGAAAGCTTTCCTTCATCTATCTTTCACATAAATTTACTCTTAAACCTGAGTTTTCCCTTTGTTCAGGCAAAACATGGGGTTTTGTTTGTTTGTTTGTTTGGGTTTGTTTGTTTGTTTGTTTGTCCCCCCCCCCCCCCCCCCGGTGGTTGGTTTTGTTTTTTGGGTTTTTTTAGCTGTTATCCATGTCACTCCATCTCTTCCCTAACAACAAAAAGTCTAAACCAAGCCTAGTAAAACAAAACAGAAAGAAATAATCTTGGAATGAAGGGAGTCTACTTTTTGTACCATTTTACAGGAAATGTAGCCAATGGCTTATGCCTTGGGTTTCCATTGTAACAAAAGTAATTTTGCTTACTAATTTTGGTCCTACAAAACATTCAGCTGCCACACTTGCCTTACCTTCATCATGTAGTGCACAAGTACTGCATTCGACAGCATCTTAACAGCTTCTGTTCTCTTTCCCTTGAAGAGTTAATAAATCCATTGTTATTGCAGAGTAAATACTTCTTTTTTTTACCCTTCCAGCTGTGTTTTTCTTCATTCACTGGTTTCAGATGAATAATCTTTCAGCTGAAGTTTCTATGAAATTTATATGGAATTTACAATTCCCAAAGCATGGCTGTTAGAACGATATCAGCTATACTATTACAATTCTTTTCTCACTAACTTTTAAGGTATCCATTCTGTAACTGAGTTAGCTGCTGCTATATTTGTGTGTGTGTGTGTGTGTGTGTGTGTGTGTGTGTATTTCACTACTTGTTGTTGATTGCTTCAGGGCCCAGAGGCAGTCAAGATACTTTGTGCAAGATGAACTCCTTTGCAGTTTCTCTGACTTTGCTGTTAAAGCAAAGAAAGCAATGACTAAGACAAGGCACTGAATTTATAGGCACAGCCTCTGGAGTTGCATAAAGCCACAGTCCCTCAGCAGAGAGCTATAAACTCCTTCAATAAATGGTTAAAAGCACATGTGTATACTCCCGGCTATAATTAGAAGAATAATCAATTCATGTCATCTCCACAGGCATTTCATGCAGGCAATGCTTATTAATATTTCTTAATATTTGTTCACAAGGCCAGCCACTTTTGTAGGGAAACAACACCAAAGATTTTGCTAGGAGGGGTTATAAAAATAGAAATCAACTGCAGAGGAATTAAAGATTTTTTTTTCCTTTAAATTATGTTTTATTTTTCCTTCTCTCTTCTTCTGGAGCATCAGATATTGGCCACTTATGACACTAGCAATGTTCAGATGGCATCCAGCAAAACCAATGGACCAAAATGCCAGCTGTGCTATTCTTGTTCTTACACTGTCCTGGAAGAAACGTGAATCAGATGGATATGAGAACAGAACCACACTACTCAGTGACACACAGTCACTGGGCTCAGTCTTCTTGGTGTCAGACATCTATGTTAGAGTTTCCCCTGTCTCCCCAGAGGCTATTGTTTTTCTATTTAGTGCTTTCTAAAATAAATTTGATAAGCTGTTAATCATGTAGCCCAAACCAATTTTCCCGAATTTACCTATATTGAAGGCCAGTTAGCATTTTCTACCAGAATTTGTATCACTCTGCTCTCCTGCCCCCAAATATGTCACAAAGGTGTGAATTTGGCAACAACAGTATAAAGAAGTTGATCTGTTCTTTTTTTATTTTCTAGTGTATAGTGGATTGGTACAGTCAGTTAGGGTTGTGAAGATAAATTCAAGATCTAATTTAGCTGACCAGTGTTTTCAGGTAAGCTTTATTCCATGAGACAAACTCTGTAGAACATTACTTTCTGGGTTTGAAGTGAAGAAGGACTCTTCCAGGTCAGACTGGAGACTTTGGGCTTTTCTTTATGTTCCTCTGCAATACTGAGCAGCAGCTGTTACTAAGACCATCAACTAAAGCCTATATTTCTCTAAATGTTTCCTCCTGGAGCATAAGACAAGAGTGTGCTTTTGCTTTACCTCCTCCTAACACAATCTCTGGAAACCTCTTTTGTTTGTGGCATGATAGTCTATACTGCTTAGACTAGGGAAAGAACTGAGATTCTTTCACATTTCTGAAAAATTTTTACTTTAAAGGATCCCAAAGAGCCAGAGAAAATGGTAGAGAAAGTTGCTAGAACCCATGGGTAGAAAAGTTTAGTTTATAGTTCAGGAAAACATACTAATCTCTTAGTATTTTTGTTTCCTTATCCAAGTTAAAATAATTAATTGGAAAATAAATGCCTTTTGCAGAGATGACAACTCCTCTTGATGGTAAAATATGGCAAATAACCCTGGTAAAAATCAATATAGCCAAGCTATTAAACCCCAAACTATATTTCTTATTTTAATTTTTTTTTAATATTATTGAAGCCTTCTCCCTTAACTATACTGTAACTTAAAATATCACTGTAATACAGGAAAAATATGGTTTTTTCTATATTATTGATTGTGCTCTGCATGAATATAAATGGTGTCACCAGACGGAAGGTAAATCAATAGGTCAGAGCTTACTGATAACATAAAAATTTTTCTAGGTTTCAAGATAAATGCATCAAATCTTTCAACTATGGTTATAAAAAACAGCCCATTTTCTTTTTACAAGTTGTCTTTAAGAACTAGAAAACAGTTACTTACCTTACAGTCTATTCTGCTCTGGCAGTTTTATTGTCTTCTTTCTGGTATGTGATGGAAAGGGTATATATTTTCAGCATGGAATGGTTTAAGATATGAAAACACTAAGCTCTGAATAGCCCTTCATCAAAAAGAAAATCTCACCTCCAAGGTCTTTGAAGGGAAACAAAACACTAAGGTGCCATTGGAGCAAATGGATGCATACAAGTAAGAGATGAAGTAGATGTATAAAAAAAGACACATAACCCTCCTTTCCGGCCCTGTAGTGAAATATGTCTCTACCTTAAGTCTGGCGTCTTGTCTCTTATTTGCACTTAGTAGCAAACTCATCCAAAAACTCTAGCTGAACTGAGTTAGATGCAGGAATACATGTCATGCCTCTGTAATCAGGAAAGCCAATATAAGGATGATTTCTGTAATATTAAAGACTGGCTTCAGACATAATGTCAGCTGAGCTATATTGCATCATTTTTTGATTTTGCCCAGAAAGGATCATTATGGTATAATAAGCCTCTCCAGTGATGTAAAAAAACCTTCAGCATTCCAACTTACTGCTTCTTTTGAGAGAGACTTCCAGCATGGGCTTCTTTTCCCTGACAAAAACAGATACTAGGCAAATCCACATTCAAGTGAGTTGCACACAGGTCTTTCTTTTCACATGGTAAATAATCTAACCAGACTAAGCATTTGGAGATTTCCAGAAAGGTAACTTGCATTTGTTGAATGCTGCATACATTATAACTTTGATAATTTCATCAGAATGCGTTATTTTTACAGGCAAATGTTCTTCTGCCTCTAGATAAGTACCAATCTGCTTACTGAAAATAACTATTGGAACGCAGCAAAGATGAATTTTAAAATTTGAAGTGGTTGAAATAAACCACTTCATGATATGAATAAATATTCATTTGAGGAGACTAGTTTACTTTAATGACTTTTTGTATTACGTTAAATGACCAAAAAGACCTCAGCTTTTCCTGATACACTTCAGAATCAAGTATTTGCTAGGTTCCCAAAAAACAGCATCATAAAATAATTACAAGTGACTTGTAATTGAAGAACTACAAAGCTGGTGAAGGGTCTAGAGAACAAGTCCTATGAGGAGTGGTGGGGGGAACCGGGGCTGTTAAGCCTGGAGAAAAGGAGGTTCAGAGAGGACCTTTTTGCTTTCTACAACTAGATGAAATGTGAGGGTCAGTCTCTTTTTCCTATTAACAAGTACAAGAGGAAACAGCCTCAACTTGTGTCAAGGAAGGTTTCTATTGGATATTACGAAAAACTTCTTCACCGAAAAGGTTGTCCAGCATTGGAACAGGCTGTCCAAGGAACTTGTGGAGTCACCATCCCTGGAGGTATTTAAAAGATATATAGATGTGGTGCCTGGGGACATGTTTTAGTGGCAGCCTTGGCAGTGTCAGGTTAATGGTCGGACTCAATGATCTTAAAGGTCTTTTCCAACCTAAAGGACTCCAATTAGAGTGCAGTTTTGGATTAAACTATACAGCTTGTAAAGGCTTATCATGCTCCCAGATGAGTTAATAGATGTTGTATACAGATGCTGGTGAAGACAACCCTAAAACCATATTGAGATTTTTGTTTTGTCTTGCTTTTTGTTTCTTCCAACTCCAGCCAGCTGGTGGCACATATTCAACAATAATAATTATTAAACAGCCATTAGAAATTAGTGACATGTGGCAATTTTACAGGTAGTCAGACAATAGTAGTTATAACCATTATATACCTTCAAACAGCCTTAGAAGTATAGTACTGTAATTATGCAAGATTTCTTAGCAACTCTGAGTCTACTGGATGTTATAATAAAGGGAGTTTATTTTTATTCTGGTTTCCTAAAAAGAAAAGTTATATGCAATCATGTTGTCCATGCTCATTTATCTGTCTGTCAGTCTACCCAACAACTTTCAAATCTGATATCCAATTTCAACCAAATTTGAAAGCATAGTTGAGGACTCAAAGCTATTAAGTTCCTACAAGCTTCATGAAAATAAACTATTGCATAGAGGTTGAAGCCTCAAATTAGTGCTCCCTTGAGTGAAAGATCACAGGCTGAGTGCAAGAGGTTTGTCTGACAACTGGCCACTTAGCATCTTCATACAAATCATCTGTAAAGCCTGTTACAGCACTTGCTGGCCAGATCAAATTATTTCAATGAGGTGAAGAGAATACACAGACACCTCACATCAATCCACAAAAACTCCTCCCTCTTAAAAAAAAATCTCACAAAAATGTCCTTGCTTTTGTCCTTGTTTTGGATTCTAACAAATGATTCCTATTGTTAATAGTTCTAGCATGTCATTTATATTAGCATTTTCCATATTTCAAAATAAATTAAGATTTTTTTTTTCAGATGGTGAAACCTGATCAACAGCTACAACTCTTGGATTGTTCTTTTTTGCTCATTTGTTGCATATCAATTTAATATATAATTATGGTATCATAAGGACTGTTGTGATCTGAGAGCATCATAGAAATAGAGAAGTTAAGAAATCACAGAAATAGTTGGAGACCATTATTAATGAATTATATTGCTAATCATAACCTGGTAGTGCTGTGTTTTGTATTTGACAGCGTAAAATAATCCAGAAGGAAAAACCTCGCAAAACTGGAACATGATACAAGCACCTTTGATATTTTGTTCTGAATGTCAGCTTACAAACTTTTCTGCTTTAAAATTCTGCCTAGAATTTAACTACATAAGTAATCTCGAAGCATGTAAGCCTCAGATTCCCTTGCCATTCAACTTAAAACTTTCTCCTAGTGATATTCTCTTTCAGTGAATGACATACAGTAGTACCAGATTAGCTGCACTTGTCTCCTAAAAGAAATGGCAAAGGGATTTACAGTTTTCTGCCATTTCTTCTCTCTGGAATTCATTGGGCATTTTTTGGTACTACAATGCATTTTTATCTTCGCTAAGACAGATGTATTCCAGAAAAACTTCTTTCGTGCTTTTTCACTGCTTCTGCTGATTCACACTGACTCTTACTGAGCCTGCCCCTTATGTTCTGTTCCCCTTTCTAATTAAGATGACCAAAACTGAACACTGTACTGCAGCTGAGCTGTGTAACTGATACCCAGTTCTTTTCCCCGAATAGCTATGTCTGAGCAATGGTATGAACCTCACAGTACACACAAGCAGTTCATCTTAACCCTTGCAGTATGCATTACTTTGTGCTTGTTAACACTATTTTCCCATGGAAAATACTGCATAATCTCTTGTCTTTGCCTAACTGACCTAAAAACCTTTACAATGTATGCTGCTGCTGCAGGCCCAAAACCTTTTTAATAATGTGAGATCTAACTGTTTTCTGATTATATTCTATTCTAAATCATCAGTTGCTGCACTGAATTCCTCTAGTGCTGGCTTGAAAATTTGTGCCTTTCCACAATCAGAAGATACTATAAATGTTTAACATTTCTTTTCTTTTTTCTTTTCACACTGAATTTGTGCACCTAGTTATTTGATAATTAGTGCTAATTGTGTAAATTAGTTCTCACAAAATTACATCAAATCAACATTACACTTAGGGGCAAGGTTGGTAGCTGTGAAATGAAACAATGGATAATTCTGCAGCTGTATCCAGGCCTTCATAGAATCATAGAATGTTAAGGGGTTGGAATGGACCTTAAAGATCATCTAGTCCCAACTCCCCCACCATGGGCAAGGACATCTACCACTAGACCAGGTTGCTCAAGGTCTTATACAACCTGGTCTTGAACACTACCAGGGTTGGGAATTCCACAACCTCCCTAGGCAACTTGTTCCAGTGTCTCACCACCCTCACAGTAAAGAATTTCTCCCTAATAACTAACCTAAATTTCCTCTCTTTCAACTTGCACTCCTTCCTCCTTGTCCTATCTCTACAGTTCCTGACAAAAAGTCCCTCTCTGGCTTCCCTGTAGGCCCCCTTCAGATATTGGAAAGTTGCTATGAGGTCTCTATGCAACCTTCTCCAAATTGAACAGCCCCAGCTTTCTCAGCCTGTCTTTGTAGGGAAGGTGCTCCAGTCCTCATGTCAAATTCATGGCCCTCCTCTGGACTTACTCTACAGTTCCATATCCTTCTTATGTTGTGGACCCCAGAGCTGGATGCAGTACTCCAGGTAGGGTCTCACAAGAGCAAAGTAGAGAGGAAGAATCATCTCCTTCGATCCGCTGGCCACGCTCCTTTTGATGCAGCCCAGGATTTCATTGGCTTTCTGGGCTGTGAGCACACACTGCCGGTTCATGTTGAGTTTTTCATCAACCATCAGCCCCAAGTCTTTCTCTGAAGGGCTGCTTTCAATCACTTCTCCACCAACCTGTAGATGTGTCTGGGATTGTCATGACCCAAATGTAGGACCTTGCACTTCGTTTTGTTGTTCACTTCAACTTTCATTGCAAGGCTCCAGAAGTTCCATTTTTATCCTACAATGAAGCATGGTAGGCAAAAGAAGTTATCACAGTACTTTACACACAGCTTGTGCCAGCTGAGACTCATAGCTGTTGTCTCTGTAGCCTTTACTCCTGTTCAGCTGCACCTTGATGGGAGCAGTTGAATTACCCCGAAGATCCTGTTCCTGCATGCCTAGGCTCATGACCTTGTATTTTGCTTTGAAGTGCAAGGATGTGGTGTGAGCTCTTCTTTCTCCTACTGTGCTTAATCACAATTCAATTATTTGAGTTTATATTGATAAAACTTGAGCTAAGTTTCCATAGCAACCATAATGATCAGGACATTGTAATATGGTATACAAACACTGTTCGTTTTGGTAACTTAAAATGAGATGCAGCCAAGTAAAGAGCATAGAATCACTGGGTTACATTCAGTAATTTAGAATTGAATACATCTTGCTGACCTTTACTTCCGTGCCAAACATCCCTGGAGCTTAAGACTACCTTACATCTCATGGGAAGAGACAGTACCCTTCAAAGAATGATTAATTTCTCTCTAAAGTAGCTTAGATCTGATATATGAAGTTAAACAACATCCATCCTCAAAAATTCTTTATCTCATCGATAAATAATCCTCATTTTTTACACTGCTGCATCCTTTGGCCTCCAAATGATAATGTTACCTGATATCTAGCTTCCTGAAGTTGGACTTTTTTGCTAAGATCCACAGTTAATAACACTGAAACAAATATTCAGTTTTTCCATCTATTAAATTACCACAAAGGAAAAGCCAGAGTAATTGCTATATTTGAGGGCAGAGCAACATAGGAACCCAGTAGGATCCTATATGAGAATAATCATCCCAAATGTTAAATGCCTACATTAACATAGCTTATATAAACACTAAAATTTACATTAGATCTTCATTAGCTCTTGCCATCTCAGTTTTCCATGCAAGTGACTTACACTGCAGGCAGTTGTCAAAACTACGGTGTCTTTATCTAAGATGGAAGCCCTTCTGTAGGGCCCTTTTCAACCTATTTGAATTAAAACAGAAATATATGGTTTCTATTAACCTAAATAGTAAAAAGATAAAAGCACAAAACCAGTCAAAATAAATTACATTCATAATTTTATGTACAATTTCTCATATTTTTGTGTCAACTGAAATTTCCCCCGTGTTGCTCTTCTCTCTCCATGCTCTCTTTATTCGTATTTCTGAATTTATGCCCTTTTATCAAAAACAAATCCTATGTTTACACATAGACTTTCTACTACCAATGTTGTACTATGCTCTTTAGAACATATATTTGCTTTATACAAAAACATCTATAAAAAGCACCTGGAACCTCCTTTAAAATGCCTGTGGATGTCCAAGTTGAAAACTTGTGAATAAATACGCAATTAATGATAAACTTACACTTTTCTCTGTATTTTCTACATTAGTTCTATTTATAACCAGTAAAAAATCCAAATTTTTTTAACTTAATCTGAAAAAATAAGAAATGTTTCATTAAAAGTACTTAACGCTTAATTTTTGAAAGAGTTATTGTTTCCTTGGCTGTCTTTTCCTTTCTTAGGTTTTTTTTTTCAGGATTGTTTCATGTGAGCATTATACCTGATGGCAAAAAAAAAGGATGTTTCAGGATTCTTAGCACAGAACTTGTGAGTTCTGAGATGTTAGCAAGTGTCACCATTCTGGACATTAGACTTCATAGACATATAAGCTCAGAACTACTGTGATTTATCGAAGAGAAGAAAAAAATGTGGAAGCTTAAAGATTGGCATAGTTTTTCATAAAACTTTATATCAATAAATGGAGAATTCAAAAGACATGACAAAATAATTAAAGGGATTAGAACAGATGAATTATGAAAAATTTTAAAGAAATCTCTATTCTAATTGTCTAATACTTTTGAAAACCTAATGACAATTGGTTTGAAAAATCTATTGACAATAGTGGAAAAGAATGGGAATGCTAATTGGCAACAGCATGCTGTGTGAAAAAGTTGAGGCATCAAGTTTTTTCCTTTCTTTTTCTGAAATAACCTCTTTTCTGACTCGTTCCATATGATACGGAAAAAATACTGTTGAGATCTTCTAATATTCCCTTGCTCAAGTTTTTCTAGCAAATCTGAATAAGAGGTTCAGCTGGGATAATTTCTTGACTCCAACAGGACCCACAGGTGATTTAGACAATTCTAAACTATCCTGGTTAGGAAAGATTAACTTCTTGAGACTATTTACTTGTACGGGAGTACCAAACAATAAAAAAAAATCAGCAATAAAAGAAAATGCCTTGAAATTCTACAGCTCTACTACAAACAATCCCAACTGAAAAGCTATGCAAGTTGAATGTTGTCTTTTGTTCACTTTAGTGAAAAGCAAATTAGCATACTCTCTAGACCTATACCATGTCTGTTTATATTATACATTTCCATGCAGGAGAGCATTTTTGTTATAATCCTTGTTAATTCTGCTGATAGAATATCTTTTCCTTGCAAAAATTTTTCTTTTTAAAAGACTGAGAAATGAGATAATGTAGATAGTAATGGGTATGGAAGAGGAAGATAAAACCGTATTTTACAGTGTGTTCATTGAGACAGCCAAAGAATACTTGAAAAAACAGATTTACACACATATATATTTAGTTTTCCAGCAGAAAAAGCAGAATTGGCACATCAGTCCTGGAAGAGTCTGACATATTTTTTTCCATTGAAAAGATGACATAAATATGTTCCTTAAATATAAGCAAAGCAAAAAAATTAAAAAAGGAATCCATTCCTCAAATTCTGCAAGCAGCCAAGATGAAATCAGCCAACACATGATAAGTGCAGTTGAAGCTTTTATCTGGCTCTAAGGACTGATAAGTGGGTATTTTGCAACTGTATTCCAAGTAAAGAAAGTATTTACAAAGGAAAGATACAGAAGTCACATTTTACTTTCTTATATGGTTATAAAAGAGGTTCTTATAAGATCCCAGAAACATGAGGAAGTGTTGAAGCAGACCAATGACTACTTTGAAGGGTTGCATTCTGGTTCAGGCAACAATGCTGAAAATGCATGCATGTTCCTTGGTCGTGTAGTTACAAAAGCATTTGTAAATGTTTTGGCTTTTGCATATGGTAGAGGTAGCACAATTGGTTTCAGTTAAGTTCTGCTTTGTTATTTGATGCCATTCTAGTGAAACTCTGTTAAAATATAGTAGATGCATAGGAACTTCAAGTGTTTTCCAAGCTTCTCATGATAAATCTTCAGTTAATGTGTAGGGGTGAAAAAGTAAATGTAAGAGAATAGTTGCAAATGAATGTTTTCAAGCATTAGCCGAATCTCTGTAATAGCCTTCTCCAGTATTTGTAGCAAAGCCATACATCAACATTTGACAGAATTTACTGTATATTACGTCCATTGTTTATGTTGTATATTCATGCACATGCTACTGGATGTGTTCTGTGAAGATAAATCCAATTATATTTAAACTCTTAGTTCATGGGGGATAGGAGAGGTAAAAAACATACAGGGTATATTTGAATAGTCTTTCTTTGAAGCACAACTAATCACAGAATAACCATGCAGAGTGTTAGTTATAGTCAGTTTGCTTGGACAGAAATTAAATAATTGCTCGGAGAATGACGCCTCATTTCTGATCTCAATTAACTGATAGTGTTTTATCCAGATCACTGTGAGACTAAATGACACTGCTGAAAACTGAATGAATTCGTCATAAAGGACCGTGTGAAAAAGATAGTGTCAGCACTGAAAACCATGGTATCAGATTTAAGCAAAAATATTTCTCACTTCAAAAATCATGTCATGTCCCTGTCCCTGATGTTGCAACACTGAGAACAGATTTTTGCATTTTACTTTCACCTGTTCACAAAATGTTTTATTGTTTTTTGACATCTGGCCCCGGAGCAGTCATTCTCCACTGACCTCAGGCTACACACCAGCTAAATTACTCCTGCTTATGTCTAACTGTGCTATTTAGTGTGGTTTCAAAGTAGTTAGATTAAAAGAAGCCAAGCTGCATTTGGCCATTATGCTGGAAATACACACAGCCAGAGGTCCTCAGTCTCACCCTCCATTATGCAAGTGATATCTCTTCTACGCATGTGTGGTTTTCCCTGCACCTGTGCACTGAACCTGGGGAGTTCTTTTCCAAATGAGTCTAGGGGTTTACTTCATATCCATAGTCTTCAGTCTCTCCTTCAAGCGACCTTGGAGGATGATCAGCCAATCATAAAACAGCAATTAAATATACTTTATACAAGAACTCTCTCCAAGAACGAAGTTCCCATTTTATCAGTGCTTGTTTTCTCATCACTTGGCAGGGAAAGAACAAAACTTTTACAGGTGGCTGGGCCAAACACAGACCAAAAGCATCAGCGTAATTAGCCCCCGATACAATATGTTCAGTGTGTAGACTCTAAAACTGACCAATGCTTCCAAGGAGCCTTCCTGAAAGTAAGGCATCAGTGCAGATGTCCTGACAGGGCTTCTTCCCTTGTATCTGCTACTAGCTGTTTAGAACAAGATCAAAAAGCAACTTGACTCAGTAGCCTTTTTTGGGCAGAGGTCTGTAGAGGATACCTGGGAAAGAGTATAAAAGCAGAGCTATCTTAACAGCGACACTTCTCCAGTGTATCATTGTAGACCAAGCAGTCTGAGACTCAGTGAAGCTGCTGTGAAGTCTGAAAAGTTTTCATAGTTTTTGGACTGCAAAGTACCAGGACAGAACTTGAAGACTGGTTTTTTTTATGTATAATTTTATGTAATTTTCTTGTTCTTCTGTTTTGGGCTCTCTAGGGGCTGATTCATTGTTAATGCAATTTTACCTACAACAGTGAATCCATTCAAAACAGTCTCAAGGCCATATCTTGTTCCAGGCTTTTAATCACATTTCCTATAGTGTGACTGGAAGTGTGCTGGGTAGCTGAGTGGAAGGTGGTGGTGTCACGAGACCCAGAAAGGATGTTGACAAGGTGACAGCAGGAAGATTGTCTGGACATTCTCCTGTTAGCAAATGAAAGCATCTGGATCTCCTCAGTCCACCTAAGAGTAGAGGCAGGTTCATCACACTATATATGATCAGAACAAAATTTCTGTTTTGCTGCGATGCCCAGGGGTAGTAATCAGGCACCAAGACCATCTGACTGATCCACCTGGATAGCCCCAAACACGTCCTTGCCTGCTGATTTCTTTTCTCTTTTTTCTCTTTAGGTTCTTGCTTTTTACCACCGTCCCCTACCAAATAAACAATATGTCCCCAATTATTTTTTATCCCACATTCTGGCACATCTGTACTCTAATTTGTTATTTCTGCTGCTATTAATTAGGAGTTCTCATCAAAATTTGCTATTGCTGATATTATTTTCTCAGAACCCTAGACTTTGCAAGATTACCTTCCACAAACGTTCTTCATATTCACCTTCTGTGAAGTTTATCTGTTTCTTGCATATCTGCTCCTAAGCCATCAATGAAATCCAGCTGTTCTCTCATGATACATCTGTAACTGTTGTTACATCCCCATGCATCCATCTATCACATCCAAGAGTTTCTCTTGTCCAGTAGTTTTCCACGCCCATTCAACTAGCTAGGCCAAGACCTAGGCAGCCATCATACTGCAGTCTTAGGAAAGTGGGAATAGCCTGAATGACAAAAATGCTCAGCAGAAGAGGATATCTCTTTAATACACAGAATATCAGAATGAGTTTCAGAAAAATTGCTTAAGAAGGATGTAAATACCTTTTTTAACAACAAGTATGATAATACATTTTAGACCCTTGTCTTGTGTAAATGTAAGAATCTCATTTGTACTATGCTCAGGAGAACAATCCCCACTGAGCGGATAAACAGACGACAGAGGAATGATGCAGATGTCCTTGCTCACTGAAAGGAGAGGATAAAAGCCATGCGCTCTATTGCCTTATTCATGATGCATTGCTGCTTTCACAAATAATGGGCGATGTGATTTATTAATTAAATATCTTTACTACTTCCCACCTTACGCAATCACATTTAGTTTTAGGATTACAGCACTCAAGAAGACCTCCTGACCCATCAAATTTACCCAGCTGTGATTACAGCCATCCATTTAATAAATATCTCATTTGGAAGGGACCATACTGACATACCCTGAATCACAAAGCACTTCAATGCCTTAGAAATTACAATCTTTAGTGTAAAAGATCAGAAAAAAAGAAAGAGGGCAGGAACAATCAAGTGTATCAGCAATCCTCATGTCGGTAGAATGGCAGATAACTTTTGTTAGGTGAATATGTCCTGATGAGCCTGGGAAACAGATGACACATGATGATACAGAGGAAGATAAAAATAACTTAGTCAACACAGCAGCAAAAAATACAACCTCATCAGAATGATGAGTTTTCCCATCAGTTTTGTATCCATGTAGGTGACTACACAAAGGCACAATAATACCATGGAAAATTATAGTGTGTACCCTGGAGTGCAGAAATAAAATTATGTGAGGATTTTTAACTTACAATTACTTTTCTTTTATATTGATTACATGATTTTTTGTATTGTTTCTTTTAGGTTTTATTTTTTCTTATATTCTATATTTGGCCTTCTGTCGAATGACGTTAGCCTACTAAGGCCTCAATAAGGGTATATTTATAAAGGTAAACATTATTTTAGAAATCTTATTTTTTGTAGTGAAACTTTGAGCATTGCAAATATTATTCAACAATACATTAGTGTTCTCCAAAGAAATTCAGCACTTAGTTATTTGCAGTGCTTTCAAAGTTCATATACAATATGGGCAGCAGCTAAACTATAAAAATATCATATATTACTTTTTTCTAAATTGGTCTGACTTCTTCTTAAAGACAATTTTTACTGGAAGAAACAATTATGTTGCAATTTTACTTATAGAAGATTGAGATTTGTATCAGTATGTCAAGCATGTAGTGGAGGACAGTAAGTTGCAACATCACAAGAAGAACACAAGAAATGATGTAGCTTTCTAAGATATATTTTCTTTTTGAATTTTACTTCAATGATGTTTTGTTGCATAAACATATCAGTTCAGTTTTATAAAGCATTTTCTTTGCTGTAGGTTGTAAAATTTAAATGCAAAATTATTAATAATTAAATTACTATAAATAATTAAATATAACTTGTTGATTTCCATAATGTTCGTTCAAATAATGGAAAACCTTTCCAAATATTTATACATAGCATATAATTTTTCTTTTAAGAGAAATATGATTCCTCTATGGGGATTGTTAGAACGAGAAACTTTTCAAAGCTTGAAAACATAGGTAATGAATCTTAACCATAAAGAATAGGATCATGGTATATTAATGTATAATGATATTCTATGTTGTATATTGTTTAATGTAGATGTTTTTCTGGGCATTTCAAATACTATCTTGCCACATCTCACTCTAAGAGTTTTCAATTAAATATATTTTGTAGGGAAAATTATTCAGCTTCCAATTTTCTCATAAAAATAATCTGTAATTCCTTTCACCATTGTTTATCTTGCACGCATTTACTTAGGCATAGGACCAGCTGTGGAATATCTGTTCCTTGAATTTGTGCTGAGGCTTTTTTCTGTTTCATAATAAACTTTGAATGCTTCTTCTTCTATTTAAATTTAAATGATTTTAAATAACTCATTTAAGAATGACAGATTTATCTTTTATTTATCTTTGAAATTCTTTAATGGAAAATATGAAAATACAAAATTACTTGCAACATTACCTAGTTGACCTCACATTAATTTGAAATGTGGATCTATCATCTGTCTTTAGGAAAAGTTAGATTGTTGGCTTGTCTGAGTTCCTAGGATATATCCCAGCCTCTAATAACAGGTTTTTTGCAAAATATCTTCAGAAGTGAAGTAGGAAGCATTCCGTTGTGCAGGTTTCCTCTCTGCCCAAAGGTCATGTGGATTGAAATATCTGCAAATTCATGCAATCACAATGGTTAAATTTGTGAAGAAAAAATCCGAAGAGTAAGCTAAATAAGTCTTAGTTGTGAATCTGAAGGTCAAGCTCATTGCATCTGATGTAGCTTTAGAAACATGCCAAACCTACCCATCTTGTAAGATTAATTTCTTAAAATATTTAATAATGAAAGCATGGAATAGTCACCAAACCTTATAGTCAGAGGTGTCTGTGCTCTCTATATCATGGTAGTTATCCTGCAGCCATGATAAAGATTTTTGTAGACAAAGAGTCATGCCTTAAACATGATGCTGTGAGAATGGTGACACCAGAAGGCAATTAAAAGGTTGGGTTTCTTTATAGTCGTACTGGAAATGGGTAGTGAAAACTGGCAGTTGTAGAGAGGAGTGACAAATGTTCCCAAGGGTCAGCAATTGGATGACGAAGCTTTCCTGCACATTGTGTCTATATCAAAGGTTAGCTTGTGACTCCCAGCACATGCACTACAAACCTTTAGATTCCAGAGAACTATGTCGTTTTATTACATCTTTTGAGATAAGCTTTTCAAGAACATTATGTCTTTTATCTTTTAGGGAAACTTACAGTCATATGCAGGGAATGCCTATATAGATACAGATGACATAGTTAAAGAGATAAAGAGATATTACTTAGTTCTTTTGAGAAATTAGACTTATGCAAGAAAAGGAAGAAAATATTATTTGGTAACAGACAAAAGTCTACTAAGATTCCAAAATCCTTAAGAGATCCAAGAAAACATTCAGTCGTGAATATTCGTATTTTTCTAAAAATGAGGCTAAGTCTTTGGGAATTAGGAAGAGTAAGAAGGGATGGATTTGAAATTTTTTGTCCTATTATTTACTTGTAATTAATAGTTTACTTACAAAATGTAAGAATAAGACATCACAGTAAAAAGAAAACCTGAACAATTATATGTTGCTAAAACTTCTGTTCTCTATTCAGATTAGTTGTTTCATTTCAGTAATAGAATTGGTCATTTTTGAATGGTTATGTTTACAACATAAATAACACAGACACCTCCATGAAAAGATTCACTTTTTGGCAGGTTTGATCAAACTTCCACCACAAATAGAGACAATGTGAAAATGCTGCAACTTGTTCTTTATAAATCCTTTTCATTCAAATCACTGCAATTTGGAGAAGCAGACCTGGAGAAGCAAGTGATCACAGAACTCTCCTTCATCTAGTGTTAGAGAAACAAATAAGAAATGAACTCACTATAGTCACTGTATATAGTTTGTACTACTGTATGCTCTCTGTTCTTGATGCTTTAAGGATGTCTCTACAGACCCCTGCAACTGTGAAATCCCAATCATAAGAGAGCATCCATTAATTTTAAGGTATTAATGTCAATTAATTTTAAGGTATTATTTAATTTAACTCTGATAATTCTCTATGGCATCATATTAGCAAGATCTGTCTTATTTTAAAAAAAGAAACATATTATTTTGCTCTCCCATCAAACCTATTTCTCCCTTTGCCCAGAAAGGAAACATTTCCTATATAAATGTATTTTTTTCCAAGATTCCATTTAGATCTAAAGAAGCTTTGGGAAAGTAAGAAGCCATCTGAAAAGATGGTCTATTTTCTCTTCTGATATAGAAAGTTATTTCTTAGCAGCAGTGAGCAAAAAGAAAGAATGAGAGAGTAGTAACGTAAATATGAGTAGGAAGGAGAAAGGCCGAACAGAAGAGACTGTATTGACTTCCCTGTTTTAACAGAAGGTATTCTCTCTCTGTGGTGGACTGTAACTCAGCTATACAATGCTGTGAGAGCTAGAAGGCAGCAAACCAACATATACAATTCGGGCACCATCATGCACTAAATTGGACACAAAAAAAGATGTCATTTAGACTACAAAGTGAGATGAGTGCTGTTTCACTTAGTGAGTCTGTTTTAAGTACAAAATAGTATGTGTGTTTCCCCTCGCAACCTGTAAAAAGTTGGAAACCAAGTTTGTTAAAGATGTAAGACTGTAATCTATACTTGGTCATTACAAGTATGCAGAAAAACAGACCAGAGAGAGACATGAGGAAAACACTTCTAGCTAATGATATGAAAAGCTGCTTGATAACTCAGGTCAGAAAGAATCTCAGAAGGTTTCCAGTCCAAACCCCTGCTTAAAGCAGGGTCAGCTGTGATATCAGACCAGAATATTCTCAGCTCTTCTAGTTGGTTCTTGAAAGCATTCAACTGTGGAGGCTGCATAGAGTCTCTGGGCAACTGTTTCCACTCCTTGAACCTATTTTTTTTTCTTATACCAAGCTGGACCCTCTCTAGTTTCTGGCTTTGTCTGTGGTCTTGTGTTCTCCCACGATACACCACTATAAAGTGCCCGACTCTCAGAAACAGAAAATGGTACATCGCCAAGAAAAGATCTGTCATGCTTTCATCCTGTATCTTGGCTAAATACCAGAAAGACATTTTCTGTTTCTTGGTAGTCTACACTTACTTTGAAACTTCTTTCTCAGGCCAGAGAAGAGAAGCCATTATTCACACATACATCCAAAACTTCAGCACAAAAGCAGTTCTTTTAAGAGGTCTTTATATACTTTTTCTCCTCATCTCAGAAGAGGAGTTGCAGGTTGTCCGGGGCTATAAAAGTAAAAAGCTAACTTATTTTGCTTCCTAAAGTACACTAACTTTATTAAGCTGTATATTAAGTCTACACTAATTTCATTTTTTTGTTGGAAATGACTTGATTAAAAGGAACATGTTATAAAGCTCTTCAAGCTGTTGTTCTGCAGTGACTTCAGCTTTTTCTTTTTTTTCTTTGATGTTTAGAAGTTTGTAGGAAATGTTGTGACAAGACAAATGTGATGGAGATTAAGCTAATTCTTTTATCTGGAAGGAAAGGAGCACCATTCTTTGGATCTAATGAGGAACTTGCCTTTCTTTACCTTACCCAGTAGATCAGATCCTGACCTAATTATTCTTTTTGGATTTTACTCTCCTGTCCAGTCTGGATCTTCTGAGTATTCATAACTCCTACTGCATTTAGCTTTGGCATTTTTTCAGTCCTGTGGAAAGTGGAAATTGATTGAGGACAGATTCCACTTGAGATGATCCCTGCACTGACCATCAAGGAGCACCTGGGATGAGATTGCTCTGCAAGGAAAGACAAAGGTGACTGCTGGGCAGCAGGATGCCTTATGGAAAAAGGGTACAGTCCCACCGTACCTGAGCATGGTAAGCAGAGCAGATCTGATGATGGTAACTGGTTTCAGACACAGTCCAGTGACAAGCAGACATATCTGTAGTGACAAGACAGGTCTGAAGTCAATTGAGAACCAAGGCAGGTGGCTCAGCACAGCATTCACACTGTAGAAATCAGGCAGGGATCGAGGAAGAGGGTCAGAGATTATATGCAGCTGTCAGACCTCTGGGTGAGAGACAGCATACCTGGATGGAGTCCCCAGATAAAGATGAAGCCCTGCAGGCATACTTATGGCCCAACCATTGATGATGAATGTTTGATAATTACTTTGCAATTTTTGTTACTAATGGTTCCTATGGTTCATAATAGAGCCTAAAATATATTTTTCTAGTTTGCTTATAGGAATTTCATGCCATATGGTGCCATCAAAATATTACTGAAATGAAGTTATATCATATTTGCCATTCGTTTTGTTCAGTGAGCCAGCTGTTCTGGCAAAGGCGGCCATTGGGTCTCAGCAAATGTGTGCCTGACATTTGTTACACTCATCTTTTACATATGTATGCCCCAATTACTTAATTAGTGGCAATAACTTTCAAAGTTTAAACAGGCCAAATAGTATCATATTTCCATTTTCATTTTCCCTGTTTGAAATATAGGTGCTGTATTACAGCCCCCATGCCTCCAGGATCAGGCCCATCATCCTGTAACTCCCAAAGTTAAATAGTAAAACCACTTTTTTGGTTGACTCTTAAACAGCTTAGAGTAAACCCTGAAATGTGACTGATTTATCTAACTGATTATTAACCTATTCTTTCCCTACTCTGTCATTGTTTCTATTCCCTTGTCACTACTGATTGTTAAAAATATTGGATTGTGAATATCCTTCCTTATGTGAACGTTGAAGCAAAAAAACCATTAAACTTTCTAAGAAAAAAGCACTGGCCCATGTCATTATAGGAAAAAACCAATATCTCAAAGCTATCTATAATTCTGATTGATAGCTTCTGACAAAGGTTCTTAAATTAGAAACAATCCCCTTCTGGTCCAAAGTAACACCACATGAAGCATTACAGAATGAGCTTTTAGCTCACTACACTAATGAATTCAACAGCTATATCAAATTTTAAATAAGTAACTTATACTGGTTTAAAGATGCATGGGTATAATACAGATGAATAAAAAATACCTCCTGACATATTTTGAATATACTATTAGTTTTTCAGTGTTTCCAGTAAGACATAATTCCTCCTGTTTTTGTTGTTGTTGTTTTGTTTCTTTTTTTCCCCCCAAATATATAAATGAGATGCAAGGATCTGATCTTTTAAAGAACTTCGAAGTGATCAAAATATAATGTCCTTGTAATGAGCTCTGAAATAAAACTAAAATTGAATGCTCACCATTAGGAAGTGTGAATGGAAGAAAGTAAAAATTGAAACATTATTAGCTAGGACTAAGGGATAGCATCTGTATAATCTGCTGGTGAGTGAACATAGAACAAATGGAAAATGCAACATAGAATAAGATTTCTCTAAGATAAAGTAGAATAATTTGCAAACCACCCTACACAGACATCACTAAACCAACATCCTGTCTTACTATAATATTAAGGGTTAATCAATTTACTCAGCAATAATCCTTCTTTTACAGCTTGTATTAAAACAGAAGAATAATGTTTCATATAAAACAACCACAATTGTGCATAAAGCTAATTTTATTACATTCCACTTATTTCTATGCATGAGCTAGTTAAATATAAATATGAAGGAAAATGACATGGCTAATAAAACAAGAAACAAACAGAATGGGCTCCTCTCCATGAATAAGATTTAAAAGGATATCAATTTCACAATATGATCATTAAAAGACTAAGGGTAAAAAAGTAACATTTTCGTGATACCAGAGTTTTCACGTCTTAGCCTTCCCAGGACACATTTCAGTGGTTGCTTCAGTAAAAAAATACACAGTAAATTTATTTTCAACC
The DNA here is from genome assembly GCF_009829145.1 of Chiroxiphia lanceolata. Classification (NCBI taxonomy): domain Eukaryota; kingdom Metazoa; phylum Chordata; class Aves; order Passeriformes; family Pipridae; genus Chiroxiphia; species Chiroxiphia lanceolata. The sequence goes on from NC_045637.1 coordinate 75,350,558, forward strand.
CTTCGAAAAAGGGCAGTAGCAGAGAAAGAAGGGAAGAAAGCCATTCTATTTTTAAACAGTTTCTGCAAATACATCCCACTTTCAAACTGTACTGTTGTACACCAATAAGGGTGTGGCAAAATTTAGATGCTCTGGAGCCACACACCTCCACATTTTTCATGGGTCATATAAAAATGGATAGTTGCCAAGATTATTTCAGTTCCATAAAGACTTCTTGTCTGAATTCCTTCTTTCTTTTTCATCATAGGAAAATGTAATCTGGGCCACAGTAAGATTATAAACCAGACTGTTTCTTCTATCTTAAGGTAGATCTTGTTATATAAGAATATGTGACTTTTTGAATATTTGTAAAATAAACACAATTTCAGTTTACAAGAGAATGCAGTTTCCTTTCCCTTAGTAGAAGAAAGCACATCCAATCCACCCTCCTACATATGGCAAATCTTATTCTTTTTATTTTTCTAGTCAAGACTGAATTTACTGGGCCCTGGAGCTAGAGATGCCTCTGAAGCCATCTCTATTTTACTGGATAGGCTGTGAACAAAGAATTCTTTTGTTTGTGATGCTCTGATATAATTTGAACTAAAATAGCTTCAAGACTCAGCAAGCGAACAAACTAACTGTCTGAATAGAAAACCAAGTCCATAATTCTAACATAAACAATTGCAGAGTTGAATAAATAGACATGTGAACAGTTATCAGAGCACTCCCAATAATGTATTTTTAATACTTTCAGAAATGAGTTCAGAAAGGAATCAACATAGTCCCTCAGGCTATAAAGAGCTTCAAGTGGCTTTTATCTTACATCCTGTTAGATTATCAAAGGTTTGTAATTATAACTATATCAATATTTCAAGGCTTCTCACCTTACATAAACCTTCAAACAAGTAAAAATATAAGGAAAACACATAGTAATCATACAGAAGATTGAAAATACTAAATTCTATTTATGACTTTCTGATCATATTTTTGTATTCTATTTTTAAATGGGAGAAGAGTTATGATTTTATGGTTTTATGTGTGGTGTTTAAGTATGGAAGAAAAAAATGTAAAATCTCTTGCTGTAAATTTAGTGCAAGCATTAGCAATATAAGCAGGCATTTAAAAATTATCAGCATTGCTTGAATGGTTTTATGTTTATGAAATAATTTTGGAAGTATCAATAGAGTCATAAGATAATATGAAAAATACTCTGTTATTAATTCTGTGCAAGGATATGACAAACTGGGTAACAATGAGTGACAATTAAAATCCAGTATTCCGTTTATGACATCAATAATTTTGAAGTCTTGTGCACATCAAGCCATTATTGTCACTCCTCGAAGTTTCTTGCATGTACTGAATGCTGCAATACACAGCATGCTATGAGACAAGTAATTCTTCATTGTCACTAATGTCTTAACACTCTCCTAGAATGTCAGAAATGAATGGGAATCCAATGTCAGCTAAAATTAGTGTCTCTTGATGGCTCAGAGGACAGGGAAACCGGAAAAGATTAGTCTTATCTCTGTGAATAGAAAGAAAATCTGATGTTAACTCCCAAGTGCTGGAACCAAATTCCCTGAATTCAGAACAAACTCAGATTCTGTTTGAATATAGTAAAATTCAGTCAAGCCTATTTTAGTTCTGAATCCCAAGAGAAGGAACTTGCATATGTGAAGGGGCAGATTTTTTAAATGGTTGAAGTTTTGTTTACATATCTAAACAACTGGTCAGATTTCAGAATAGACTAGTACATCAGGTACTAAGTTATTTAGAAAAATCTGCCATGATAGTTTTAGTGGGTACCAAGTACTAGAAAAATGATGGTATTTAATTGTCTGAAAGCTTTGCTGACTTTTTGAAAATCTGCTTCAGCTGAGTCTTCAACACACCGGAAACAAAGCACTGCTTGATCCATATTGCACTTTGTCCCAGAATTAAAAATATAACAAATGTGTGTTTAAAAGCATATGCTGTTCACACCTACTTCTTCCTATGAAAAAACACATATATCAAGAATTAAACACAAAAGTTGTAAGATATTCTTTTTCTATGCTATGCTTCTTTTACTCCGAGTTAGCTGAGTATGCTGTCTAGAAGCTAACATGCAGTAGTAATTAGATTCAATACTTTTGCCCAGCTTCTGGAGATGGATTTGTCCTTCTGATTTCTGGTGAACACTACATTAATGGGAAACTAGATAAAGTATTGAATTATATGTAGCTGGTAATTTTTTCTGGCAAAAAAATAAATTATTTATACCTCTTTTAAGAATGTTTTAAAACACAAATGAGGATCTAAGTCCTGTTTAGTAGCTTCTGTAGAACAAATAAAGCTTCCTAAAGAAAATAGCTTACTGCAAAATATATGTGAAACCCAAATAAATATAAAATAAATGTGAAAATCAAACATTTTAAAATCTCACAAGAACTTATCGCGTTTAATTCAGAGTCCACCTCATACCTTAGTGTTGTGTACAGAGGTAAAAGAGAATTCTATTCACTTTTAAATATGCGTAAGATCTGAGAAGTACAAAGCAAGGTATAGCTACAGTGACTTTGCATTTTTTTAAAAATGAAGTGAAAACAGTATATTGAAAGTCATGGTCGTAAGGCAAATCAGTGACACTGTTATATTAGTATTACCAAACATTGGGATAAACTAGAATATGTCTTTGGTAACACTGAGTTCTAGTTATTCTTATAGTGCTTAGCTATCCAAACTTCATACTGGTTTCACAGAGAAATTTAGGTTTGCAAAAAACATGAGGTTTTATTCAATTTTTAATCCTATTAAATTTTTATTCTGATGGCATAACAAAGGGAATAGATGGATGATAAAATGTTGATATTTGCTGTTAAAATATATTAGAAAATAAGCTTTAATTGATGGCACATACAAAACATGACATAATTTTTAAAATACTTATTAGATTATTATTATTTTCTTATGCAAAACCAGCAGCATAAACATAACTGCATGACTTAAAATCTGTATAGAAATAAAGGAAAATAAAGATAAAACTGAATTTTTTCACACTGTGTTTTCTGGAATTAATGAGGTCAAGAAGAAAATTTTGTATTGTGTAATCCTTTGTGTAATCTCTGAGTTAAAGAAGGAGAAACAAGGTGGCCCTCTTTTCTTCTAACTGAGAGAATTTAAACCAATAACCTCTTTATAATGGCAGTGTTGGTGCTGCAGTGACAATGTAAGTATACAGGGAAAACAAAGTTTACAAGTGGCAGTAACACTTCTTTTGTTGCATCCACTGCCATAGCTGAAAAAATCAGACAAGGTTTCGGGCAAACAAATCCTTCTTCAGGTCAGCAAACAGAAGAAAAAACCCTAAAAACTGAAAACAAATTTGGCAGAACCAACAGGAATTTAAATAGATATGTATCAGTTATATTATTTCTAAAAGATAATGCTGTTGGTACCTGAGAAATGGAAGATACTGTTGTGTGTATGTGTGACTTCTATTTCTCGAAAAAATCAATTTCTGAGAGCTAACAAAATATCATTCTCCTAAGTGAAGTAGGGAGGCAATTAATTTATGGTACTTACAATGTAGAAAAGTGATGGGAGGAGTGAAGGATTGCAACATGCCATAAAACCAATAACTGTAATGAATTTGTAGTTTTAGACATTAAGTAAAAAAGTAAATCTTAATACTTAAGGAACAAGTTTGTACAGCAGGAGACTGCCAACTATATGTTCCTAATTATTGATATTTTTTAATGACTTGTTGCTGCTCTTAAATCTTGGTTCACTTTATCTCTTTATAATGTGACTACTACCTCTAGGACATTCCATACTAGGTGCCTATAATCCAGGTAGCCCTTTAGTCTCACTTCAAGGTATTTTCAGAAAAAGGCATGAACCAAATTCTTCATAAAAAACTTTTAAAGAAAATAAATACGCGAAAGCAGTAAGAAAAAGTAATGGTATTTCCAAAAATTATTTATAGGGTAAACCCTAGGAAATTAGATTAAATATTCGGCCCTCAAAATGGAGGTTGGTGAGCAGTGAGGTTCTGCAGGGAATTGTACTAGTCAGTGTAATCCCAAATATCCATTACAATCTGCTAATGACACCAGGTTTTTCAAATGTAGGGGTAGCTTGCAAAATTGCAGGAGGCAAGTTGAGAGGCAATACAGTGTCAGCTGAAACTCAGTGTGGGTGAATATAAAGGAAAGCACATCAGGAAGATGGTATGAAAGGGTAACTTGGAAGTTAAAATGCTGGGCCTTATTCTGATAACTCACTGAATGCCCATATGCCTCTATCCCAAAGCAGAGGCATATCCTCAGTGAAGTTTTGGCATTGGGAGCCTTGGTGAATAACCTTGGAGGATCTGCCTCCAATAGGGAGATGGACTCCTAGGCTCTGGTAGAATGGTCATGCTGAGGAGTCAATGGGGTAATTGTTTTGGGCGAAGTGTCCCCACAATGTCAGAGGCATATTTTTATTTATTAGTATTTGTATGGGCTCACTCAGGTGCATATTGTTTGCCCGTTTCACTATCAAAGTACCTAACTCATCAGATGAAGCAGATTATGTGACTCACTTTGCTTCTGAAGTGCCAAGTAATATCACTTGAAGTAGGGAGAAAAGAATAATGGACAAATGCAAACAATTGCCCTGGGTTAAAAAGGGTTTTCCCCTGGAGTTAGAAAGAGGTAATCCCCGGGGGGTGGTGTTCTTAGTGTAGGGCCAATCAGAAGCTACAATTTGCTACTGTGAAAATCAACATATTAGAACAGGCTGGAAAAGAAGAGGGATGATGTTGTTGGAGGAGAGGTAGCCATGTTTTGAGACCACGAGGAGAAAGGGGCCAGGGAGCCCCGCTGGGGGCCAAGGCCCTCCAGCCCCGGCTGGGGCTGTGGAAACTTGGAACAGTGTTAAACTGGGCTGGGTACTGTGGTCAAGAGCTGGGAAAAGTTTCTTTGCTGTGAGTGGACAGCCAGAGACACTGAAATGGCAGCATAAGCAGCACTGAATAGACAGCTGTGGCTGAAAGCCAAGAAGATAAGAGGGAAGTAGCAAAGATGGTATGGAACCAAGCTGAGAGACACAGAGCTGTCTGACGGAGAGAGACAGAGAACCAAGCTCAGTAGAGACTGTTTGGGGTGAGACTTGGCTTTACTTCCCCAAACCCTTTGAGACCTCTTTTGGAAGGAGGGGGTGGACTTCCACTTGGAGGGAGTTCTGAAAAGCAGAGATGTCCTGGAGCTGAACCAGGACGGCCAGAAGGAATGTGGGGGAAACTGGCTTCCCTTTCTCCCCCTTCACCATGCTGGTAGTTTGAGATGGAGCAAAGGAGCTCTGGTAGAACGCTCGGGGCAAAAACTGAACTGAAAGCCCTAAATGTTCTGACTCAGGAGGAACTTGTATCCCCCTGAGGAAGGGACTGTCATGGGTGCCTAGTACCCCGTGGTACGACCGTGGTGAGGTGAGCCTTGTCCCTGCTTTCGCAGTCCACAGGAGAGAGACCTTCGGATGCAGCCGAAGGGCCAATGGGTGAGAGAAAACCACTGCATTGTAACGAAGAGAGAGATTTTCAAGCTATGACAGAGTGAACCTGCTGCTTGGAAGAGAAAAGATTGTGCTGCCTTGAAAGTGATTGTCTTCTTTTCTTTCTGAACTTTTATTTGAAGGGAAAGGAGGGATTTGATCTGTATATATATATATTGTTTTACCACAGGAGAGATAGTTAGAATTGTTGTATATAATGTGTTATAGTATTTATTGTGTAGCAATAAATTGTAATGTAATTCCCTTCCCCCCTACTGAGTTGTGGTATGTCTGAAAACCCTCTCACACTGAAGCAAATTGGGGGAGGGGTGGTTGGAAATTGGAAATTGGGTTTTTAGAGGTCTCAAACCATGACAATAATAAAATGCTATTAAAAGTTACTAAGATTCTAAAGTTCCTATGGGGTAAAAACCTAGACAAAAATTCTCATGATTGTCAGTATCTCTTCTCATATTTACTGTCAGTGAGGTGGGTTGACCCTGGTCAGCAGCTCAGCAAGTCAGTTGTTGGCTTGCTTCCTGTTCAGTGGGATGGGAAAGAGAATTGGAAGAGCAAACCCAAGAAAATTTGTGGGTCAAGATAAAACCAGTTTAGTAGGTAAAACAAAGCTCACACAGAAGGAAAGCAAAATAAGGAATTTTTTCATTATTTCCAATTTGAAGTCCCTTGTTCCTCCTTCTTTGTCCCAGCTGTTACGGCTGAGCATGATAACATGTGATATGGAGTATCCATCTGGTAGGTTTGGGTCAGCTGTCCCAGCCATTTTCCCTCCCACTTTTTTGCACATCCCCATTCCACTCACGAAGGGGTCAGAGTGGGGAAAAAGATGCTGTGTAAGCATTACTCAACAACAGGCAAAACATTGCTGTGTTTTCAACACTGATTTAGTCACAAATTCAAAACATAGCACCATATGGGCTGTGAATGAATAAAATTAACTCTGTCCCTACCAGACCCAGTAAAGTCAGTAAAAACAGGGAGTACAAAAGAATGGATAATAACCAGCAGCCTATTTTTAAAAATATTTTTACTAAAGACACTATAAAGCAAACAAAATTAACAAACCAAGTAAAGAATTCAACTAAGAATTTAAAAAAAATAATGTGAGTAAAAAAAACTGATATGTGTTCCAGTTTGGAAGAGAACAAAGGGACCTAACATTCAAATGTTAGTATGTATTAACTTCTTTCCATTTATCTTCTGGTTCTGCACACAGTGATGGCTTTTGAATTTTCTTTGTTCCCACAGAGAAGGAAATAAACTGTCCCTTAGTTTCACCATAAAGAAAATGTAGAAAATAGTATGGACATTTAATTGCAGGATGAAATGGGATTTCTCTAGCATAAAGAATGTGTGGAATGACCCTAATTGTGAATTTTTAAGAAACATATTGATGAGCATGTGTTAAGAACAGATGGATATAGTTGTGCTTGTTCTAGGTAATTTGTTCTTTCCTCTACCCTCTTAGTTTCACTTCTTTTGCTATTGTTCATAATTTTACAACTAGTGCTCTACAGGACTGTTTTTCCCTACAGTTCTGTGTCATTGTCAGGAGGTAAAAACCAAGATGCACACAAAGCTTTTCCCTATCTTTGAAGTACCTACTTTAAAAGTAGAATGACTAATGCAAGCACAAAGCTGCCTAAGTTTGACACATGTTCATACACTACATTTCATGCTATTTGCTTTCAGGTTTTCATTCCTACATTTCGTGTTCCAGGTTACTTCAAATAACTGTCATTTCCTTTTCATGCCTCATTTCCAAGATATATCTGTGGTTTAGTTTATCCATTGAGAGGATAACAGGTGTGCTTTGTCAATTATGGCAGTAATGTAAACATGCTTTCTTGACTTTCAAATAAATGTTTGATTTGCAAGTGGCAGGAAAAGGTGAAAAAGATCACAAACAGTGTAATCCTTGCAATGAGCGTTCATGAACAAAGTGTTCAATAAATCAATACAAATACGATTGTGAGTAATTAAGGTCTGGAACCTTGTTTTCCTTAGTCTGTTTTCTAGTGCTATGTTGATAGATCTAAAGTTGAGCACAACAATGACATGGTTAGGTGAATTTGTTAGTTCTACTGAGGTTCATAAAGAATTTTACCTCAAAACAGAAACTGCTAAAATAGAGAAATTATCTATAACACTTAGTGCCTTATATATGGTATATTTTTAGGTGCAAGGTTAAAAACCTGAGCTGGAATGACTGAAAAATGTTAATGGATTATTACCTCACTTACCACCTTTTTCATATCTCTTCTTCTGTGTTGAAATCCTCTTCTTCTAACCTGTGCTCTTAATATGTGTTTTCCTTTTGCTGCCAGGTTCAGCTATCTAAGAAGCAAGGGCAAAATAGAATACAGAGCAGCAAAGAGGAGGAAACAATTGCTATAATTCCAGGTTTTCAAGCACACTAGAGGGATAGTAAACATCATGGCACAGCCTGGGTGCAGAAGGACACAGAAAATCCACTCCAGACTGTGTGAGGCTGCTTGATAATGGTTTCAGCATGCTAAGGGCACACTCTTGAGTATTGTCTGGTAGAAATGCCATTGATGCTTTGGAGACCTTTTTCCTGACAGAACTCCATGGAAGGGGTACCAATGTTCTGGTGCGGGGCTGTGGGGAATGTCTAGTGCTGGGGACCTCTCATGTAGGGGATGTGCTTTAATTGGAGCACTGAGTCACGCAGTGAAGGAGCTGAAGGAAGTGATGAGCAGGCTATGTGTCATCAGAGAAAATGTGTCTTCACTGAAAATTGGCAGAGACAGTGGCCTGAGCCATAAAAAGCAGCAAAGGAGGAACAGTCAGAGGCTGTGGTCAAACAAGCAGTGGATGTACACTCTCGAGATGAAGAAAGCTGGTAGTTTATCACTTCTGGTTCCTACTTCACCTGCAGATCTGCAACTTCAGAATAGGTACTGATAAGGACAAATAAGACCCATCAGCAGATGCATCAGAGCCAGCTGAGCCAGTCTAGTGTAATTATAAAGAAGAAAAGGTGAATGATAGTTATAGGAGACTCCATGCTCTGGTGGATGGAAGGACCTGTCTTCTGACCTGACCTGAGACCTCAGGAGGATATGGAATGGCCTGCCTTTAGACTTTTGCCCATTCTTTCTCTTCTATTTGGGCAACAATTATCTTGCAGGGTTAACTCGGAACATACAAGGAGTGATTACAGTGCTCTGGGTGTAGGGTGAAGGTATGGTGAACAGGAGTTATTCCCAACCCTGCCAGTGAGTAGGAAAGGCTTGAGCAGAATGGGATCATTGGATCAAGACCTTGTTGAATGGCTTGTGTTGCAGGTAGGACTTCGGCTTGTTGTGGCAATGAGAAACTATTTGAAAAAAATGGGACTACTGATCTGGGATGGGGTAGATCTGTTTCAGGGGAACAAGAGTATTTTTGCAAACAGGCTTGCTAACCGAGTGAGAACGGATTTTATTCGATGTAGATTTTTTGGGGGATGGCTGCCATAACTTTAAAAGAAGTGAGGACATGGGGCAGAGTAGATATGTCCAGGGAAAAGCTGGAGACTCTCACACTCCCACTGTGAAAGCAGCATGATTTGAGGCTCATCATAAATGCCTCTAAACAGCATGGAGTACAAAAAAGAGAAAGTAGAAGTTTGTATAGAGTTGTAAAGTTTGACTTCATTGGGATTATGGAGGCATGGTGACATAACTCCTGTGGTTGAAGTACCACAATGGAAGACTACAGGTTCTTCAAGTAAAATAGGGTAGGAAGTCCCTGGGAAGGTTATGGAGCAAGTCCTCTAAGCCACTCCCAAATACATGAAGTACAAGAGAGTGACTAGCAGCATCAAGCACAGATTTATGAAGGGCAAATAATGCTTGAACAATCTTGTGGCTTTTTATGGTGAAATGCCTCATGTGATTGACAAAGGGATGGTAGTAAATGTTGTATACTTTGACTTTATTTAACAAACTTCTGACACAGTCTCCCTTATTGTCCCTGTCACCAAATCAGTAAGACATGGGCTGGCTGGTGAGGTGGGTGCGAAATTGGCTGTACTACCAATCTCCAACAGTGGTTATCATTGCCTAGTCCATCTGATGGTCAGTAACTAATGGCAATCAGGGATCAATACTGGAACCAACACTGTTCAATATCACTGTTAAAGCCTGAATGATAGGACAGAGTGCACTCTTGGTGAATTTGGGGGTGATGCCAGCTGTGGGGAGTGGTCAATATGTTGGAGGACACAGGGACCTGGGCAGACTGGAGAAATGGCCTGATAGAAATGTCGTGAAGGTCAGTGAAAGGAAAGTGGTATTTTCCCTAGAGTGGGATAATCCCATGAAACAGTACAAGCTGGAAACTGATTAGCAAGCAGCTCTGCAAAAAAGAATCTGTGATGGATAAAAAGTTGAAGATGAGTCAGCAGTGTACTCTGGCAGCAAAAAAAAACCAGCTGCATCCTGGGTTGTATTAGCAAGAGTGTAGCCAGCAGATTTGAGTAAGTGATCCTTCCACTGTGTTCAGCACTTATCAGACTATGTTTGGAGTTCTATCTCCAGTTTTGGGCTCACCAGTACAAGGAAGATACTGACATCCTAAAGTGACTCCAGTGGGGCCGACTAAGATTGTTAGGGGCTTGGAGCACATGATGGATGAGGACAGACTGAAATAATATTGGTTGTTTAGCCTGGAGAAGAGAAGGTTAAGGTGAGACCTTATTGTTGTCTAAAGTTACTTGTGAGGATAAAGAGAGAAAGAAGTCAGACTCTTCTCAGAGAGTGACAGAGCAGGATGAAAGAAGTGCAAGTTGGAACATGGAAAATTCTGATTAGATACGAAGATTATTTTTTGTTTTCCACGAGTTGGGATAAAATGAAGGAATAGGTTGTCCAGGGAGATTATAGAAGCTGTCCTTGGAGTTCTTCAAGACTTGACTAGACAGCCCTGAACAATATGATCTAATGACACTTTGAGCAGCGAGTTGAATGAGATGCCCTCTGGGGCTCCCTTCCAATCTAGATAATTGCATGATTCTACAGTTCTACAGTCCTATTAAAAGCAGATGAAAGCAAGAAACACTCTTCAGTTGCCTTTTGTAGAGGAGCAAGTAGCATATAACAAAGGCACAAAAAGATGAGAATGGGATAGCATAAGTGGAATAGGCAGTTATGCCAGTATCATGGGGAGTTGTTAGTTAACGGTCTTCCTGTACTTTGCAGTTGCAATATATGCACATGATGGAAATAATTTAAGGTACTTGGAACTACAGGAAAATATTTAAGCCACAGGCTGGTTTTTTTGCCAAATGGCAATATGAAGCAGGATTTAATGTTGCAGATGACTGGGAAGTGATAACATGCTATTTCTTAAATACAACTGCACTGCAGAAAGAGCTTTGTGGGAAAATGAAAGTAAGTACCTGTCAGTTATCACAATTCTAACTTTTCATCCATGTTTATGCTTAAATGCTATCCTGATTTGGTTTTTAGCTTCAAGTAGTTTTTGCCGCTTCATTCTTTTTGTTTTACACACAGTTATTCTCATGCTTTTGTGTTTTAAAGAAGGAATAAATACAAAATTGGCATCCTCAGTCTTCAGTTTGCATTATCTGGAGTCAGAACTTTTTTAGTAAGGAATAACATTTTTCCTTAACCTCCATGCTGTGAGTTCATTCTGAAACTTCAAAATCAAGCCCCAACTTTCCTTGAATATTAAGCCTCATCAGTGATTTAAAGGAGAAGCTGCTCTCCCATTGACTCTGTGGCCATTGAATGTATTTGCAGAACAAGTGATTGAGTCCATTACTGGAATTTACTAAGACATTCCCTTGACGCAAAGAGGGACCTGAATTCACCTCACAATTTCTCAGACTCAAGGGCTAAGAAGAGTCAACAGACAGAGGTGCATAGAGGTAAATCTGTCAGTCTGACTAGCCATTCTTTTTACACATAATTTTTCACATTATGCTACAGTGATGAAAAGTACTGTCAGGGCTGATGCAAGTGAAGAGCCAACAGTGAGAATCTTAGAAAACAGATAAGAGTAGCTATGCCAGGTCAGACCAAGCAGTTGTCTAGCCAAGTAGTCTGTCTTCATCAGTCATCAAAAACATATGACAAGGAAAAAACTTAAAACCGAGATAAGTAGAGTGTATAGCTTCCCCTCAGAGCAGAAATAGCTAAAGGCTGAATGTGTGAGTCAGGGACTTCCGGAGCCAAAGCTAGTATTTTGATTTGTTACACTTTATCAAGGAACACAGAATGTTAAAAACCTACCCTGCTTCGATCTGGTGCAGTGATCCTTTACATCACAGCCCATTTAGTCAGACAGACAACTACACTGTAATTAAGAAAAATTAAAACTGGTGTAAAAGCCATCATCAATAAAAAGGAAACTTTCCTTATTCCTGAGATTTTTATTTTTTTAAAATTATTAATGAAATATGGATAAAGCTAAACACTCAACTAATTTGTTTAGTGCTAAAATTTTGATGAAAATTGTTGCCATGTAGGAGCCTCAATAGACAATCCCTTTCATATAATTAGAGAATTATGACTTTTCTACCATAAGCTTTCTACATAATGAAGGCCTCTTTCTCATTTGCCTTCTTCCTTTAAAAGTCTTTGTCTCAGTTTTGCTTTGACTTTTTTCCTTTCTCGTATATTTTAGTTATCTAGAAACAGAATAAAAATAGACTTTTGATGGAATAAAACTAAATTCTGCAAGATGTTTACAAACGCAAAGCAAATCCTAGCAACTTGCTACAAGTTGGCAAATGCAATCGGAGTACGGGCCAAGGAAAATTTCAAACAGTTTCACAGTGCGAGTCAAATTCCTAAGATTGTTCTGATAACACTACCAGTTGTTTTTCTTCTGTATTTAAGTCTCAGTGTAACTGCTGCTTTGTGGTACCTTCTTCTGAATGACTGCAGGTTACTAGAAAGCTTTCATTTTTGTCTTTACATAAGGTTTTTGTTCTAGAAAGCTGTGCTACTAGTAATCTTAAACTGCTCATGCTGTTATTACAGGTCATTTTGCCTATCTGAAAGATGGAATCAGTCCTTTAGACTTAAATGGTCCTGCACCAGTTGTTCACCAAGCCAGTCTTTCCTTGCTGTAGGATTTAAGGAGAAGGAAAAAAAGGGAAGAGATCCCAGAGTCATTGCGGTCAGACTTTTTTTTCAGACTTCTGCTGTAACTTCTCTGTTTCTAATCACTGCACTGTCACCGGATTTGTCTGTTCTAATTGACTTCACATGATGCAAGCACAGTTCCCTGGTTTTATTCATTTACACTCTTTTGACTTCCCTTCACTATTATGTGTATGATCACTGAATAGATTGTTTCAGACTGCTGCTTTGTTCCAGCTGGGCAGGTTTCTAAAAACTAAATCTGGTTAGGGAAAATCTCTATTTCAGTATATCCACTTGTTCTTCTTAACATACATTTAAATTTGTAAAACCTACTCTGTATTGACTCTGTTGCTTTTTTAGACTTCGTATCAACTTGTCTTATTTTGCACTAGGTTAAAAAAAGGTATTTTACTCAGTTTTCATTTAGACATCATTAATTTAAAATTATGATTTAACCAATGTTTAGGCATCTGGAAATATATTTATATATATATACAATAGAATTACTAATCCTACATCACACTTTATGATCCTCCCCTGTGCTTATAAATCCTACATTCTATATGTAATTCCTATGATTAATTTACAAATCATCCCAATAAATCCTAAATTAAAATGAGTAGATTTGTAAATCCTTTCTTTGCATTTGAAGTATGGAACAAGCAGATGACTTGTGAGATCTTCAAAGCTTGACGGTTACAAGTAAATCTATTCTTATTCCTCTTCCTTCTTTGCCTTCCCAACTTTCCCTGTAAATCCTGATCATCTACTTCTTCCATTAAATTAAAAGTTTTATTTAAACAAGGCAGAAATGCTCTAAACCTTCATATGCTTCAGCTGACAACCCTATCACTGTAATCACACCAGCTTCCAGCCTTCCCAGTCTGAACTGTAGTGGAGAAAGTATACTGAACCAGAGACACAAGAGAGTATTCAGGATGTGTAAGGGAGTGGTGCTGGAAGTTCAGTTGAAAGCATTTTCTTCTGAAAAAGAGTAACTGCAGCATGCTCCATCATGATGTTTGATTATTCTATGACATTCTAGGTTCCTTTTAAATGGTGCCCCAGGGTGTCATTCCTCAAAAACTTAACAGCTTCTGTACCAGCAATTCTGGCTTTACAGATGGTTAAAACTCACTTTATTTATAAACTCGAAAGGAAGAGTGTCTTAGTTCTGCTTTAAGTTACAGAGGAGCTGAGAAACAGGGGAGACAGTCTCTGTTCATGTCTCTGAAACCCTCAAATATGTTATGCAAATTACTTTCATGGGTTCTACAGGTCCACATGCTTCTATAAAATTACCTGCACACTTACACAATTCCAGTGTGCAACTAACAGACCTGTACAGATCCAAATTGAGAGAAGGGAAGAATTTTATTTGAAACTCCTGCCTGTTTTTCTGTAAATGTATTAAGTGGCAAGGCCCCCTTTGTTATTTTGTCATCATTTTTGCAGTCAAGGTTGGTTTTGAGTCTTTCAACTTGTCATGCAGGGAGAGGGGAACATTTAATAGTTCAATGGTTCTATAAGCTCCTCCAATACTACTGTGGTTCCTAGACAATTTCTCTCCAGAAGAAGGGTTGTCCAATACCTTTATCTCTACAAATGCACAGTGTTATTAAGCAGTTTAAGAGTTTCATTCAGCTCTTATTCTCCTTGAAATTTCACCAATTCCCATCCCACGTCCAAGTCTCACTTTCACTTTTTGTGACCGGCTTCCTGTGGTACCACTGCCTGACTGCAGGGAGCAGTGTGAATTCCATTTTTTTTTCTTTTAAGTCCGCATACTCCTATAACCTGCCCTGCCCAAATCCCTGTGTATCCTTTGACATGATTTTCTTGCCTTTATCACTGATTTCTGAGAAGCAATTCAAGGAGCTCAGAGATGCAGGGTAGTGGTTAGCAGGCTGGATAAAAAGAGCTTAGTGGATTAAGGACTTTCCTAGCAGAAATAAGAGACCTTGAGAAAGGTGAAAGCCCAGTTTTTCAACTTTTTTTGAAGGAGGAGTAATATTCAATTCAGAAATTCCTGTTTGTGCTTATGTGTGAATTCATATGTAGGAGCTGTGGCAGGGAAGCTTGTAGTGCACCATCACTTGAAGAAACTCCCCAGTTTGAAGTCCACTGCTTATGCAAGGCAAAATAATTTTTAAATGTTTTACAGGAATCATTTGACTAAAAACTGTTCTAGAAAGTTCAGCTGACTACAGAAGGATAAGTAAGTCTTAATACTTATCTTGAAAATTAGGCACACAAAGTATTTCACTCCTACTTCAACTAACAGGTATCTTTGTCTATATAGTTGCCTGGGTGTCTGCACAGTTCTGGATTCCTGAATTCTGAATAATGAGCAGTAGAAACTTTAATGTTCAGACTCAGAAATCAGTTAAAGCAATCGGAGATCTCTAAATTGGTACTTCAAAGACTGTCCAGAACTTGGGGAAAAGGAACAGTCTAAGGTTGTTCCACTTCTCCCTCCCATTCTACATTTAGATTTAGTTGCTTCTGTTTCAGTAACAAGCTGCTGGTGTACCAGAGGCAGATCACACAGTTTTAATCAGACAGGCAATCTCTTCCACTGTTCTGATATTTGGCAATTCAAAATAACTCTGTTGCTAGCTCTACTTTCAAAGGCAAAAATGCATCTATTTCTTTACATATGTGTAAAGACATGTTACAAGTACACGTCATATTATATACTTATGTCAATATATATTTCTCATTTTATGTGTGTATATATATACACAGTAACACATATACACTATATTAGTATTATAGATTGTGTTTGCTTTACTAACACGTACATCAATATATGAACCAATATGAATATACATATATATATATATACTCATGCATACGTATACATGTTATCACACATTGAAACCTAATTCTCTCCCAGTGTTAAGAGGAAAGCTGTTATCTATTCATTGATAATACAGGCTAGTGTTAACAGCTCATCAGGGAGATAGTATTTTCTCCGGATCTTTGTTTCTTGAATACGAATAAGGAGAGGAACAGACAGGAGAGGAAGTAGACAATATGCTTTACCCAAATTGTACTGCCCTGTGTTCTTCCTTGCCTTTTCCAATCAGTTTCTAATGTCCTATATGACTTCTTAATTCTACAGTTACATATCTATATCCTCTCTCACACCTTCTGTTCTTATTCTTGCTAAGTTGTCTTTAAAGACACTTGTGATGGTAGATTTCTTTGTGAGTAAGTCTGTCTCTTTGTGATATATAAGTAGGGATGGAGTGAAGCTTTAGCAGCTAACCAGATTCTCTACAAAGGGGTGGAAAAACCATATCCAAAAAAGTAAATGAGAAATTAAATTGAGGCTACAAATATAAGATTAAATCTGTTTAAATGTTTTACATAATGAAAGAAGCAGCTAAAGAGAAGCTAAATGCCAGGTTTAGAAGCTTGCCCCGAACTTCAGTAAAGAAACATGTATTTGCCATAAGGAAATTTTTCAGGCCAAAAGAAGGGTAATAGATACAAAGAAAAGAATGCTTTGTTTCTTTTTGTATGAAACAGAGGGGGAAATAATTTTATAGTCCAACTTTCCTGACAAAACCAAAGAAAAATTTAAAAGAATATATATAAATAGAAGTACAATGTACAAATACTTATTAACTTTTCAGTAGTTAATTACTTATGTAAAACAGACTATTATCCACTGTTAGCTGACTCAACAACTTGGTCATAGGTAAGGGACAATATTTGTATTACAGTATAATTATAGTTACAGACTAAATACAAGAAATTCTGGATTTCCTATAGCATGAATATCCCATCCTTTTTTTTATTGCTATAGTTTTGGTTAATACATTCCAAGGAAATGAAAGACATTTATTAGCCTATATAATTTATAGGCAGAAATTAAAAGTTCATTGTAAAGACTAGTGAACAAAGAGAAGTTATTAAATGAGCATACACACAAAAAGATTTTGAAATTATAATGGGTGAAAAATAAGTAGAAAATAATTTACTAGAAACAGAAAGCAGCTTGTAATTCTTCACTTTTTCTTAGGGAGAGTGGCAGCAGCATCAGTGGCAGTAGGACTTTCCTGACATTATTTAGATACATTGAGAGACTGGAGCAGGTCCGTTTAATTTCCACAGCATTGGGTCGCACTGAGGTAAGTGTCAGAGCCTTGAATCATCCTCCCTCCTGTGGGTTTGGCTACTGGAGCTCGGGGCCAGCTCAGAGATAATGCAGCTGAGGGTTGCCTCCTTCTTGATCATCTCCTCAGGGAGAACATTTCCAGCCCCATCTAACTTCCCACATGCTTCTGACCTGTCCCCAGGGAGATGCCTGATAGAAGGGACTGGAGCTGCCTGAGATGTGCCCCACCCTTCCCTAACCATGCCCATGCAACACTCCGACATGCTCTTGTGCTGGTTTAACATCATTTCATGACCCTTGGAAAAGAATACTGCACAATTTACAGGGGAGAGACTAAAGTTAAAGGTAAACAACGATTATGTCTTATTACCAATCACAGATGTGTGTGAAGGAATTTCCATCTTTTGTACCTGTAATTTGAAACATACTTCCCTCAATTAAATGTATATCCTCATTAAGGTGTCAGACGTTAGCTTCCCCAAAATGAATAAACTGTTTAGTATCTATATACAGGCAAAATTCAGATCTTCATATAAAAGATTCTCTTGCAAAGGCTATTCTACTTTCCTGGGATGATTGATCAGAAATGTGCTGGATGAACCAAGAGTGAAATTTCTACACCTGGAGAGAGACTTAACACAACCAGAGACAAAGCACTGAACTCTTCTCTGAAACTTGGAATGAGGCCTTGATGTTCCTGAGCCATTTGGTTTCTCCCACACTCTCTTCAGCAGTCTCTTTCTAAATACTTGTATAAAGAAAGAGAAAGTGCACTGGGAACCATATGGAGTCTGCATTTCGCCAGCCATTTTCAGCTCAGTTAGACCCTTTATCTGCTTAGTCATTTTGTATCTCATTAATCTCAATCCATTCCTGAATTAGATTCCATCCTGCTCACTTCCAGAGCAGTCTAACCAATATTATGTTGACTACTATGCATACGCTCTGTAAACATTTTGGCATTTTTTATTCTCCACCTTGATTGCTGTCTTGTTTTCCATATGTACTGGTGTCAGTGGAGCAAAAGGAAGGTTTTTAAAGTGGCAAACTGTGGTAGTGGTAGTTCCCTATTGCTTTCCTCAGAAACCAAAATATTCTACTTGTCTCATCAAGCAGCAGGGGAGACTGGGCATATTTTCAGATGGAAAACCTTTGACAGCAAAGCAAAGGTGTCACACTACATTTTCAGCAATTTACATATACTGAAGTGAAAGCTGTCATTTGATCATGTCATAAACCACTAATCCCATCTTTATGAATCCTTTTGTCACAAGTAAGAGTTTGCATTACTTCAGAATATTATTAATGGATTTGAATATAAACGGCCTGGTAATAAATCACAATCCTTAAAAGTCTCATAAGTATTTGCAATATCTTTCAAATCAAGCAGATCTTCAGACTACTTTATACTACTGCTTAGTTTACAAAATTGAGTGTCACATAAAAAAGATAGCAGGTTAGTGTTTCATTCAACTGTGAATCCATGGGACACGATTGTAGTACGTATTTATGTTCTCATATAAAAATAAAATTAAGAATCCATTCAATGCTTTATCCCCAGTCACAAATGAATAAGAGAGAAATAGAAGTAACTAGAGAGTAGAACACTAAATTCACCTCATTTTCTCAGGAAGGCAAACAGTTTCCTAAAAAATGGAAATATATTGATAAACAAGAATAGATAAACTCTCACACCCACAGTTATGCTGGATATCATGTACACATGTACTTTGGATACCTAAATTATTTTTTTATCCCAATAACCATACGGTCTTACTCTGTGCTAATGTTCTCAGCTGCTGATGCTCCTGATGTACTTACACAAGTCCTGTTGTACTGCCATTGTCTAATTCCTGCTATTAAAAAAAAAAAAGAAAAGAGAAAATTGGTTGATTTGTCACAAAAAACCCACCCTAAAACACAGATTCATTGCTGTTCCTCCTTTTGCTGGTGAGGATGTGAACAAAACAGAAATATGTACACTGAACTGAGCAGTGGCATACCACTATATTTATAAATGTGATGTATAGAAAAATACTTTATCCTTCAATTCCATTTGTAGTAAAACATTTCTAAGAAATAATTAAGTGAACATAAATGAACATGATTCTAAACTATTAAAAAATTCTAATGAGCTTAAAAAAAATCCTTATCAGCCAACCTGTTAATTTAATTAATTTCTTTGATTGTGTACCTTGGTGAATTACCTACAGGTTTCTCAGAAAAGCTCTGTTTATTCTTCTGGTTTATCTCATTGTAACTCTTAAAAGAAGGAAAAAAAAGCATTCAGAAAACAAAGAGAGAACTTACAAAAAGTTTAGCGTTCTTCAGACAGCAAAAATGCTCTACAGCTACTGTAGTTAAGTCTTGCTAACTAACAGACCTAGATGTCAACCTGAGCTTTTGCTTTAAACAGCCATTAGAGCTGCTTTTGCTTAGAGAAATTTTGCTTAGCTATTAGAGAAATAAACCTACGACTGTCTTAATCATGTCTCATACAGTTACTTGGTCTGCATTCTGGTTTTGCTTCCATTTGAACATTAATTACCCCAGCGAAAACATAAGGTAGAAGAGTAGAATGGTTCAATTATTTAATTACATTGCTGATCCTGATGCAGGGACAAGCAGATATCATTGTTTTTTCTTTCTTTGAATTATTGCCTAACCTTGATAGAATCCTGTGTATTAGAGATCCACCTGGGAATAAATTTTGATGGCCAAGTGCATTCAATTTGAATCTCAGTTTGAAACTCAGGTTTGTTTTTTTGTCTCCTTGGATTTTCTGTGAGTACAAGAGAAAAGGTAGCTGTGATGAAGAGAGGGAAGGTGGGGCTTTTCAATTTATTTTGGAAGTTTGGCTGTACAGTATTTTCAGGGACCTAGCAGGACATTTCCACAATTATCTTGAATAATGCCTTATTATGACTAAACCAATAGTCACTTTTAAAATTAATTCTGTTAAAGTCTATGAAGATTATAAATACTCATAACCCCACTTTTCATTGAAATTTACACAATTAGCTATCAATTAATTAGCAATAACTGTGTAATAAAACTTCTAAGCTTTATAAATTGGACAAAACCAGTCACTGAGTATTGGGTACCACTGACATTGAGGTCATTTAGAACTGTAACCATGGGGGAAAAAACCCCAAACTCGCCAGATTATCTGTATGGTCGACATAGTCCCAGAACAGATTTTTAACATAGCATACATTGCAGAATCATGGAAAGATTAAGTTTAAAAGGGACCTCTGGGGGTCACATAGTCCAATCCGCTTGTTCAAGCAGGGCCACTTAGAGCTCATTGCCCAGGAGAGCTCATTGTGCAGACAACTTTTTACTATCTCCAAAGACAGAGGTGTCACAACTTCTCTGGGCAGTCTGTACCAGTGTTGGTCACACTCACAGTGAAAAAGTGTTTCCTGATGTTCTGGGAGAATCTCCTGTGTTTCAGTTTTTGTCCATTGCCTCTGGTCCTGCCACTGAATACCACCGAAGAAAAGTTGACTCTGTCTTCTTTGAACTTTCCTTCAGGTATTTATACACAATGATGAGATCCTCTGAAGTCTTATGAAGCTGAACAGTCCCAGTTCTCTCAACCTTTCCTCATAGGAGAGATGCTGCAGTCCCTTCATTACTCTGTGACCTTTCACTGATCTCTCTCCAGTGACTCCTTATCTCTCCTGTGCTGGGAAGCCCAGAACTGGACATATTGTTGCTCAGGCATACTTCATAGAATCATAGAAAAAAAGTAATTTGGAAAGGATCCTTCAAATTTGCAATGCTGAATGCGCTTCAAAGTAGATTAATTTGCTCAGGACCTTGTCCAATCTTATTTTGAAAATCTCTAAGGATAAAGATTTCACAGTCTCTGTGGATCACCTTTCAAGTGCTTGACAACTGCATTTTTTTAAGAAATTTTCCTTGTGTCTAACTGGAATTTCTTGCAGCCTAGGAATGTAGTCTCTCATCATTTCATTGTGCAGTTCTGAGATTATTTTTTGTCCCTCTTTTGCATAACTTAACCTTAATGTAATGGATGGCTGTAGTTACATTCCCGTCTTTTCTTATCTGTTAAATAAACCAAATTCCCTCTGTTTCTTAGTGTCTATCTGATATTAACCATTTCAATGGACTCTTTTCAGTCTGTTATTTAATACTTTGTTTAGTTCAGTCTGGCACACATAAAAAAAGATTTTGAAATTATAATGGGTGAAAAATAACTAGAAATTAATTTGCTAGAAACAGAAAGTAGATTGTAATTCTTCACTTTTTCTTAGGGAGAGTGGCAGCAGCATCGGCAGCAGTAGGACTTTCCTGGCATTATTTAGATAGATTGAGGGACTGGCCCAGGCTCCTTTAATTTCTGCAGCAATTTGGCTTAGGGTTGAGCTTGAATTTACTTTGGATAAATTATATCAGTGCTTTCATTTTGAGTTTTTTCAGTTGCTAGAGTTATCTGCTAGACTTTTTGCATCTGGAGTTCTCTAAATGTTTTATATCAGAGGATGCTATCATAAGTGTAGGTGATAACAGCACCTAGAGAAAACCAGGATAAGCCTTTGCCTGATAAGAAATCATTTGCAGTGAGTTGCAACATGACTGAACTAGAGGTTTTGGAATTAATTTTTTATTTCCTGTGCTTTCATCTGCCTTTCATTTTTACATATTTGCTTTTATTAAATTGCTGAAACTTCTGCAGCTAAGGAAAGCAGAAGAATTTACCATTCCATAGCAGTCATTCCTGAGAAGAAAAGTATGTTACCCTCATCTGTTCTGTTAACAAACGGAACCTCAGTCTTAGATTTCATGGTCCTCCCTGAAACGTTATCAAATTGTATGACTCTTGCAAGACTTAGTTTACTCACACGTAAAAGAACTTTAGTGTTTGACAGCTAAACTTTTCTGTAACACAGCTGCAATGGGAATGTGCTCTATGCCTTTCTAACTAGTACTGATGACAAAATGTTATTTAAACTTCCTGGCCTTCACTGAAGAAAATTAATATATATATTAAAAAAGACTCACTTAGGATAAAGAGGCTGAACAAGTGATTATTTCTTTTGATCTGTTCTAAGTTCTGTAAATACAGGATAAACTTTTCCTTTTGATTAAAAAAATATGTTATTTCCTGCAAGGTTTACTGAGACTTAAATCTTTCCATGAGTATTTGCTTAGCTGTTGTAGCTATCCTTTCAAATGATTCATCATGTTTACCATATTTTACATAGTTACAGTACAGTCAGAAATTTCTATCAGCTAATTATTTTCCTCAGATAAAGTAGATATTCTTTGTGTTCATTTAACTTGATTGAAAAAAAAATTCTCGATAAAGAACATTGGAAGTTCTACCTCATTTTTAAAGAAAAATATAACATACTTACATCTCATCTGGGAGTAACCAGCGGACAGGAACGGTCTGCTAAAAGGTAGTCTTAAAGTCAAATTTCAGAGTCTCTACGATGATAATAAAACGCTGTTTAAAGATAAGAAATAGGCATGTGATTATTTGTGATAAACTCAAAAGGAAAATTCATTAACATATCAACTATTACTGCTGTTTTTCACGTGTCACATGACCTAGTCAATACTTCAGTAGACTGCAGCATTTTTCTCCTTAATTCAGGTAAAACTAACCCCACAAAACAAAATAAAACAAAACAAAACAAAAAATTAATCATACTTTAAAAATGTAAATATAGGACTAACTCCTGATAAGGACAATCCACAAAATTAAATTGTATCTAGTATTTCCTAGACAGAAACAGATGGTTTGAGAAGAACACCTTTCTAGTATACCTCCTTCAACTTCCAAAACACATCATGTTTCTATAAACTGAGCCAACAAAATCTGTGGTCTCGTATGAAAAATCTTTCTATTTTTTCCTTTATAGATAATGGCCTAAAAAAAAAAAAGATATTAGTTAAATGGAGATGGAATTATAAAATTCTATGGCTTCATAGAAGAAATTAGTAATCTGATCATCTATTAAGATCCAAGTAACTATGTAATCCTGTTTATGTTAACATTATTCACAGAAGTAGCACCAGAAAAAAATAACTTAAATTATGAAAGCACAATCAGGTGAAAATTAGCTACTCTTTCTACTTTATACAATGGAAGAAAACTTATTCCTTAGCCGTAAAACAATTATTTTGTTTGGATCTGGTTCCAGTTTGCCATATGGCATTGTGGATTTTTCTCCTGCTAAAGTGTATAATACCTTAGGGAATTCTTGCAACTGAATTCCTAGTAATTTTTAGATCTCTTAGGTATCCTCAGTAGGATCAAATATGTGCTATTATAATTTTTAATTTACTATCTCAATACTGAAATAGTATTGAATAAGCATTTGACAGCAACATTTTCTTCTTTTAGCTGAGATTTGCATTCATTACCAAAATAAAACTCTAATTCCCATATACAGAGCAGAAAGCAAATGCTAGTTCAGAAATTACTGTTACAAGAAATGCTGGTTTTTTCTGTTGAATTGCAAGGTAATTCCAGTTATAAATGAGGAATTTAGCAGGTTAACATTAGGAAAAAGCTATCAAAATGAAATTTTTAAGAGGGAGTGGATGGCATTCTGTAATACAGGAGCTCAATTTACTTGCGAATTATTAAAATGAAGAATAATTGAACCAGTACAGCTTACAAAAAACCTGAATAAATTCTTGTTTTACAATATTTCTGGTTCTGCATGATCAATACCCCATGTGACAAATGGTATAAGATCACAGTATAGGAAAAGGCTACCAGGTTAGGACTATAAATGGTATACAAGAAACCAGAAATTCAGTCAGCAGCATGCCCCGAAAGAAGATAGTGAACTAAAGAATGCTTCTAAGAGTCTAGAAAATGTTAGGAGCCTGTAAGACCAAATTCTTATGGTGAAACCATGCAAGTGAAAAGCCTTTTGAAGTGTCACTGTCCAAACCTTCTTCCCTCTACAAGGAATGCTTGCAATACTTAGCCTAGTTAGAGAGGCAGAAAAGGAAATAAATCATAGAAAATTGGTAGTCCTGGTCTGAAAAAATAGATACTGTTTGCAAATTACTGCCCTGGTACTGTAGCAGGTATAACAAGCACTGGGGGCAGTGTCATGGTCCCTTTGAACCTCTCAGATTTATAGAACAATATACTTTTTAAATTAAAGTTTACTTTTTTGAGGAAAGAAAAACAAACACTCAGACTCCTTTGTACAGGCAGGTCTTACATGAATTCACTCATTCTTCACTGCAAGTAATTCATGATTCACAAGTTCTCTGCCTTTTAACTTACATGACAATGAACAAATCCCTTACCTTGCAAAGGATGGGGGTGTTCATTCTTCCTCCTCCCTCACAGTGCAGGTGTCCCCTGTGTCACACAGGAAAGAATGAAAGCCTCAGCAGTCTGGCTGCTGTTGAATCTGCTTCAAAATCTTCTTAGGTAAGCTGATGTATTTATAACTCCTGGCTTGGAAGTTTGGTCTATATAATTTCCATAAATTAATGAATACTGAAGAAACATTGGGTAATTAATATGCAAGGATGGAAGAGACAGTGGCTGGAGGAGACAGTAAGCAGCAGGTGATAACAGCTGCATGATGACCTTTATGTCAACCTGTCTGTCCTTCCTGCCGACAAGTTTCTCTCGCGCTGACCTAATGATGCTGCTCCCAGCATGCATCAAGCCTTAGTGTGAACAGTGCAGTAGGCCAAAACCTGGGCAGAAGTTGAGTGAACAGTCAAAGGGAAAAGATTTGGATTGATATTTCCTTAGAGATATTAACAGACCACTCCTTAGCAAGACAGGCACTGACATATCATTTTCATTTTCATTGTAATGCTGCTGTTCTGAGTAAACAATGCTTTTCTTAAGGAGAGCTTGCTGATCATTAATTGAACTTATCAGTCTTCTCACAAAGGAAAAGTGCAAATACCAATCTGAATTCACGTTTGTTGGAATGATTACAGCATATTGCAAGAGAAAATTAAATCATGCAATTCCTCCTTTTCTCTGCCCAAGGCTGACCCCAGCTCTACAGTAAAATACAATTCTAGCTCAGAATCAGAAAGCTCACTACAGCCTTATTTTTTCATGCATTGATGATATTGCATCGTAATTCTCTGGGTCTTTCTGCCCTTTGATGAGAGTAGCACATGCAGTCCTCAGCCTTTCTGGCTGTCAGACTGCATAGAGTTAGGCAGCGCATTCCCACTCTGCACCTGCACCCCCAAAGCCTGTGTTTCACTATGTGGAGCTTGGTTTGAAGAAATGAGACAAGTGCTTTTCTTTTTGTTAGTTTCTTCCATTTTATTTTCCTCAGAGAAGGCTTTGAATTTGTGCACTTCGATCGCAGCTTAAAACTTAGAAAGCATTTGACTAATTGCAAATGCAATCAGATATCCCTGTTGTGACAAAGATCCTGCAGCCAGGTAAGATGTCTGTAGTCAAGCAGGCCCAACTACGCAGACACAGTCTAAGCTTGAAAGAGACCTCATCTAGTAAACATTAATTGCTATGTTATCTTCTGTGTTTTGCTATTGTGATTGCTTTTTGCAGTGTTATAGACTATGTTATAGTTCCAACAATGCCTGTCCTTAATTTTGAAATGTGATGGAATGACAAATCACATATCAGCACTGCCTATCTGCTGATTGAATAATGGAGCATCAACTTCTATTATTTCCTTAACTGATGTTCTAGTTTTTTTCATCCAAACATCAATGAATTGCTTTCTCTGAACAACTCCATTTTTTGCTATAACCAATTGTTCAGAACATGTGAAATTTTCCTTATTTGCATTACTTAATTTTAAAACTGTTTATTTATAGAAATGGTAATACTTTGCAGTATTGGTTGGCTATAGGACTCTTCAGTAACCATGCTTGTTACTCTTCGAATTTTCAAATTTTTTTTCAGCATATTTATATTTCAAGTGTTCAGACCCTGTTGGCACTAGGGGCTTGTAGAATACATATTTCAAAAAAATTGTCTCTTCTCTTATAATAAATCTTTAAGTATACACATTACACTGTGCTAATTTTTGTCATACTGACTGGTCCTATGAATCAGCTTACCTAGGTTAGGTCCAAATGAAATACAACTCTATCAACTGAAGCTGTTCTCACAAAATACCAGACATAAATAATTTATTACTCTTTTCCTCATTCTAACTAAATGACTGTGCTGATGACATTTTGTCTCCAAAAGAGCCTCCTAAAATGCCACAGACACACATTCAGAAGTGATTTCTACATGTTGTTTAGCAAACAATTTTAACATTTAAATGAAATTAGAATTTTGATGGTGGTAAGGGTTTGAATAAAAAAATATGGAATGTTGTGAAAAGAAGAGTGCTTTATTTTAAAAATCCAAAAAGTTTCTCACAAAGTACTATAGCAGCCAACATTGTCATGAGCCTAGCAATTATTCCTGAATGTTACTATAAGACTAAAAAATGGGCAAAAATGTCACAAAGCTCCATTCATGAAGAAAATAGCTTATGCTGCACTGTGGGGAGGGGGAAGGGGAGGCAGAGGGAGGAGAAAAGGTGCAGGGAGAATTAGTTATGGTGTTGTGTGTTTTTATTATAATAAAAAAGTTGTATAAAACAGGCTTTTGTAGACAAAACCTTAAAAAAAACCTCGTCTAAACAATCCATCCAACAGTATTGCTCCTAGTGGAAGTTTAGAAAATAACATACACTGAAATTAAACCTTCACATTTTTGGCTTTAAATGTTAGTTCTGGGTAGTAAAGTGGTTTTTTGGTTTTTAATGTGATGAAGAAACCAGTTGACTCAGAAATTTGAATTCAGAAGCAAAAAGAAAAGATTTGTTTAGAAGAGGAAATAGGATAGGACACAAAAAAGGCTAAGAAGAGTTTTGAGAAGAAACTGTGTTAGAAAACTATAAATTTAGAAGGAGTTGCATAGACATGCAATTGATGTGGCAGAAAAGTGTTACTATGTAGAGTGGTGGTGAAGGTAAAAGAAGATGCTGGGCTTCGGGTGGCTTGATCTTGTTCCTTCCTGTTCCATAGTTGAGTTTTTATTCATTGAGGTTCTACATGAGAGCAATTTTAGGCCTGATACGTAACTCATCCACCTGCTGATAACACAACTAACTATGTGCCCTTCTGCAGTAATCTTTTGTGGTGCAGTTTAAGAAGGAAAAAGGAATCCCTCTGGATAATACAGTGTCAGTAGAAGGGTGCCCAGCCATAAAGAAAAAGCACAAATTAGGAAAAAAGAACTGATGCAGGAAAACAAAAAGAGGGTGAGAAAAGAGAGCACTAAGAAGAAATAGAGAATTGACAAGTAAAGATAATAAGAAAAATATATGAAATACTGAAAATACTCCTCTAACCAACAATCAGCTTCCAGGAAGTCAACAAAGGATGCTGATTGCTGGGAACAGTTAAACCTCCTGTAAAACATTTGCATTTGTAAGGTGAAGAAGGTGTCATTTCCAAAGCAATGCTCTTGCTAGCTCCTAATATACAGAGCACTCATCTAGAAAAACAATCCAGACCGTGAAGAAGTTTGAATTTCACTTACAGGATGCAGAGCAGGATTTGCACGTTACCTCTGAGTCTCCTTTGCTTTGTCATAAGCACAAAATTTGCACTGGTTTAACCTAAGCTCTTTTTTTGGTGTCAATTAAATACATGTCTTATTTCACTGTTGAGTTTGGTCATTAGAGAATTTAAACAGGATAGCTGAAAGAAAAATAAACTAACTGCATCTAACTTGTCACAGAGGGATAAAAGATTCTTATTTTAGAAACTGATGTATGTGGTGCTTATATAGGCAGCATTAGGGTCACATCTATTTATTTAAGTGTTTCACTAAGAAAGCCTTCTGGAATAAGCATTTTGACCAAATTTTTATAAACTAAGTAAAGAGATCATTCTTTTCCTTCAGGGACTGAGAAAGGTCAATCTCCAAGCAAGAAGAAATTGGGCAGGCTGAAAACTGGTCTGAACTCAAAATTTAAACCTTACAAGCAGTGTGAAGGTTCAGCTCACACTGTCTGGCCTAGAACCTATATCTGTGCAGCAAACCACTGCAGGCATAGTAAGACCAGCTATGTCTGTCCATTGAGATTCTGGATGTGAATAAGAATTCAACTTCTGGAAGACAAAATAAATAGTTTTCATTTAAATAATTTTAAATTATAAAAGTTTCAAATGTATGTAAGTGCACATATATATACGAACAGACAGATCTCACACAGATTTGATTTAGAAAGACCATTGCATAAAAACTCAGAAACTCTCACAACAGGGCAGTTTAAGGAGAGAAACCACCATGTGCTGACCCTATCTCCCTGTTTCCACCTTTATTCTTCCCATATCCTTGCTGAAGAGGCTGAAGGTGTGGCACTAAATCAGGGTGAAAGGAGAGGAATCAAGAATAAAGAAATTAAGTTGAGGCTGGGAAATGGGGGAAGAAGTGTGTTGTTTGTTTGTCTTTTTGTTTCTCATTAGTCAGATTAATAATTAAATATTTAGTTGGCAATAAATTAATTTTTCTTGAGTTGAATGTGTTTTGTCCACTATGGCATTTGGTAAGCAATTCTATATTCTCTAGCTTGACCTATGAGTTTTCTTATTTCTGCTCTTCCTATTTTCTTTTCTTGTCCCACTGAGGGTCAACAAGCAGCTGGGTGGGTGTTTAACCATCAACTAGGCTAAATCCACCACACTGGTAAATCTCAGAAAGGATAGATTTTATACTTGTAGAATAAATACTAAAACTCCCAACAGTTTTAATGGCACCCAGCTTTCACACAGATCATTTATCAAAATCATTCTACCTAATTCTGTTATTTTTTTTATGTAACATGTTCTCAATCTCAGATGGTTTAAGGAGAGATTTTAATATCTGCATTTAAAAAAAAGAGTGAGAGGCTCTGAGGAAGGAATGAGTAAGTTAAACCTCCCATCTGGTATATTTAAATGTTTAACAATATGCTTTTTCTCATCCTGGTCACTGAATTATGGGACACTTATTATGATGTAGTGTTTTATGTCTTTGCATCTAGACTAATCTATCTTATTTTATGGGACACCGTGAAGGACAATGCATTGACAAGTACACCGGTGCCAGTGATTTTTCTCAATTAAAATTGAAGGCACACAGCAGATCTCTGTGTTGTACCTTACAATGGCCCCTGCCCAAATAACAGAGTACCATCCTCATGGCTGGCTGCTGGTCCTATTGCCCAAGAGATCCATTTCCTTGGATCCCTTCCGCTTCTCATTGCTTCTGGGCTATGGGCATTGTTGGTTGCTAAAGGACAGGTAGAGCATGCAGGCTGCTTCTGTGGTGGGCTGCCACTCCTCCCACTGTACACAAGCATGCTGCAATGCAGCCTGGAAGAAAAAATGGCTGAAAAGCCTGTGTAACAACATCACAGAAGACCCGACTAGTCAACATGTGTAGGACTTGACCCTGATTCCCTTGGTAGTGAGCATAGCTGAGACCTTGCAGAGCAGGAGGTCAGAAGTATTCACTACTGGTTTAGCTCATTAGCTCTCCACTCCTACAGTAACAAAACCCATTGTCTGCAAAAATCCTAACAGGCTCCTCACTTTATTACTGGAAGCATTAATTCTTGTGTTTTACTGCATGGTATAAAATGTTCAGATAGCACAACTATTGAA
Organism: Chiroxiphia lanceolata; assembly: GCF_009829145.1. Taxonomy (NCBI): domain Eukaryota; kingdom Metazoa; phylum Chordata; class Aves; order Passeriformes; family Pipridae; genus Chiroxiphia; species Chiroxiphia lanceolata. The sequence continues at coordinate 75,379,985 of NC_045637.1, forward strand.
AAATATTTTTTGTTTTAATGTTCTTACAGGTCAGTTTTAGGAAGCAGTGGTACTCAAAAACTAAGAACCCTTGGTAGCTTTCAGTTATAAAGAATTCACAGTTATTCAAGCAGGAAAGGAAGAAATGATGTATTTCATACTTGATTTTTTCTTCACTTTGCTTTGAAAACACTTAACGGGTGCAGGAAATCTCAGTCATTGCAGTACCAGGGAGACACAACTTGTACACTGGACACTATTCTGTACTGTGTTATATCTTTCCTGACTCTAAAATAGGTTTCAAAAGAAAAAAATCTGATTTTTCCATGTATATTTTTTTACATTTTCTGGGTCAAACTTTTACCTCTACACTGCACAAGGAACTGAGTCAAACAAAGCTAAGTGCAAAGTTTGCCTTACTGGTTTCTCAGTGCTTTGTGTTCTCAAAGGCTTATGCAGAATTACAGACCAATGTTAATGCCTTTCAGAATGGTTCATGTCTCCAAATGTGTCACATCCTCCTTTTAAATAGTAAAGCATTGCTTCATGGTAACTTTCCTGTGGTTGATGTTTTATGAAACTAATGTACCAGAAGTGCAAAGGAGACAGTTCACACTTCTGGACCTGGACTGGTTCCTTCAGTTCTAACTGCATAAGTTTCAAGCTAGTGACCACACAGGCTAACCACCCATTGAAGCTGTGCTATCTGGGGAGTTTCAACTGTTGGCAGACCTTGTTGAATTTAACTTCTGCGTTTAGAGTGCATTTTTATGTATGCATGTATTGTAAAGGTGTTCTATATCTGAGGGGAGGGATATATTCGTCCCTTCTTAGTCAGCTGTGGATCTGAAGCTCATTTTCCACATGAGATGAAATTAAAAACTGACTTGAAACACCCAAATATCTAAAAAGCAGAGGGCATTCTTCTTTTGAAATTTTCTTCCAAAGAATAATAGTTTTTGATTGTCTTTATGCTATGAAAAACTGTATATGAAAAATGGAGGCATAAGGATTTCTGATACGCATGAATATGTGTAATCCTAATTACTAAGGCATAAGCAAATATAAATTTTGATAATCAAAAACTCATCATATATTTTGACATAACAAATGCACATTTTTTGTTTTTTTTTTCTACCACAGATAGTTAAAAAAGTAAGAAGTTAGAGTAATAATCTATTAATTCAAAGAGGATAACTCAGTCACGAATACTTAATCTATTAGGAGTAATTTTTATTTTGGGGCAATAAAAACCTAATGTATGGTAAAATGGAGAGGTACATTCTTGTAGAAATGAGATTTGATGGAAAGCAATAATGCATTTGCGGCAGCTGGGAAAACTGAAGTACCTACTCTTATCTTCAGGAAAGAAAAAAAGAGAGACACCGAGGATTTTCAAGGTGTCAAAATGATTGACTTCACTCCAAATGAAGTCAGTCGAAGTTGCTCTTTTTAACTACAGCATCAGAATGCTTGGTTATACAATTGTTTTTAGCTGCAACCTCACATTTTCAAATTTTCTGGTAAATAAAAATAAAAGAATAAAAAATGTATACTATAGAGAGATGTAAAACAAAGCAAGGAGAAAAAAACCAAAATTTTACAAATAATGGAAAAATAATCAACTCATTGAGCAGAATAGAAAATCAGGGAAAACTAATTAAATATCCCTACAGTTAAGCTGTAGCCAATTTGAAAAAAACCACAAAGGATTAAATCATATTTAACCATTTAAATGTAAAAAGAAAACATCAAGATTATGTAATGTCAAAACTTGCTTCTTCACATCTTGACTTCATGAGCAATTGTAATTTAGAGTAATATTCTATTATTTATTATCTATTATGTATTTAGAGTAATAATCTATTATTCAAAGAGGATAATTCAGACATGAATACTAAATCTTCATCATCTTGGGTTTATGTCTTGTGCTGTTTAGAGAAGAAATGAAGAACTGTAAATTCATGTGATAAAAATCACATTCTGAAGGATGTATTATGTGCTGAGAGAATGTGATGACTTATGCCTGTACCTGTCATTATCTTGATGCATTGCATCTTTAGTAGCAAGAAAAATGTTCTTTGCTATGAAATCAAATATATTTCCAGAAAAATAATGAAGTCAGAGAGGCATAAATTGAAAATAGAGTCTAACTTGCACATATTATGTAAAACATGAAGTAGTAACTAAGCTATACTAAAATACAAATGTTTTCAGAAGCTGTGATTTTCAGATCTTTAAGGGACATGCTCAGAATGGATTTTAGTATTTGGCTTTTGTCCTAGGCCAACAGAACAAGTTTCTGATTGCAAACTCATGCACACTCTATGCACAAAATCTAATATTGTCTTCACATATATCTATACAAAATATTAAGGTTTAAAAAATGTAATTATATTTAAAAGACCAAAGAACATGTCACATTTTCAATCACCATCTCTCATTTCTATCAAGTTCATTTTTGCAGGAGTTCATTAGCAAATTAAACTATACCTGTCAAAGTAAATCTTGAGGAGTTCAAAACTATGCTGCTCCACAATTGCTATAATTAGACCTCTAACTGCAGCCTGACTTCAACATTTAGGAATTGATGTCTAAAAGTTAAGTCTTCTTGTTTTGCATTTAATATATAGTGAACACTAACAATTAATAAAACCAAGAGTTCACTGAATGGAACAAAAAAACCCTCACATGTGTAATTTAAGATAGACTCATTTTCTTAAGTATCTGAAAGTGGCTATAAGCACATTAAAGATAAGACACTTCATTGTAACTCAGAACATATATCTAGACACTTCATACTTTATACAACTCTGAACAAAGGCCTTCTATCACCACTGGAATGAAAATTTATTTCCAGATTAGGTCTGTTCACCAAAATTATAATTGTATGCATTCAATGCCTTTTGATTTGGACATCATTAATTTCCTACTAGGTGTAGTTAATATTATATTGGTTTTACAGGGTCATATCCCAAAACACAGGTGATGGTGAGCAGAGCGAATAGTTGGTCATGTAAAGGTGGACTGAGATGTTTTTATGAAGTTTTAGAGGCAATGGCTACAGTAAGCCTATCATTTATACTGAAGAGGTTTCTCCATTACTTGTGGTTGATTGTCAGAATGCGAGCAAAGTGTATCACTAAGCCAACTACAGAACAGCTTCCAATGACTCTCGGGATTTTCTTCCCCCAAATATTGCTAGGAATACTGGCTAAAACTGAATGAGGGAAACAACAAAAGTTGATCAAGTCAATCAAGATAAATCAAAATATGATGTTAATAAAACAATAAATTAACTTATAATTGGAGACTTACCTAAAGCTAAACTACAATGTCTTGATAGCACAATATGTTAACTTCTATTTAATTTGAGAAGAATGAATGTTGAAATGAAAATGGTATGTTTGTCTCCATGGCAACTCTTGCCACAGTCCATGGAAATATTGTTGCATTTCTGATGGTTGCTTATTATTATACTGCTGGAAAAAGAAATTATTACTTCCTACTTGATTTTTTTACAGGCAGAAATTGAACTCCATTAAGAATATTTTAAAAAAAAAAAGATGCCAGATTCGAGTTATTTGAAGCTTGACACTGTCTTTATCTGCTAATAAATCATAGTTAACTTTCAGAGGTGTCTGTAATGAATTACTGAAAAGGGAAATTAACTATTTGTTTACAACTATTTTTTTTTCCTTCAAAATAGGTAAATAAATTTCAGACAAGTAAACATTCAGACATTCATGTAATGATCACTGGAAAGAAGTGGAAGCTGGGAGCTTTTCTGTTATTTCTTCTCTTCCACCAAATCCTAAATGTATTTTCAAAAATTCTGCAGATTGCACCTTCGTTTGTCTGATCACAATGGCATCTTGAAGCACATCCCTTACCAGAGTGTTATTTCAATACCCTGAGATCAAAAGGTCTTTAAAGTAGTTCCCAACTTCCTGAAGCTAGTTTTGTATAATAACCCAAACCCAAAAAACCCAACTGTACTTTCTAAATGCTGCATATTGTACAGGTCATGAGAAAAAGATGCTATTAGCAAATGAAAATATGGCTATTTTTTGAAAATTCCAGTAGTTTTTCATATTCTAGTTTTAAAATCCTATCCAACATGTCTGTGCATTGAAGTTTACAATGCAATACATTCAATACTGCAAACTTTGTAAATATTTTTTTAAAAGCAGGTTGAAACAGTGAGGGGGGAAAAAAAAGTCATCAACACCAAAGATTTTCATTACTGGCAGCAATATTAAGACTGAAATATCCAAATCTTCATTCCAGTTTAGTTATGTCCTCTGGATGAAGGTGCTGACATTTGAGGAAAACACAGATCCAGTTTAAAGTTTTCAGTTCAGCAACAGCAACAAAAGTGTATAAAAATTGTCTGTAGAACAATATGTCCTTACAGGTTAAAATCTCTAGAAAATAACAAGGAATGATCTATGTATTACTTGTTAAAATTATTTACTATATTTAGGGTTTAAGCATAGCTTCAGGCTGTCAGAAATTATTGTCGGTTCTGATCCTGTATAGAGAAATATTTTAATCCCAGCAATAGAATTGTTTAGATAGATATGATGTTGTAGGAGACTGAGAATAATCAAAAAGGAAATAAATTATTATCTTTGCTATTGACTCTCCATTTAAAAAGAAAAATTGGAAAGATCTAGCAGTAACAAAAATTGACTTGAAGGGTTACTTGCTTGAAATAGATGCCTGATACGTGTGATACTTTGTGTGGAAACAGAAAAATCTATCTCTTCAGAGGAAATAGCATGCTGAGTATCTTGGAAATGAACAAAGCCAATCTTAAACAACAGGGAAAAAAAGAATCTAGTTTCCTCATATTAAAAAGCAGACAGAATCCATATTACTGTTGATTTGGGGATAGTAAAATCAGGGAACAACTTCAAGAAACTATTAAGAACTGTTTTGTATGAGGATATTTTTTAGCCTTGAAAACAATCTTAAAACATCTCTGAATCTGGATTATCAATTTTACAATCTGAATGTGCCTGCAGTATGAGAGTCCTAAGAATTTACTTTAAAACAAGTTACTTAATGATCTGGCTGTAACACAACATGGAGTTTTCACATAGGCTGAGAAAAAAGAAAAATCCGAAAGAATTCTGAACTCACTTGCCTCAAAGAGACCTCAGGAGGTCCCTTCAATCTGTCCTATAAGAAAGAAAAGAAACAAACTTGAACCCATATCCTGAAAAGTCTTTGGCTACCTCCTTTTTAGAAAAATCTGCAGTAAAAAAGATTCTATAAACTCAACAATAAAACGTTTTTCCTGTTTATAATTAGTCTTGCAGGTTAAATGCAGGTTTCCCAGGAAGATTGTGGATGCCCCATCCCTGGCAGTCTTCAAAGGCAAGTTAGATAAGGCCTTGAGCAATCTGTTCTAGTGGGACGTGTCCCTATCCTTGGCAGGGATGTTAGGACTATATGATCTTTAACATCCCTTCCAAACGTTAACATTCTATGATTCCATGAAAACTTCTCTTAATAACTGATCATCTATGGTAATTATATATTTCCAGTCCTCTCTTTAAGTAAACCAACCAGCCTACAATCAGAGAAAAACTGACTGACCACTTTCAGTAATCTTGTCTTCGAGAGAAAATTGTGTCCTCTTTAAGTCTTTTTTTCTTTTTTTTTTTTTTTTTACCTAGTAAAACTCGATCTTTTGACTCAGACTTTACAGTCTTTTTATTCCCTCTGCTGTCAGTCTCTACATTCTTACCCACATAGACACAGTATTTTGGCAAGGTTTTAGTATTGGAAAGTAGAGTAAACAAATTATTCTGCCCTGTAACAATGATTCTGTTAATACTTTCTAGGAGTTCAGGTGCAATTTTTTCTGCATCTTTTCCTCTGGTTAATCTAGCACTTCGGTATATGGGACAGTGCAATATGTGCATTCCCTATTTTCAACTCAGCAGAGTCTCAAGTGTCTAAGAATATCTTGAAAATGTGAACACGGACAAATAAATAATATGTTTGTGGATAAAATACCTTTAAATTTCCCAGTTACTCTTCTGCTTAGAATATTTTTCCATATATGGATTCACAGCATAGGTTGATTTTTTAGCTTTTGTGGTTTTTTTTTCTTTTTTTATTAATTTAAAATTTTTTTATGGAAAATATGTTAATAGACATATCACTCAGCAAGGCACCTACAATATTATTGCTTCTGGTAGGAATATACTTTGATCAATGAAGGCAGATCCACCTGGGTCTAAGATATTTAACGCAGCCCTAGATCCGGATTCCCTCTTGTGCAGAGATCTCTAACTAATAACAGTCACTGAGGTTTTTCAGAGACAACTCCTTTGCAGTAGAAAGTGATTTCTGCTATTTAATAACTGTAATCAGGCATGACCCACTTGCTGACAAAGGAAGAGTAGACCACAGACTTGCAGAGTTTTATTTAAAAAATAAGTCAGGAACCCTGTGCAGTCCACAGGCTGTAGCTTATTGCTCAGTTGTTGCCTACATCAGATAGCTAACCTACCTTTAGATGGTTGGGCTTTATGGGATTCTTTTCTTACAGTCTCTTCTTGCTGCATTTCAGGCAAATCTCAAGAATTTTTGTTGCGCTCCTTAATTATTTTTTTTTTCTGAAAGGTAAATCCATTGATCCTCTTTAACAAGATGTGTTCTGCCCTATTGGCCTTTACTGATAAATTCATGGAATATAGTATTGGACATTAATTGTAATCTATTCACTCAGTCCAAACAGCATAAGAAAAAACTCTGTGTCTTATTTCTGTTTTGAAAAAGCCCAGTCTCACTTCACACAAGTAAAATTTTGGTACAATCCTTTTTAGTATCAGATATTCGAAAAAAAGTTGGAAGTTTGTTGCAATGACACAGAAGACAACCTATGCAGAAAAAAAATTTGACTTTAACTTAGAAATGTAAAACTGGGAAAAAGAAATATATCTGGATTCCATCAGATTTGGATTAGTACCAAGTCAGTTTTTTACCTTAGGTAGATGAAACACCTGGCATAAGTTGTGACAGAGGTCTTATTCATAAAGGAAATAATGTAAGAGGGATTGATTACCATCATGAGGATCTCTTATTTCCTAGCAGAAGAAATAGCCTTGAGAAAAACTGTCTTCACAGGCAGAAAAAAACCAGTTTGCAACTGTGTGAAACATCAAGTTCAATTCTGTGGAAAAATAAGGTTTCTGGTTAGCAGGAATAGATTCACAAATCTCCAAGAATCCAGTGAGAGTAACATTGGAAAAAAATGAGGAAAGAAAGGAAAAGGCAGTAGCCGACACAGGAAAAGAATTTAAGACTCCTACCCTAAACTTAATTTTAGCATCTGAAGGCAGAGTACTGTGGCAATCAGTAGTAGGCCATAGCAAGTATTAATAAAACCAGTGGTAATGGCCTTCCCCCAAGCTGGTCCAGGGGCCAGCTATTGTGCTTGGGATTTAGAAGATCTAAATCGGTATTGTGGTGTCTTCTATGGTAGCAAGGGCAGAACCTCTGGAAATCATGATGGTGTATTACCATTCACAGAGTGAAGACCTGGGTCAAATTTGCAGCTATATAGCTCCATTACTGACCCAAATTGACCATCTTCTCTAGCAACCAAGATCACAAAAAAAAAACCAACAACACTGAAATCAAACAGAAGTATGTGTATAATTATCTCAATACAATATTTATAATCCCTAATTTGGGTCTTGCTATGCAGTGGTTAAGAAGGGATTGGTCTCATACACAGAAAACTCTACCTTCTCAGTCCTTTCTCCAGCCGTTTACTGCCCTGTGGACATTTCATTCACCCATGCCATTAATAAGTGATAAAGATCAGGCATAAAAAGAAACATAGACTGTACCTGGAAAAGGAGTAATACTTTCTTCTCATTCTTCCTGCTGTTTCAGAAGTCCAAATTTCTTAGATGTTGAATGCTATATTATTAACATGTTTGTTAATTAAGAGGATTACTCATCTCTGGTAAAAAAGTGAAGGATAGCCATGTGAGTGGGTCGGCTTTGTAACTTGCTCTCTATTCTAAGGTTGGAACTGTTTTTGAATAATTCTTCAAAACTTGGAACTGTCTATTTCCAAATAAGGGGCACTGAGTTTGCAACCCTGAGCAACACGGTGTGGTGGTGTTAAACAGTACAAGCAGTCCCTTTCTAGGGAAAAAGTATGAAAGCTGTAAACTTAAACTTAAATTAGTGTCCATGTGTTCCTGGTTTCTGTTCTTCAGTTGGAGCTAGAGGCCAGAGTCCAAACATGCCTCTATTGTGACAGTGTAAGGTTATGTTTTGGCATCGCAGCGGAGTAGTGTTTTGCCTTGAGATCTTCCTTCTTCAAAGTCCAAAACAATAAGAACAAATATACCTTGCCTTAGCAGTGGAAGAGGAACTCTGATAGAATCTTAGGACAGACTTCTTGTTAGAGCCAGCCCTGGAAAAGAAGAGTGGGGTTTCGCAACTCAGAAAGACCCAGCAGGAACCAATGAACTTAGTGTCTTGTAATGCAAGGGTGAGCTTCTAATAGCTCAGAATTAAGAATCAAAGAAGATTTTCATTTAGACTTACTCCCTGTGATTTTTCTAAATGAGTCACACTTACTACAGTTGGGGTTGGCGCTGGGGTCATTGAAGGGTCGTCTTCCTCATTGGCAGGGATGTGTTTTCACTGTTTGTATTCATGGTGGTCCCCAAGCACAGAAATCCACAGAGCTCAGTGCCTGCTGTGGATCAGACTGTTCTCTCTGATGGATTGTCTGATGTATCCTTTTCAGTGAAGAACTTGTTGCTTTTTATTTATTTTGATCTGTGAATATCAGATAAACTTTGAATTCCCATTTTGTTCTTTGAACTAACAACAGCTCTTAGATTGGCACTTTCTGTAAATCTTACAGACCTAATCTTGATTCTTTCTTTCTTTCTTTCTTTCAATGCATTAATGAAAATATTGATTAGAATTTGGCCTAACCCAGATCTCTATAGGTATCCCTCTGAAACAACGCCTCAGCTCATCAGTGAACCACTGCTCTCTACTTCAAGAGTACACACCGATTTGGGAATTTAGCTTATGGTCATAGTATCTAACCTGATCTTCATAATTTTCCAAATGTCATGTGACTAGTGCCAGAAAGATTACTGAGGTAAAAATATATCACAAGTATTTCTTCATCCTTGTTTTCCAGGCCAATTATTTTGCCGAAAAGTAATAGCAGTGACCAGAAATATGTTTTTACTGTTGTTATTCAGTTGATTATAAATTGATCACTCAATGAATTGAGAAGGTAAGTTGAAGGAATGAATCTATAATTTGTCAATTATACTTTTTTCCCATTGATATAGTTTCCTTGGGGAGGCTAAACTTCCTGTAGTAGCAACCCTAACTATTTCTTCAAGAATAACTGTGATATGATGTCTATTACTTATCGGGTGCTCTAGGATGAATTTTTTCATTTTCTGAACATTTGAACCTCTCTAATTTATCCTATGCAAAGTTCCCCTCCACACATTTTGTAAGACTGTGCCCTATATACTGTTTTCCAATAAATAATTCAGTACTTAGTCCCACATTGCTTTCTTCCTTCGGTGGTTGTTGCCTGATCAAAAATTTTGTCTGCAGCTGCTTTTTGATAAGGTTTTTGTTTTGTTCTTTCTCCTTTTATCTTTACCTGGAGAAATCCAACAAATTTGCCTCACCTCTTTCTCAGCCTCACAGAGTTATTTCAAAGCATTCTTGATCTACAGTGTAATATCGGTCTCCTTTTTTCCTGTTTATGCTTCCTGAATAAACTATTTCTATTTTACCAGACTTCTATTCATTTGTTTCACCAGCTTCTGTGATGTTGATTAACCAAGTTTTTTTGTTATAAAGCAATATTCCAGATCTTTTCTGTGCAGTTCCTCTGCTGTTTTGAGACTGTGGGTAAGTAATATGCTCAAACCAACTCTTCTTGGTTTAAATAAGGCAGAAGAAAACATCTTTAGGGTACTACTAAGCTACCTGTCTTGAAGTTTCACACTAAGGTAGCCACCTTCTCGGAGATGATCTTTGAGGCTGGTAGATGCTTGTCTTGTCTTCTAGCAGGGTGATTATGAATACTGCTGTTGTTGACTTTAGATGATTTTGAAGGTCTTAGTGTGGTGGGCTGACCCTGACTGGATGACAGCACCCAAAAAAACCTGCTCTGTCACTCCCTTCTTCAGCTGGGCAGGGGAGAGAAAATATAGTAAAAGGCTTGTGGGTCGAGATAAGAGCAGGGAGAGATCACTAACCAGTTGCCATCATGGGCAAAACAGACTCCATTAGGGGAAATTATTTTAATTTATTACCAATCAGATCATAATAAGATAATGATAAATAAAACAAATTCTTCATTAGCTTCTCCAGCATGGGTCCCTTCAGGAATGAACTGCTTCAGCATAGGTACAAGTCCTATAATCAAACCTGCTCTGGTATGGGCTCCTCTCTTCATAGCTCCTCTCTCCATGGGGCCATAGGTCCTGCCAGGACCCTGCTCCAGAGTGGGCTTTCCACAGGGTCACAACCTCCTTCAGGCATGCACCTGCTCTGGTGTGGGGATGGATCTCTGAACACCCATAGAACTCCATGGTCTGCAGGAGGACAGCTTCCTCATCATGGTCTGCACCACAGACTACAGGGGAATCTCTCCTCCAGCACCTGGAGAACCTCCTCCCCCTCCTTCTTCACTGACATTGGTGTCAGTAGGGCGATTTCCTCGCATATTTTCACTCCTCTCTCCAGCTGCAGTTGCTCCTTTGCAATATCTTCTTGAATATCTTATTCCAGAGGTACTACCACCACTGACGGGCTTGCCCTTGGCCAGTGGTAGGACTGTCTTGGAGTCGGTAAGCATTGGCTCTGATGGACATAAGAGAAGCTTCTGGCAGCTTCTCACACAAATGACCACTGTAGACTGTCCCTACCCCTACCAAAACCTTGCCACGCAAACCCTTTTGGCTTAACTTTAAGGGAACCTCATTATTAAGTGCTTCTTCATTTTTCAGACCCAAAATGGTGTGATTATTTCTGGGTACCAGGAAAAAGAGACTGTGAAGCAAGTTCTTGTACATCTGATAATTTCACCACAGTAGTCTCAGGCCAGCTGATCTCTATCATCGTGTACTTATTTCTGCCCATTTATTGAGTCCTATCATTATTTTCAGTGAAATGATCTTCTCCAAGAGTTCAATCTAGCTTCCTGAGAAGATCCTAGTGCCAATTGTTTTTAAAAAATCCAGTAGTTCCTACCTGAATTCGTTCTGTTTGTTAGTTCACCAAAATCTAATGAAGTTCAACGTTAGTTTCCCTGAACATGGTATTCATTTAGCCAGTAGCAGTACTGGTTACACTTTCACTGTTATAGTCAAAAGGGAACATTTCATGCATATGAAGCTACAGATTCATTGATAGGCTAACTGAAATCTTGATAGTCTAATCAAAATACATCAAACATTTATCATTAGGCCAATTAACAGCGCTGGCAACATGTATAGTTCACATTAATAAAGAAGACCCTCATTAAAACTAATACCCTTAAAGCAGAATATCTCAGGAAAATCTCCAAATATCTAGTCCATTTCCTCGGTACTGTGCTTACCATCTCAAAGCCCTGGTGGGTACTAACATAAACAGTACTCTTCTCTCAAAGAGACCATGGATAACATAGTGAACAGTCATCATCCCACGTTCTTCACTGTGGAATATACAAAGTTTATTGGGAAGATCACTTCTCCTTCAGCCTCAAAGTCAACTGGAAATTATTATTATGTATTGTCTTGTCACAAAGTCTCTCCTCACTGCTTCCCAGGCAGAGTCAGTTGGTGACATGCTACACCTTCCCCAGCCCAGCTGTGCAGAGGAACTGTTTGTCTCCCAGTGACTACATGTACCCCTCCAGTGGCTACTTTTTCCCAGACTTCAGCCCCGGGCACCCCCAGCTTTGGGAAGATATTGCCACCAGGGAATTGTTGCCATCACTAAAACCAGGTCCTGCTGTGGCAGACAAACAAGTCTTGAGATTCTGCACTGTCTCCTCTGAACCAAGTTTATGCTTCCTAGTAATGGTAAAGACCTATTTATTGGGCTTTCTATTATTTATTGAAGGTTTCTAGAACCTGTTCTTAATCTATCGAAGTTATACAGACAACTTCTACTTCAGCATGTCAGAGACGAGTGTGCTTCAAAGTAAATATTGTGTCTAATATGTTCTATTGTGAAAGGAGTTTTGATGCTTTCATTGAGTATTGCTCTTTATAATGGTGGACTCCAGTCTGCTGTCTTTACCTATATGCCTCAGTCACACCTTAAAGATACTAATGAGATTCAAACCTATGGCAAGTGTAAGAAAATATTATAAATTGGTGACTTGCTACAATGATGACTGCTAAGGACTGTAACCATTTTTCTGTATCAGGTCTTTAATCGTTTGTTATGGTGATTTCAGAGGTAGTGGTCTCTGTGAGAGGTTTTACTGTATCTTTTAACTTTTATAAAATATGAGTCTGAAAGTTTAATTTAGTAGGGTAGCTGTTAATGGCTAAGAGTCCCAATGAACATCAGTGATAAGTGGAGTCCCTCAGGAATCCATATTGGAACAGGTGTTATTTAATATCTTAACTAATGACATAGACAAAGGGATCAAGTACACCCTCAGCAAATTTGCAGGTGACATCAAGATGAGTGTTGCGGCTGACACACCTGAGAGACAGGATGCCATCCAGAAGGACATGAACAAGCTTGAGGAGTGGGCACATGGGAATCTAATGAGGTTTAATAAGACCAAGTGCAAGGTGCTGCATCTGGGTTGGGGCAATCCCCAGTATCAATACAGGCTGGTGGATGAACAGATTGAGAGCAGCCCTGCTGAGAAGAACTCGGGGGTGCTGGTGGATGAGAGGCTGGACATGACCCAGCAACGTGTGTTTGCAGCCCAGGAAGTCAATTGTGTCCTGGGCTGCATCAAAGGCTGTGTGGCCAGCAGGTCAAGGGAGGGGATTCTGCCCCTCTACTCTGCTGTGATGAGACCCCAACGGGAGCGCTGCATCCAGCACTGGGGTCCCAACACAGTAAGGACATGGAACTGTTGGAGGGAGTCCAGAGAAGGGCCGCCAAGATAATAAGAGGGGTGGAGCACTTCTCCTATAAGGACAGGCTGAGAGAATCTTTTGTTCAGCCTGGAAAAGAGAAGGCTTCTGGATGACCTAATTGTAGCCTTCCAGTACCTGAAGGGAGCCTGCAAGAAAAATGGAGAGGGACTTTTACAAAAGCATTCAGTGACAGAACAAAGGGGTAACAGCTTCAAACTGAAAGAGAGTAGGTTTAGGATAGATATTAGGAAAAAATTCTTTATAGTGAGGGTAGTGAGGCACTGGAGCAGGCTGCTGAAAGAATGTATGGATACCCCATCCCTGGAAGTGTTCAAGGCCAGGTTGGATGGAGTTCTCAGACTAACCTGATCTTGAGAAAGATATCCCTGCCCATGGCAGGGTTTTGGAACCAGATGATTTCTAAGACCCCTTCCAACCCAAACCATTCTATGATTCTATGATTTGGAATGGAAAGTGAAGACTCAAGACAGAGATTTGTGGTCACAACTCAATGGAAACTCAAAATATGATTTATAAGTCTCTAACTTCTGAAGGTTCGGCACCAGAATATGACTTCCATAGATGAAACTCTGGTTTTAAATATCCAAACCTGTGATACTACTGTTACACTTGTTTCAAGCTTGTTACAGATCAGGGTATTGTACCTGGATCCCAGTCTGAAATTCTCTGTGCTGTAGATAGCAGTTTTAAGAACTACTTTGACCTCTTAAATTCTTATAACACACTTCATGCCCTAAATCTAAATGAAGTGATATAATTTTTTTAGGCCTACATGCAACACAGCTTAAAAACATTTCAGTGGCAATCTTTAATGCCAGAATAGAAACAGAAAACCTAGCATGACTCAAACAGATGGAGGCATCAAAATGTTTAAATATTTATACTAAAATACATATAAAATCTATGTATATTTTAGAAAACAGTAGTTAGGGAATACAGTTTCATTTAAGAGTTGTGTAAGGCAGAGGTTCAGTTTTATGATAACTCTTTGACTAATGAGTTGTTTTCATATCATTCTGCTTTTCCAGCTTGCATACTTTTAAAATAAAACCTTAAAAGATTAATCTATCTCTATAAATAATTTCATTCACTTCAAGCTCATTCTTTTCACGTGTTTCTTTTAAGAGTTTCTACTCAGGCAAATAACACTTAAGCTTATATGTAACAGTCTGCAAGATCAAGTATTGATAAAACGGTATATAAAGCCTAGCCTACCCCATGGCAAACACATGCATCCCTCCTTCTCTGCACCATAAGCAATTTTAAAAAAGTCATCTTGGAGGGAATTAAGAAACCTGGGTATAATCCACAGTATAGATATGATACCCAAACTCACCCCTTCACAAGTGTTTCTGCTTGCCTTGAAAGTTTGCTGTATTGGTGTTTCTCATTCTGCATGCTGCCTGCTTAGAATTTTTTACCACATCCTCTTCCTTCTCAACCACACAGGAAAGCAGATGGAGGTCCATCAAAGCCTTGGACCACTAGTAGATTCAAAGCAGATTTGGCACAAGCCCACATGCAGGTTTTCCACTAAATGTCACTATAACAACTCTTTTTAAAACTGCTGGAAAAAACCCAACAAAGTAAACACTGTTGCTATAGCACTTCCTTAAGGGCTAATGCTCACCTGAGCTGGAATGAGTTTGAGCTTACGCTTCCAAAGAAAAATTCATGTGGTTCTGGAGAGCTCAAAATGTTCAGGTTGCTTCCCTGCAGCAGCTGAGCTACTACTGGGGAAAGGGCATGAAATATTTTTCAAGGTTCATGGCGTCAGTCAGAATAATAGTCATGAGAGCCTGCATCTCTAATCCAGTAATGAAGCAACTTGCTATTGCAATTTGCATTAAATAGTTCCTGAATAAAAAATAAAAGTAAACTAGAGAATGCTCCTAAGTTACATCTGGTTTGAATTCTGGGTGGCTGAGAAAGGCAATTGTCCTGTTTCTAACAGTGGTATGAAGGATAGGCAGAAGTAATTTGGCCTTTTTTGGAAGCTCTTTAAGAAGAAAAATTGTTCTTTACCTTTCAGTTATGTTTTCCACGTTAGAAACTGTAACATGATTGTGGTTTAAATTCTGCCCTAGGATTTAAGCATATGGTATTGTGACTCCTAGCTTGTAAGAACGTGGAAGTCCTTCTTTGCCAATGATGGTATGTTTACACCACATGTCACCAAAAAGCTCTCTATATTATGTATAAGCTCATAATGGAAAAATGACACAATACCTTATTCCTACTGAACGTATGTGTATGTACTTACATACTTGTGCTTCATGTGCTTAATGCTAGTGTTCTCTTATCAAAAGAGGAAGGGAGTTCTCTTTTACTCCTATACCTTTTGTCTTGCCCTTTTTGTCTTGCCAGTCACCCTTGTGTGTTTGGAAGGATGCTCCTTGTGCTTCTCTTGTTCTCTCTATGGCAGCTTTAGTTATCAGGATGCCTTTTAGGCCCAACTAAACCTAGCTTTGGGTGCCCCTTCGGTGATTATATTGCTCACACATTTAAGTAAAATTGTGTCTGGATATGTCATCACAGTGTTATAAATACATGCTACTGTTAATTATAGCATTTAATAGTTTTATACCTTATAGTGTGTTAATTATATCCTGATTAGTCCATTTGTAGTTTATTGGTGTCACAGGCTTCTGCATTGGCTATAATCTCTTTATTTGTCTTGAGTTAATTTTTTTTGGTCTACTGTGAAAAAAACATGGCACAAATCTTTCGGAACAAGAGAGCTCTTATGGAAAGAAATGTCTGCTTCCTGACTGTCTGCGGAGATGACTCAGCCTCTTTTACCCAGTGAGCTTACCATGGCAAAACAGCTTTGCTTTTGTGGTCGTTACTTATGGTGTGACACTGGAAGACAAAGATGCCATTTCCCATCTACTAAGTGACTATATCACTGTCTGTATGGGAGGAAGTATTAAATTCCCACCAGGATCAGCAGACTGTATATTAATGTCTAATGCTGAAGTGGTTTACTTATTTCTTTAATCAAACAGCCAAGAGAAAATATAATTATATAGTACAAGCTTGAATGGCAAATTAATCAAATCTCTTTAAAGTTCTTATTTTGCAGCTGGAATGTTGCCTACTCTAGTTTAAAAGCATTTTACGAAGTACTTAAGGTGCTCAAAATTTACAAACCAGGAAGGATGTGCATTTTCTTGGCAGATGTCCTCTGGATCTACTTCAGTTACGTTTCTCTTAACTGTCATTCCAGAATAACAGTGCTTTGATAGTTCTCAAAGCATGTATTTTCCCACCAGAGAAGAAGAAATGCAGTCAGTAGTTTCTCAGTCCAGATGTATTTCCTTCTGACGTGTTCTGAGTTGTTAAATTGTAGTGCATAATGAAGGTTATCCTAAGCAATGAGTCAGTAAGAATACAAAGTAAATCAAAGTTTGGTTCAGTTTTATAAATGGTTACTCAGTAAGAACAAGAAAATAAATCTATTCTGTAAATACTACACAGTTGTTCTAGCGCAGCTTTCTCACACTCCGCTGTGATCAAGGCACACAGATTGCCTAAAGAACAAGCTGTTGCAAAGCCATTGATCACATATGTGTACCTTCTGATAACCCTAAAACATGTATTTGGACTTTACCTAGTTTAGTTCAACAGAAATTTTGCCTAGGGGAAGAATGAATGTCTCTGAGGAAACTCTTATAATAAAACACCAGCCCTGAGTGATGTTTTTAGTGACACAAACCAAGGGAATGTCAACAAAATAATCCAGTCTCGGAACAACCCATAATTCAGTTCTTCTCTGACTCTCCTTCTGTGTCAAGGTGGGAAAGTGAGTATGTCTGCCCCAGGAAGGAGAATCAGCCTTCACTGATGTTGCTTCACTGATGTTAATTCTAAATGGTTAAAATCTGGCTTGGATATCTAGCCATTGCTGTCTGCAGAGTGAGACAGCAGGTGACTATTCTCTTATCCTCTCCTCTCATGTCCCTCTGCTTCTCATTACTTTCAGTTTTCAGGCTAAAAGAGACAATCTGATGACTACAAAACCTTCCAGATGCCTTGCTACAATCAAGCCATTCCTCATTTCTGTATTGTTCTTTTTCTTGATTTGTCTCCCTGCACGCAAGGACAGGTAGAAGAAATTAATAGCAAGTTCAACCTAAATTAACATTATTTGAATAAAATCAGTGTTATTCCCACATTCACTGTACTATAAGAAAATAGTTGATATGGTTTGAAGCTGGCTCCCTGCCAAGTCTCCAAACCTTACCACCAGAAGCCCCCCCCCCCCAAAAAAAACCTCAGGGAGAAGAGGGAGAGAAAAAAAAAACAACCAACTAAGAAAACCCGAAACGAGAGAGAGACAGCTAAAGTGATATATATAAATATATTTACACTTATGTTACAATTGAAATATATACACAATTTAAAAATATATAGAATTTCACAAGGGAAGGAGAAGGGGAAAGGGAAAGGGAACAAAACCAAAATAAAATATATATATATATATATATATATATATATATATATATATCCCAATCAGTAGCCCGAGATCTAGTAACTAAGAGTTAGCAAAGAAAATATCCCACCACTCTCCTTGGGACAACCGAGAGTCGCTCCGGTACGATCGCTGGCAACCTCCGCCTCCCAAGGTCGACAAGGCCCTACCAGGCCTCGCTCCCCAACACGGCAGACTCAACAGCAGGGAACCTGCACCTCCAAGCCACCGGAAGGAAAGAGAGCGAAGGCCTCTCCTCCTTTCTTCTTATAATCTGGCTTACGTAAAAATCGTAGGGAATACTGGGTAAATCTGGACCCTTCCTTGGTTACAAACTGGTCACCAAGGAAGGCCTAGCCCAAACCACCACAATAGTGTAAATTGATAATTTGAAATCTATTCTTTAGTCAGGCATTACAAAGCTACCTCAGGGTTTTTTTCCTGCTTTTAGCTCTCTCTGTGCAGGAAAAATTACAGAAATTGCATGGAAAGGATGCATTGGTCATTTTATTTGATTAAAAACATATATCATTTAGCAGGGGTCAGCAACTTTCAAAGGTTAACACCAAAGTACTGCAAAATCAGAGCGATTAGTAGGCTAATGTTATTAAAATGAAAATTTTGATCAAAAATATCCTTAACATTCATCTGTAAAACAAGATTTGGACAATATAATTTCTATTAGTCTCCAGCAAAAAGTTTCTTGAAATGAGTATTTCAGATGAATGAGCTTCATACAAATGCATGAGGTCAGATTGAACTTGACAGGTACCCTATTGCATTACAAATCTCATATTTCATACTGGGTTGGCAAGAAAAGATGGGACATGAACAACATACATTAATTTTCTCCTGAAAAATGGAACCTACCCCAGTAATTTCAAGGAATAAAAGTCGACAAAGAGAGACATCCATAAAATTCCCAGATAACCAGATGCTCTATAGTTACTCACCACAAAGTTTGAGTGTGAAAGTGGCAGGGGTGGAGGAGAAGGGGCAAAAGGAAATGTCCCTTGCATTCACAACTATTTGGAGACAGGATGTTTCCTTAGTTTTGGCGATTAAAAAAAAAAATTACCTGGAATCAACTCTTGACAATGGTGCGCAACTTCATAAAAATTGGCATTATGTGCTATGGAAAATGACTTACCTGAGAGGCAGTACCTGTGGACATTAGGAGAGAGCTGAACAAAGAAGGGTTAGGAGATAGCAGAGTTTACATTTTCAAAATATCTTTCATCTGTTTTACAACATAGGCAATTCTGAACTGCTCCAGAAATGAAACATTGTTTCTAAATAATTTCATTATCTGAGTGACTAGTGACAGAATGAATAGATGTTGCAATGTATCAGGGTCCCTAAACAGTAGGCAACCCTGTTTGTAAGATATCAAGAATGGGAAGAAACCCAGGTTCACCTCTGCACCCATGTGAACTGTAGTGACTTCCTTCCACAGAGCTCAGGGGACCTATCCCTTTTTTATCAGGTGCAAAAAACAGCATTAAAAACTGTGAGACTTAGCAAAAGTTGAGTCTCTTTTTAGATGGGTTGTGCCATATCCTACTGTCATAGATGCAATAAAATACAAGACCAAGATAGAATCACAGAATCACAAAATATGCTGAGTTGGAAGGGACCCATGAGGATCATTAAGTCCAACTCCTGACTCTGTGCAGGGCACCCCAAGAATCACACCATGTGCATGAAAGCATTGTCCAAATGCTTCTTGAACTCAGACAGGCTTGGTGCTGATGTAAGAAGAGTTATGTAAAGAAAAGGTGTGCCTTTATCCTTTCCTCATGTTGTAATCCACTTTCAGAACATCTCAATGAGAAATGGCAATATAGACCCTAATCCGCTTAATTTTGTATTCACTCATTTCAGTAAGACTGCTATGCTTCACAGACTTGCTGCAACTCTACAATAAAGAAAACAGATCACTTTAAACTTTCTTCTTTAACTTCCCTTTTTCTTCTACTCAAATATAGCATACAGTGTTTGGCAAAAATAATTTTGTCCGGAGTGACAACTGGTGGAACAGGACAACAAATCTTTTGTGCAGTTCTTGCAAATTTGGCAAAACACTTAGTTTTGCTTTCTACACTACATTCATCTACCAAAGTGAAACAAAACTAGCTCTTTGTATCACCTTTTGCAATATCATTGAAATAAACACAATACCTTCTTCCACAAAAATGAGATTAATTCTTTCAGTCAGGCAGCAGCACAATGCAATTTCATGTTTTGAAAACTATCTTAGTCTACTCATCAAAAATATAACTACAGTAAGGAAATAGATTTCTCATTATTTGCATAACACCAAAGACATTAATTTGTGTGTTTCGTGTAACTATTATACTTTACTAATGAATAAATGACTAAATTGAATACCTCTCTCTCTAATTGTGATTAAAAAAAGGAAGTCATCACTCAGGAATACTAACGGAATTAATCTTTTTCTGTGGTTAATTTAAACATATGCAGTACAAATAATCTTATTTGAAGCAGATAGACAGCTTAGAAACATTCATTCCGTTTACCAGAAGAGATTCTGAGTTACGAATATGCAAAAGTACTTCCTTATCCCTGGTTCTGCTGCAGCTAAATTTGGAACTTGTAAGTCTTGCACATTTTACAATTGCATTTCTTTTCTACTTCTTCAATCAATAACAAAGGGTAATAAACTCAACGATCTCATACAGTCACACACAGACACTCAAAATGTGCTTTAAAAAAAAAGACAATTTATTTTTAAATAAAAAATAATCTATTTGGGCTAAAGCATTAACAAAATAACAGAAGAAAATGTAGTGGTTTTTTGTTTCCAGAAATAATATCCTGTTACAGATCGTATTCTAACCTCTATGCAGTTCACCTTGTTCTTAGTCTAGGACACTGCACTATAAAGATCCTGGACTTAATGGTTTGGATCTATATTGAAAGCAAAAGCTCTAATGACTCAAGTTATGAAAAAACCAAGTGACGGTTACTAGTGTCCTTCTATAGTAAATTAGTTTATGGAAAGAAATTTCTTAGGCCCAAGTAATATCACAGGAAGGCCCACGGAAAGCACTAATTTAAATAACTCATTGGTTCAAATAAAAAAGTGTATGGGAGTAGGGAGCAAGGCTGAGGCTTTGTCTTTAAGTAAACAGTTTTATAAGTATGGTACAGTAATGTAGGGTTTTAGCTTTCCTGAGCATGAACTTCTGGTCTCTTTCTGACCCGATGAGTGAGATTCTTGATTGAGGAAGAGCAGAACTTTAACAGGAGCAGAGGAATTCCCCTATGCAGATTGTTGGTCATGCAGTGCCTTCACCAGCAAAAGAGAGGGGGAAGGCACACTGCTGAAATGAAACAAAACCAAAGAGAAGTGAGGAAGGCTGACAGAGAGCCCGCTTCTGTTAGCTCAGTGCTGACATGTTCTGATTTCAAGTGCACAGAGCTGTTGTGCAGCATGTCAGTATGATTTTATAGGGCTTGAGTTTTTGTCATCTGGTCAGCTAAGGTTTTGACATTCCTACTCTAGACAAAATACAGTTTCCCCAGTAACACATATTTCTTGTTGTTGTTTTTCAGGTTTTTTGTTTGTTGTTGGTTTGGTTTTTTTCCCCCTAAGTAATCTGGTTTCTTTTATTTGCTTGCTTTTCAGTTTTGATATATTTTTACTTTGTTTTTTCTTATCTGCCAATGCATCAGTAGACTTTTTATTATTTAATGTAAAGCACTTGATAATATACTTAACAAATTTGACCTAGTTGGTAATGTATCTTACTTTACCCACTACTGTATGTTTCAGATTCAGAGATGAACAATGAGTGGAACTTTGGTCCCCTAGAAATCAATTAATTTATCATCTGGCATAATGCATTTGAGACTAATTCAGTATCCTAAGAGAGCTAAGGGAGCTTCTCAAAATTTCATACTTTTCTTATTAGCAAGTGTCTTCCATTCTGTCATAGTTTCTCTGTATCATAACGGCCACATGCAATATATCGAATTTTCATTCAGGTTATGTTTCAGATTGCAATATTGACTGGTATCAAGTAAGAATAAACAAGTTACAGTTTCAGTGCACCTAGAATTTCTCCAAATTAATGCAAAGATCACTGCTGATATACAGCAACCTAGTGTTTTTCCCTACATCTTGCACATTAGATCTTTATGTAGCATAATTTCCACTGACATCCAGACGAAAAAGTTTTCTCTCAGTGAAGATTTTTAAGTTTTCATTCAAGACAAAACCCAAGAATTTTTTGTTTCTTACCTCTAATTCTGGAATTTTAGAGTGTAGACTTTGTAAGAACTATCTGAAATTAAAAAATTACATTTTACACCTGCAATAGTCCTTACAGACTATAAGGAAAATAAACATGTTCATGATCCAAAAAATACAGAGCACAAGCCAGAAATTCACGATGACAGAAAGACCTCTAATCTTTCTATTTAGCATTTCACCTTCACTATCACCTGAAGTCTGCTTGAGCAAAAGAATCCATACATGACATATAAAGTTATCAATAATGTTGCATCATTAATTTGAAAGAAACCAAATTGCAGTGATAATCTTTATTTTAGTACTTTAATATTAGATTGTTTAAAGAATATAGTGAAACCAGTACTGTAACATACTTTTCACCAATAGGTTTCAACATAAGTACTTTGAATAAGTACTTCGATGCTAAAATCTAATCTAATATCTCTAATATGCAAAGAGGACATTTTTATCAGCAAAAGTATGACAATATTTTTACAGGTCTATGTCTTACATGTATATTATAATTTGAAGGTTATAGGTTATATGATGAGAGAACAATCTCTTCGAACAAATGATTTCTCACTCTTAGTTACCCAAAGTCTACATTTTTAATCTCAAAAATACTTTTTTTTATATAATTTTTTACCATCTCTGGGTATGCTGTGACCTTTTTAAATCAGATTTTAAACAGTGAATATGGTATAATTCTGCAGCCTTTGAAGCTGTTCAAGAACAGAGAATGTGCTGTGCTGAATAGTAAAACAAGACTTACTATATTGTCAGAATGATATATTTCAGACCCAGCCCTGATTTTCATAACACCTTTAGATTATGATATAATCTGTATTTTAGAGTGAGGACATTCCTTTGTTTTGTGGAACAGACATGTTAGTGAGCGAAGAAGAATGAGATCCATCAAAGCAAAATAATTTTTAAGCTAAACCAATGAATTTAGTTTCTATAAGGAGATGCAGTAACTATTTCTTCTTACAGAAACATTCTGGTGAAGCCTTGTGTCTACTTAAAAACTAATTTATCTGAGACAAAGAAATTGCTTTTCTCAGTTTACATATTATTATTACTATTAATATTATTATTAATATTAATATATTAAGTAGTCTGTTCTTTAAGAATCTGTGCAGGGAACCCTGGGAAGGGAGCAATAGTGGCAGTAAGGGCAGATGCTTCTACTGTTAAACAACTAGAGGACAACTGTATCACCAATTTCATTTTGTAAGAGTGGAGACTGCTACAGCATCCTATGCTAAACTGAAAAATCTTTTGAAATGTATGCACAATCTCCTAAGCAAAAACCTGACAGAGGCCTTTCCAGTTCCCTGTTGCAAGTGTTCAAAGATAAGCTTTCTGGTAGGCTGTTATAGTATGTTAAAAAGAAGTCTTTTGGTTCAAAAGTATCCCTAATATATAAAATTCAGAGGAGTTTAATAGAGCTTACTGAGACTTAAATCACATCTGAAGGTAAAAGACATCTTTAAATATACTCAGTTTTTCCATATGCCTCCATACATTGTCTAATAGGTAATACAAAGGGTCACACCTGTTCAATTTGCGACCCTGGAAAGACGTTGTTGCTGGTCTGTGCTGAAAACTGAAGTGTGTCTTTCATCTTAGAATTCAATCACATAATAATCTCCCTAAAAGTAAATTTCTTACTGTGCATATATAAAACATTTATTATATTCAGATTAATTTGAATTTCTCAGTGACTATCAGAGTATTTTAATTAGATACTTTAAGAAATATAGCTTGTTAAATTCTTTTTTGTGAATAGTAATCAACTGCTAGAGACATGTCACACTTGTTACACAGAGCAGTGCAATTAAGCAATTACAAAAAAAAAGAAGAAAAAAGTTCAGTGGAAATAAGAAAAAATATTTTATTTGAATAAACAGTTTTTTAAAAAATATTTTTTTTCTGGTAAGAAAGAATTCTGAAAATGGTTGGGCTTCCCCCCACCATTTTTATTAAACTGTTCTGAATAACTATAACAACTCTGAATAACGGTGTAAGTGAATGCATAATCATATGTTAAGATGCAGTCAAATGTCAGTAACTGTTCTAAATAGCTTAACTACTTAGGATGGCATAACAAACAATCAGGATGAACTTTTAAAATTTTAAACAATTTCTGAAAGGGATTTTACTTTTTTTATGGCACCTTCCTGCCAAATCCATTCAAAAAAAAGCAAGTTTGGCTGACCTGAATCTGTATCTTTCAGTAGCAATTTTGTGACTGAAAGAAAATTTTTCTCTCCTGTCTACATAAATTTAATTTACATTTCATGTGTTAGCTACAGATGACAGCTTGTTTTTTCAAAGTTCTTTGGTTTTGGTGTTTGTTTTTTTCGGTTTTGATTCTTTTGAAGGAGGAGAGCATATAGATTTGTTGTTTTCAGAAACAGTGGACAGTAATTTTTTTATGTCATAATTTTTATGTAGAAAATGTCATAAAGACTAGAAGAGTCTCCTTAAAAGCTGATGTATAAAGTCTGAAAGAAAATCTGCTTGAGGGTTTGCAACAGTCTTACTTGGGACCCGTGTGGTGTTACTTTCAGTCTTTCCTTCTTCCTCCCCATATGCTGCCATTTCCTTCCCTGTATGTTGCCTTTCCCAACAATATACTGCAATTTGTACTTGTAAGATCAAAGTAGCTTAGGGATTTCATTTTATGAATAAAATCTTTTTTCTTTTTAGGCAATTTTGACTGGATATCTTGAACCAGTTCATCTCCTGAACACATGGCAGAAAGGGCCTGCCCATCTTATAGCACATTTCTGAGAATACCATTTTTCTCTACTGTGAAAGAGCATCCTAAATTTAGTCAGCTACAGAAACTTTTTGAGCATAATGTTGGATTTCTCTTACAAGTCCATATATACCAGTTCAAAATTACACAGGAAGCTTGCTGCACATAAACTTTGACCAATAAATACATCATAGCAAAAATTCCATTGAAATTCCATGCACTTATGAATGAGTCGTGGATAATATCGCCACAATATGTCCCTTTCAGGCAGTTTCTGAAGACAAGAAAATATATTCTTACACTCATTCTGTATAGCGCAGTTCATGCATTCTGCTGTTACAACTGTCACAGAAAAGTATAAGAAGCTTTTAAACTTGATTTATATATAAAACTTGCACAGCAGGATTGAGTGTTCTGTAAGTAATGTTTCCTAAAACTAGATTCAGATTGTAATTTTTCTAAGCTATTATACCAAAAAAATTTGAATCCCCTTTCTTTTGTGAAATGAACATTTAAGAGTTAATATTAACTAAATGGAAGTTTGATAATCAATACATATACATGTACATATATGTGTGTAAGATAAATATATATTAAAATTCAAATTATCCTGACCTTATCATGGTCTCACCTCATCGTGTATGTTTACTGCTTCAGATAAGCAGTTCAAATTTTAAGTCATAGAAGCAGAGAATCATAGAGGCATTTAGGTTTGAAGAGACCTCTAAGATGGAGTCCAACCTTTAAGCCAGCACTGCTAAGTCCATCACTAAACCATGTCCCAAAGTGCCATATCCACACATCTTTTAAATACGGTCAGGGATGGTTTCTTATAACAGGAATACCTAAACAATGTTTGTAAAGTGTCCACTCACAGATAAAAAGTTCAATGTTATGAAAATCTGAAAATAATTTCCTACTGATCTAGTGTAAACAAACATGGTGACAATATTCTTTAATTTTATTGTTTTATACTAAAATTTGTCACAAAATAATAAAATTAAATAGAAAACCAAACAAATTATTTTATTATATATATAATTAAGAAGTACATAAGTAGTTAAAAACATGAAAAATAATAATAAAAAAATATATTTCATCACTGTTAGAACCTGTTCCTCATTTTTCTTTTGAAAGTTAATTACAAGAAATTTAATCTGAAGGGAGGAAGTAGATTGAGCAGTCTCCAACAGGCCTTTATCGAAGTATCATCTTCACCCATCATCTTCACATCATCTTTCGTACTTTTTTTTGGCACAGTTCAGATGGATTACTCACCTCCTCCTGAATTCCCCCTGTCAAGAAACAAGTTAATTCTTGGCTGTCCTTCCTACCTGGCAGGCTTTCCATGTTTTTCACTTTACTGTCTTTTTCCAGTCCCTTTCTATCAGAATAAACTGGATCATGTGCAGCCATCAGACAAGATGGCACTCATCTTTACTCCATAGTTAATTTATGTATTTCAGATTCAAAAGGTGAAACTAATTAAATAGTGAGTCTGATAGAGTGCCTCCAGGAAACTCATCTTGAGATCTTTTTTTGTTACTGTCATTTGCCTAATAACTCCAGTTTTCTGTTTTACTTCCTCTCTCCGCTAAAAATTAGAGGCATGTCTGATTTCTCAGACTGGTATATCTAATAACAATAAGATATGACTGTCTTTCTCAGTAACATCAGCAGAGGTAATAAAAGGTATAATTTTTCTCTACAAATTTTTTTGTATTCAGCCATAATGATGAAAAACATAGCTGCAGAGGAAGAAACACTTGCATTTAATTTTTTATTTTACCATATGTATACGCATTTATAACATTCTTCTGAATTCTATACTTAAAATTAACTATTCTATGTAGCAACGGTTGCATAATTCAAATGCTCAGATTTCTAAACAATCACAATCTGAGGTCTGTAATATTAAGGAAATCCACGGAATTAATGTTTTTAAAGGTGCACTGGATTTAAAATCATCTTCGTTAATGGTACATTCTCATTGCAACTGTCTTTCATATTTTGCAAGTATGATTAGCATTTCTCCCCACCAGAAAGACTTCTTATAACCATTCATTGTAATAAGTTTCAAATGCAAAGATTCAGTTATATAGGATGACAGGATGAAGAATTTCACCATACTCGTAAATACTCTTAAATGATGGATTTTGAATATTGAAGTTTCTATACTGCATATAAGAAACTTTAGACTGTAAAACAGGTTATCTTGTTCCCTGCAGAACTGGTTATTGAGTTATAATGATTCCTGCTTCTTGCAACTAAACCACATTGGTAAAATGTGTCCACGATGGAAGTACACAAAGTCATCTATTACAACACCAACTGCTGTGAGGAGAAACCTGAGGGTTGCCTAGTAGTGTTTTAAGTGGCTTTATAGGGTTTCAGAGCTGTAAAACATACTCGGAAAACCTCTTCATTGAATAGAGGATCTTGTAGCTGTTCTGATAAAGACACATTAATTCTGGAGAAATAAGCTTGAGGAAAAGCAAATAAGGTCTGTGGAAAGCATTTCTGGCATTTAAGGAATCTTACTTTTGTGCTTCAAGGTTTAAAACCAGGGAAAAAGTAAACAGCAGAAGAAATTTGATTTTCATTTTACATAGGTTTATATACTAATTCTTCTCACTTTTGTCTTATGATTATCTATTTTGTGATGTGAAGGAAGCACAAATTTTACATGAATCCGTCCCAAACATTTCCACTTAAGTGTTAAGATATTTTTAATTTTTCAGTAATTTTACTATTACTTATGTTAGATGAGTTTTCTGAAGTCTACAGTCATTCTTCTGATAAAAAAAAAAATCTACTCTACCACCAAAAGTGGAAATTGCAATCCTCTTAGTCCTAACTGCAGGTATTGTGAGATAAGACAGCCACTTGCCAACCATTGTCAGACTAAGTCTCTATTTTTAAAGAAACTTCAAAGCTGATATTTGCTACTGGCAACGTACTGGGTTTGTCTCATAACAAATATTCAGGGCCTTACATCAAGTACAGCAGAATACTATGAAAGGTAATTCTGCCACTGTGTTTTACCGATAACCCAGCTGCCATGGTTTCTGGATCAGTATCAAAACTCTTTGAAATTCTACATTGTTTTGTCATTGTTTTGGCTTGACAGCTGGGATAGTGTCTGAACCAGGTTGAAACAGCCTCCTTTTCAGGATTTCAAATATATTCTGTGCTCTTATCTGAAAGAAAGCTACTTTGCTGTATGGATACAAAGCGGTTTGGATGGGAACACTGAGGGAATGTGGGAGACTCTGGGCAGTTGTAACTCCTGGAAGAGGTGTTTCTCCACACACATTCACACAGATAGTGAGCATGCAGAAGGCTGAATATTGTCAAAACAAACAGTGCCAAATCTGCTTGATGCCACTGCCAGAGCCTCCTGCCAACACTAGCATTTTCAGCGCGTCTCTGTTCTTTGGCCCGTTTAGAACAAGATTTGAAAACAGCTACAGTATTTCCTTTTTATGAACAGTTTTGAAACACCTTGGTTTAAGAGATGTGATAGCTTGAAACAACTTCTTGATTTTTTTTATAGCAACTACCCCCTTGTAACAACTGGGGGTAACAAGGGCTCTGTTTAGCTAAATAAAAATAGCACAAAGGAAATCACTGAGACAATTTATTTTATTATTTTATTTTATTTTATTTTATTTTATTTTTTATTTTATTTTATTTTATTTTTTATTTTATTTTATTTTATTTTTTATTTTATTTTATTTTTTTTATTTAGCCATTTCAGTCCTATCACTTTTTTTATGTTGTACAAACCCCAAGAACAGTTGGTTAGAGCATGGTACTAATAACACCAAGGTTGTGGTTTTAATCCCTGTATGGGCCATTCACTTAAGAGTTGGACTCGATGACCCTTATGGGTCCCCTCTAACTCAGAATACTCTGAACATGCTCAATTCTTTTGAGGTACATTGTTTTTTATGACGCCATTAGGCATTTCCTGAGAGTTTGATTTTATGAAGACATCATAGGTGACCTAGTCAAACTTAAACCTATCTTCACCCACACATCGGTGTCTCCACTGTGTTGTCCAATTACTTATGTCATTGAAGAGCTGTAGCGACCTTCTTTTCCAGCAGAAAGGCTACTGTCATTATACTGCCTCCACAGACTACTACATTACCATTTTCTGAAAAAGACAGTTAAATATCAGTGATTCTACCTAAGTGCTTTAAGCATAAATCTCAGTGAATTTTATCCTTCACTCTATATAATTTTGTTTAGATAATCCTTTTAGACAAATATGTTTCCTCATTTTCCAATTTTGCAAAAAACCAGAATAATACTTCTGTATGTCATGGTATAGGAAAACTTTCATTCATCGAAAATTGCATACCAGATAGCTCATTCTGCACCAGCGAAGTTTCAAGTTCTACTGCAATAATTCTGTAAATTTTTTGAGAAATTCTAATGGTTCTCTTTGAAATCTCTTTATATCCAAGCAATGTATCTTCACTTATTAAAATTATCTGCTTTGGATTCTATTTTGTTTTGGTTTTGATAATTTTATTTCATATATTTTATTCCTCTGTGTTTTTTTGCATGATTTTGCAATCCGTTATGTGAATTAGCAATTTCTAGCTTCAGCTGGGATACTAGGAAGTATACTGAATAGAGGTACCTGAGTTACTTAGAGTATCTTATTACTATTACCCATATTGCATTAGTCACATGCTAAGGAAGAAAGTTACACAAATGCCCACTTTCTATTCACCATAAAAACCCAAAAATCACATATGAGAGGAAAACCTGGTTTATAAAATAGACATGCAAATGCCTGAGCCCTACAACATTTTCTTCCAAAATTTCTTTTACCCTAGTCAGCTTACAGTTTCAAAAAAGCTACAAAATATTGGAATCCCAACCCTAGGAGTACACAAGGATAACCTGGGGACCAGAATAAACTGAATTTTTGGTCTGATTATGTTGGAGTAAGAGTTGCTACCTGGAGAATTTCCCAGTAGGAACACCTGGAGAAATATGGTTGAGTAACTTCTGACAAACATAGATTAGCGCTGTTTCAGGAAAATGAAAGTGGAATGAAGGTCAAGGACAACAAGCACTGGCCAGGAAAAGTTTGTCTAATGTACTCATATTGTAATGCTGTTACACAAAACTTCATCTGAAAAGTCATCAGTACAACAGTCTACAAATATACTAGGTATTGTGAGGCAAATGAAGATAGTCTGCACTCTGGATCAACATTGAAATCTGGGGTTGAACTCAATAAAGTGGACAGGGAACATCATGCCAGGGACAGTGCATTAATTTTTCACACCTCCATTGAAATATGGGGTCAAACACAATAAAGTGGACAAGTGAACATGTTCCAAGGACAGTGGATTAATTTTTTGCACCTCCTTTCTCTGGTTATTTGACAATGCTTGTCAAGGCAACCTAACATATCACAACTTGTCCTTACCAGCTCAGAGGAAATCTGGCAAAATAATTCTATGACTTCTTCTGGAGAAAATGAAAAAAAAGTGGCCCTTAAAAGAAATCTGTGCCCAGTCATGGATGCACACACAGAGCACTCTTACCTCTGCCAGTACCTTGCAGACCTCATGGTGCTACAACCAAAAAAAGCCACAGAAATTGCAAGATGCTGCCACAGGGAGTGAGGCAGACATCTCAGTGATTTTGACATGTGAGTGACATGTCAAAATGACGCGTTCCACCTCTCTCACACTATAGAGAGCAATGATATTTTCAAAATTAGTCTCTCAGCTATAGAAATTCCATTTCAACATGCAGTGATTTGCCTCAGCCACAGACCACAGCATGAACCTAGAACTGTTATGGGGCATACTAGCTGCCCATCTAGTTAGCATCCTATAGGCCAGCAAGCACCTGACCCATAGCCATAATAGCAGTGAGATGTTCATATCCAGGCTTGTTTGGTGCTCTCTCAGAAGAGACTCTTATGGTTTGCACAGCAAGAACAGAAGTAATGACGTAAGATGCACAGAGAAAATTATTTCAGAAATATAGTAGCAGCAGTAAGATAAAGTTTCCAGACTATCAATTTTGTGTAATAATTCTGTAATGACATAACCAGGTATACAAGCAAACAACTCTAGAACAATGTAAAGATACTTCCATTTTGTGATTGCAATGGCCATCATAATTAACACGTGTGGAAATTTATGCAATTTAGCAAAAACTAATTCAGCCCACTGAAATGCTTTAAAACATGAAGGAAAACTGAAGTATAAACTTCAGTTTATACTGAAATCATAAATCATGGTCTATTTCTCATCCTAATTTCCAGTGACAATTAACTACTTGAAAAGTTGTTGTAAGCAACTTTGTCTCCGAGGCAAAGGCCAGGAAGCAACAGTGTAGATTTTCAGTTATGAATTTCCTCAGTTTTTCCCATTTAGTGAAATACTCTCTATAGAATACATTTCACACAATTAGCACTATACATTTCTCTTTCATGTTTTTTCTAAAAATAAATGAATAAATAGGATAAAATTAATTTCTCAAATATATTCCCAGCTGGAATTCCCAATGGGATTTTCTCTTGGTTCTGGAGGAGAATATTCCTAGTATTTGGAGACCTAGCAGGTACTTCAGAAATGTTCAGGATGGAGTGGGGAGAAAGAGTGTATTTTCACTCAAGACA
Source organism: Chiroxiphia lanceolata (assembly GCF_009829145.1). Taxonomy (NCBI): domain Eukaryota; kingdom Metazoa; phylum Chordata; class Aves; order Passeriformes; family Pipridae; genus Chiroxiphia; species Chiroxiphia lanceolata. The sequence goes on from NC_045637.1 coordinate 75,411,266, forward strand.
AAATATTTCTTAGTAATTCTTACTTTGCATTGTGAGAGGAATATTTTCTACTAATCACCACTGCACCATATACTTATTCTCTCCAGGCCTTGTGTTGCCAAAAACCTGCTGTCCTTGTGTCAACCTCTCTACATCTCTGTCTTTCCATGGGTCTAGATGTATAGCTGGAATAGAAGCAAGGAGTCCTTTGGGAGTGAAAACATTACAGATCTGGACTGAGGTTAGAGACACACAGCTGTCCTCCGTAATTCATTGAAAATCCTTGAAAAAGCAAAACACCTTTAAGAAATTTAGACTTTGCCATCCGCTGTAGCACTACTGGATTTTGCAGGACAGTAATTAATAGGAGAATATAACCTTTATCTTTAAAACACAATGTAAATCACGTGAGAGAGTCAAAAACGTCACCAGGAAGGAACCAGTTGATGTCTAAATCACTACTTCTCTATATCGCACTTAGAAATGTTACAGTTTAGTGGAATAGAGAAGCATAAAGAATTTCCTAACTGTTAATTGCTTTCATCTTGAGAATCAGGTAGTGTGCATTGGCTTGGAGGGGTAGGAAGAAAAAAATAAAGCTCAGTACCAAATGTCTGCCTAATTTACTTCTGATTGCATGAACAGATGTTTACTCTAAGAATTGTTTCCTTAACATAAGATGAAGTTTACCTCATAAATTGTATTAATTATCACTGTAGTGGAAAAAAAATCTGGTAATGTACACAATACTATGAACATCATTTGAATAAGGAAAAATTTTCTCCATGCATGTTATTTAATAAAAATTACTGTAATGTAAGGTAGTGAAGCAGTGTCATCTGTGCACCCTGCCCCATTATCCTTATCATCATGAAAACATTGAACAGGATTGGACCCACTGTCGACCCCTGGATAACACCACTAGTTACAGGCCTCCAACTAGACTTTGTTCCACTAATTATCATCCTCAGGGCTAGTCTTCAATCCACCTCACTCTCTACTGAATAAGAACTGGAACTGGTTCTGACTTCCCAAGGGAAGCGTAGTAGTGCAAAGCTTTACTGGCTTGCCAACACCACTGTTATGTCATTGCGTCACTGAGCTCTGAGAAGAAGTGTTCTGTAGCCAGATATCCTCACTGCAAAATAATGTGCTTTGCAGAGTGCTTCAATGTGACTAGTGTATGTTTGGTGCACTAATATTCTCATAGCTCAGGGTTCCATTTCCACAATCCCTCTTTACCTATCCTGTGATTTAATACCAAAAAAAAAATTCCCACAATTCATAAAACTTTTTTCCTTACTGTCATTTTGCTGTCAAACCCCCATGGATGCTACACAGATCCATCAAATGCTTATCGCAACCTTTACAGAGGTGCTCCACGGGGAACACAATAAAAGAGTTAAAGAAATAGGTTAGATGTGAGATTTTTAATTATCTTTTCTTTTGTGCTTTCAATCACTGCTTTAAGTAAATTCTTGCACTATTCTCACTGTGTCCCTCTGGAAGACTTCCAGTATTTAACTCTACAATGTGACTTGCACTACCCTTTCCCACCAGAGTCTTTTAACTACTTCTGTTGTCTGGGCACTATGACGAAATTTAGCTTTTATCCCCAGATTCTACTTTAGGGAAGTATTTGCGCAGATACATGCAGAGTAGAGAGAGAAATTATTTTCTGTATTTCTCCAGTCTCATTAATTTTTAATGTATGCAATTTCCCTTTTTTCGTTAAGCACATTTTTCATACTATTTGTAGGAACTAAAAAAAATTTTATAGTTCAAAATAAGTTCTTACTTTACCTAAAAAAATATTAGTGAAATTTTAAAAATGAACAGTTAGGAGAATTTCCAAACATAGGAGAACAGAGGGCATATAAATGGAGATGTATAGTAACATTCTCGTTTTCCATTTAGTGAATAAATATCAGGTTTCATCAAACAAGAACCTATATAGCTGAGAAACTTCCCAAAACATAGTAATAATTGAACATCCATTGGTTTTCTATAGCAAGAAATAAACATCTGATTCTACACTTAAAAAGATTGCCATTAAACGTGGTAATAGTAGGATATTGAAGAAAAGAAACTAAACAACTTCAACTTTTGAATTTTCCCGAAATGGATGTAGAACTCTCAAACTTTGAAGAACAACATTGAAAATCCAGTGCAGGATCTATCTCAAACAGTCCTCAGAATACAGGAGGTTTAATGGTAGAATCATAGAATATGCTGAGTTGGAATGGACCCACAATGATCGTTCAAGTCCAGTTCCTGGTTCTGCACAGAACAACCCCAAGAGTCACATCATGAGCCTGAGGGCATTGTTCAAAAATTTTCGAACTCTGTCAGGGTTGGTGCTGTGACCACTTCCCTAGGGAGTCTGTTCCAGTGCCCAACCACCCTCTGGGTGAAAAATCTTTTCCTAATATCTAAGCTAAATCTCCCCTAACACAGTTTTCTGCCATTCCCATGGGTTCTGTCATTGGTTGCCAGAGAGAAAAGCTCAGTGCCTGCCCCTCCAGTTACCCTCAGTTGTAGATTGCAATGATGTCTTCCCTCAGCCTCCTCTTTTCCAAGCTGAACAAGTCAAGTGACCTTAGCCATTCTTCGTATGGCTTCCCCACAAAAGTTTAGTTTGCAGCCTTACTCTGTGATTTCATGAGCAGAGGGCTGAAGCATACATGACCTGAAGTCCCTTCCAGCTTGAATTATTCTTGAATTATTTCCTATCTTTACCTTTGAAAAGAAGATGCTGATTCAGAAAAAGTTAGTCATTCCAGCTCCAGTGAGAGACCCCATATGCTAAGGGAATAGATACATACCTAAAATTTCACTGAATCAACAAAAAATCTTAGAAAAAATTCAAACATTGGGGATTTTTCCAAACTGATAAAGAACTCAGACAGAGTTAAAATAAAAGTTAAAGAGAATTGATGCCCATGTTTACATAGTTCATAGCTGCATCTTTGTTAAACTTTCATAAAAGTATCAGAATATAGTAGAACTTCCACAGAACTTGAGGATGAACCAGACACAGGAGTCTCATAATTCTTTCTTCCTGAAAGTATTAATGAGACACAAAAGTTATGGCAGTGACAAAGAGAAAACTATTCATTATGTTGTTACCTCTTCAAGGAAAAGTTACAAAAATCAAGCCTGATGATAGGAAAAAGTCAGTCTTTCCTGTTTAACAAATGTTGGTCTCTGTGAACTTGATAAAAGCTCTTATCTTATTAGATCTCCTTTTCAGATAGAAAATCTGTGTCCTGGCCCCATAACTTCTGTGCAGGTTACTTTCTGCCACATAGGGATAATACAAGTCTCTTAGTTGATCTTCTCTTTACTTATCAGATATTTCTTTTGCACTTCTAAATTGTCACAGCAATAGCATGTGATGAATATAAAATATTGCCTTCATTTCAGCAGGAAATGTGCTGAAATTTAAACTGTCAGTAAAGGAAACTAGAAACAACAAAGGGGACATATGTTATATGTTATTGTAAAACAAGAAATCATGGCATGTATTTCTCAGGTTGCTCTTTCCTGAGATACAGTATGTAAAAGACTTAGTACTGGCAAGGTGTAAGAAAAACTCTGCACTGAGCTGCTCCTGGTCTTCCTACAGCCATTTAAGACTCTGAGAAGGAAAATATAAAAAGTACAAATAAAAAACCCCTCTGAGTGTACACCAGTGTTGGAGTCCAAATTTATATTTTCAGCCAGTGTTTTTTTTAATTCAGTGTTGCACAACATCAAGAAGATGTTGAATTTCCATCAAACAGCTCTTGATCAGTCTGTTCACTATTGTAATTTACTAACTCTGTTCTTTACTAGAGAGTTTCATGTAACTGATGGCGGTATTTGATATAAAAAATTATTGATGTTTAGTAAGTGATCTTTATAAACCATCTTTAATATGGCAAGTAAACTCTTCAAAGATAGCAATGCTTTCTCTTTTTCTTCTAATACATTATTTTTTAATAATCTGAGTATTAATGGAACATTGAAGAAAGGAAGTTCCAATGAAGTCTCTTGTGGTTTTCATAATCTTTTTAAAGTTAAAAAAAAAATTGAATGCCATTTTTACAAAAAATTCATGAAATTGATGCCTGTATCTCCAAAGAACACATATAGATTAAAATTGTGGCTTAAGAGAAATCTGTAGAAAAAGCATAATGAATTCAGCATAAGCCAGCATTCTGGCATTTTTAAAATTTGAAAAATTGTTGAGATTTCCTGCATTTTACAATGTCATCTAAAGAGTATAATATTCTCAATACTGAGAAGAAAGGTTTAAAAAATTATATCTCAATATCTTTTAGCTACTTTATTCTGTGTCATTATTGCTGCATGACATAATTGCTCAACAAAACATGAGAGTAAACTACATCATAGAAGTGGGAGGGAATATTCAAAAAGAATGTTCCATGTTACCAAAAAGCTAAACATTTTGCTCCAACAAAATAACAAAAAAATACAGTCAAAGAAGGTGGGTGCAGCAAAAGGGAGGGAAGGGGGGGGAACTGCACAATAATATGTAGTATTTTTAAGAGACATGGATTACTCATTGCTTGCAAAAAGCAAACTAGGATATTTCTGTATTGACTTACAAAGTTTTCATTATTTAAACCTTGTAAGATATGAACTTTTCAGTCACATGATCCAACGCAAAGGATGTAAGGAATGTTTTGCGCAATTCTGACTTCAGGTACTCGGTAATTAATTCTATTAATTCCAAGTGTCAAGGTTGCGGTAGCAGTGGAGGATTGCACAGGAGATCTCAGTGATGAAGATAGTGAGGGGTGAGAGAAAAACAGTGATAAGTGACCCTTCGAGACCTGAGGGGAAAGAATTAGGAGGGGAGGAGGTCCTCTGGTGCCCCAGCAGAGATGTCCCTGCAGCCCCTTCAGACACTCTGGTGGAGCAGGTGTTTTCCTGCAGCCTCTGGAGAAGACCCATGGTGGAACAGGCATCCACACTGCAGCACCTGGAGAACCCCACTATGTGTGTGGATATTTCCTGAAGGAACATGGCTCATGGAGCCCATGCTGGAGCAGGTTTATCCTGAAAGTTTGCAGATTCTAACATCAGAGGTCTAAATAGCACATCTTGGTTTTATCAGAGTTTAAGAAAAGGAGAAGAATATAACTTAGTCATCCTTTTGGTATGACTTCAGTAGTTTTAAGCAGAAAGTGAATAATTATTCCTTATATGCTTTCTCTATATTCATGGGTTTATTATATCCATTTGTTTTCTGCTATTTAGACAGAGGTACTGCAATTGGTTTCTTGTCTTCTGTGACCCTACCCCTTTTTGTCTTCTCTGCAGCCCTGATCAAAGGGGAAGATGATTAATCAATGAGTGCAAGCAGTACACAAGTTGCATGGTAATAAATTTACATAGTGAGATATCACTACTTTCTATTTTGTTCTCTGTAATGATTTGAACACCCTCTGAACAGAGAAGTGTTACCCACCGTGCTTCCAATATCTTTCCTAAGCAGTGGTAAGCTACTTTTGAACCGTAATAGTCTGTGTATGGTGTTTTCTATAATCCCATGTTTTATTTTACTCGTGTGGATATAGAGTTTTATTTGCAATTTTTATTCAGATTCGTAAGATCCTGATGCAGTTCTTCAGAGTCAGTTTTAGTTTGAACTGCCATGAGGTAGATTTTTTTACTGCAAACTTCATAACTTTTTCACTCACTCTCATTTTCAAGCACTTGTGAGTGTTGTAACTGCACCATTTCCTCCTACTTCCTCACTATTTTCCCTCCACGAGTCAACCTGCCCAGATTCACCAGTGCAACTTGTGTCTAAAGAGAAGAGTAAATATTTACTGCATTACTGAAGGCGCAAGGGATTATTCCTGGAAAAGTGTGAATTGCTTTCTTGGAGGCACTCTGGTAAGACAATGAAATATTAAGGCTACAGATTTTGTCCTACACTTGTTTAAGACTGTAAGAAGTTCTGCATACATCAGTATTACAAATATGTAAGGCATAATATTTTTATGAAATAATTAAATTTTGTCAGAACATGTTCTTTAATCACTCTCAGAAAAATATAGATAATATTTCAGTTTTTGGATACACTGGTGGTATAGACAGCCATCAAGAGAAATAAAACAGTATTTTTTACTTGTATCTTAGAGGATCTCTAAGATAAGTGCCACTAGAACAAGAAAATAAACTAACAGAATTAAAACATATAACTTTAACACATATGGTAATGAAGGAAATGCTGTACAGATATCAACTGGGAAACTAAACCTGCCAGACTAAATACAGTTGCAATACATTAAACATCTACAGTAAAACCATTGAATTACTCATCTATTGGACTATGATCTACGCAGGGAAACGGCCCCCTTTTTACAAGGTTGTCTCTGTCAGTGCAAACCCTGCACTTTGAAATTCACTAACTACCAGCCAGTACCCAGGAATCCTCCTTCAAAGGAAACTTTAGGGTTTTCTTTGAATCCAAAGAAAACCCCAGGAGATTGCTACATTTCTTTTCCAGATAGAGCCATAGAATTGCAAGAAGAATCTCTTTATACTGCAATATCTCTTTATACAGCAGAAAAGTTGCATATCCATTTGAAAAAAATAAATATTAATAATGGCATATTCTGAGCTACTTAATAAGCTTATTAATATATCACGCTGTCACAAATAATGTTGTTCTCTACCCCTAGGTTCAACTGAGTAGCATGCAGTGGAGGACTCAAAAAATCTTTCCCTTTCCTTCCCTCCTCTCTTTCATCCCAGAGATGAATTTGACCATGAAATGCAATGTTTGTCCTACAGTGAGGCAGAATTACTTTGAAGAAAATGAGGCTTTCCACAGATTCAGGAATCTTTCACATCCAGAGTGATTCTGGATCAAGACATTTATCTTACTATATTGTAGATAATTTACATCAGTGTTTTAGCAAGGACGAGATTTCCACTCTCTCTGCCAATTCCTAAAGCCTGGTATGCCTTTTGTCTGAATTTCCATAGTAAAATTACTGTATTAATAACTCAATAACTAAAAAATTATAAAGATTGAGGGAACACCTAGGAAGAATGATGAATGAAAAGATTATATGAGATACAGCAAATTGAAGTTCAGATATTTCAAATTTGAATGCTTGACAGAATAGTTTGGTCTCCACATGAATGGCACATGCTTTGGTGGTTCATATTATAAGGAGATAATGGAAATTTTGTTGTGGAAATTTTATTCCTGGCTCACCAAGGTTTGGTTCCTGGCTCAGTCATGGGTTTGAACTATTAATCAAAACAAGTTCATTTCAGTAATGTTAAAGAAAAGGTACTTAAAGGAGAATTTCTAAAGACAAGGTACCAAAATAGCTGAAGAATACTATAAGGAGCAGTCTAGGTACATTAAAAAACCACTACCTGGTCAGCTTTTATCTCTTTAAACACGGTTACTTAAGGAGCAAACCAAGTACAAAACCCCACAGTGATATTTTACAGTAGGTAATTCACCTCAAGGACCTTTCTGTGTGTCAGAGAAATGATGCCAACTGTAAGAGCTCAGCATTCAAAATGTAAAATATTTTTTCTCATTGCTGGTTTTGGAAATAGCTGAGTAAATTTTATTTTCCTAAAGAAATTATATAATGTCTTTCTAGATTTAAAGATATTTTTTCCTATCAAAATACATCCATTTGTATCTAAGAGATGACTAGGACTAACAGGCATGACTAGGCGTGTATATTATATAGTGAAATATGTTCAGGAATATTTTTAGAGTTACTGAATTGTAGTCTGAAGTCCAAACTGTTGAATTACTTGGGAAAAAAACCTCTCATGTTAGTATCATGTCAAAAAAACCCAAACAGTGCACATCCTGTCCTTGGGACAGAATGATAGCATGAAAGTGAAACACAAACTTCAGAATTGTTCAACTAAATGCATCCACTGTCAAATGCTGATGTAGAAAAAAAAATCACACCATGGAATACATATTCTCTTTGAAATCTCCAGGAATGGTGCAATATTGTTTGACTTGTAAATCACCAAGTTAATCACTCCCTAAAATTAGTGAGGGAGGTTAAAATTCCTATTGATTGTCTGTACTCTGGAGAGATAGCTACTCATGTGATCTCAGGTGACATGACAATTAAATCAGTCAATCTACCCTTTTTGCCAGGAAGAAAATATACCCATCGTGCAAGTGACTCTCAGTTCTAATTGTCAGCCTTAATTAGTAAAGATTTACAGATATATTCATATATATAGTAAGAGAATAAGGGGGAAAAGCTTAGACTTATAAACTAGGGTGTATTTTTTTTTGTTTTTAAATCATGAAAGAACCAAAACTGAAAGCATAGCATGAAGATCTTCTGTTATTTCTATCCCACCTAAAGTTAGAAAATATTGAAATTTTCTGAGAAAGGTTTGATCATGACTTATTGGCAGGTTAAATGTATCTAAGGAAATCTGATTTTGTCCTCACTCTTCAATAATGCCTAATGGTACATTTAATCTTCTTGTTTCTTAAGCCTACTATGCTCCAAAAATAATTTTTTTTTTTTCCTTTCTTTAAACAGGACTTCTGAATTCTAGATGTATAAGAATCACCTCAGAAACACCAGTATTTTCATTTAATCTCTTCTGGATAATATTTGTTTAGAATTCCTCAAAATCTGTCTGGAATCAAGAGCAATGCTGTTTCAATGAAAAAAAACCAGCCATGATAGTCCATGACACCTGTACACGGGGTCCTGAAGACAGTAATTGAAAACTGCTGGCAATAAAATGTAGCCTGCATCATTAGGCGCTTTTTGTAACAGCTAATTCAGAGAAGGGCCCCTGTGACAGAATTAAATCGACATAATCCCTCTAGTTTTGGTGACCTGAATAGCTTTTAGTAAATTTAAATTTTCATCCTTGAGAAATCTGGATTGTTTGAACCAAGGTCATTGGTAAATACTTAATAAATTACTACAGAGAGCATATAAGGAATCTTCAGTGTTATCACTCGGATTTCAACTGGAATAGGCACTTCAGGACAAATTTTGTCAACAAAATGCTCTCCTGCTTGTACTGGTGAGCTGAGAGCTAAATTTCTAAAATTTCATCAGGTCTCTTTGTACAGGTTAAATATTTTCTACTAGGGTTTTTTTTTTACTGGAATGACAATAGACATGCTTTTCCCAAGACATTTCATGTTTTTTCAGACAAGAACTCCAAATTATGTAAGTTTATTTAACATTTAATTTAGCAACTTAAATAATTAGGGTAGTAAAAGTTTGTAGTTAAGGAAGCACTTCGCAATCTCTTTTTCCTAGTACTCATGAAAGCTCAAACTGAAAATAACAATGATAAGGCTTAATAGAAGAGAAATTTTAACACAGATTTGTTAATACCCCAAAGAAACAAGAAATACTAGACTTGTGATTTACTGCACCAATGATTGCACTGGATTGCACATGTGTAACATAGCCAGAGAAACATATTTTAGCTGTTTATGTCTCGAAGACTTGTGATCAGGTAATCATAAATCCCGACATAAATTACAGCACCCAAAACTGACATGTTCAAACAAATAAAATATTTAAAAAAAAAAATAACTTGGTTCCTTCTGTTTTCCTTCTGGCTCTGAAATAAATGTAAAGTAGCTTTTCATAAACTGTTTGCAATCACTTCCACGTCACTGAAGCGTCAGTATTGGCTCCCACAATTGCTGAATCATAACAGAAATTACTAGTTCTAAATGTAGAGAATGACTGCTAATCTTCCACTCCTCAATGCTCGTAACAATCACTTGTAACTCCTGTTACAATCACTTTGAGACTTAAATCAGTGTGCATTTAAACAGAGGTTAATAGTTTTCTCACAGAAGCTAACCCTTAAGGGTTTATTTTCTGCTGATTTTACTAAGTCAGAAAATATTGTTGATCAAATCCTGAAATACCACAAAATAAGGGTGAGTCTTATTCAAGTAACTTCTTTGACTTTTAAATTATTTGCAATTCTGTTAATGGCTTAATTTTGAACACACTCTTGTTATGTGGGTGGGCTCAAGAAACTGAACATTCCCAGTAAGAGCTTGAAAGTTTCGCAAAGACTTAAGAGCTTCTTAGCAGAACTATCTTTGCAATTCCCAGTTGAAGGTGACCAGAAACTTCTGAGCTACCTAGCATTTATACCCTGCACTGGTAATGCCACTGCAATGTGCATTAGCCTCTTGCAGGCTCATTGGGAGATATTGGCTTGTGAACATAGAGCCAGTCCTACACTCAACAACAGAAATGTCTGGAGAAGGATACCATAGGATGCTCGTAAGCATCAACTAAAAGGTAGTAAAGAATTGAAGAAAGTGACAAAAAGGGAGAGATTTTCAGATCTATAACAATCTAGCAAGACAAGTACCAAACCACGAATTTTACATATGAGCTAGAAACTCATCCCATTATAAAGCAGTCACTCCCACCTATGGGTGTGAGCGTGTATGAGGAAGGGGATGGTGAGATGGGGTAGGGAGAAGGAAGGGAGAAAGCTGTCTAATAAACCTTACGAGTTAGCTTTTTAACTCCAAGCTTTTGGATAAGTCCAGGAATGCAACGTGGAAAATAGTAACAAACACGAGGCTGAAGGGAAATCTCACACCTAAATCTCCAGCAGTGGCACAGTCACGAGTATGGTGGGTTTTATCATCTTTGTAAAAACCGAAGAGAAGGCAAGACAGAGTGGGAAGTGTGGGCACGATTCATTTGAGCAGTGGGTTGAGCAGTGGGTTTAGTCTACACATGCTACCCAAGTGCCTGTCCTGGAACATAAAATTATTGTAGAGCTTACTCAACTGAGCTTTTTTGTTTTTAACTTTTTAGTTTTGTCTTCTTCAAAGCAGAATGCATCTTTCCAAGTTAATCCATTTGTTTCACACAAATGTATAGCCTTTGTCAAAAGTTCATAATCAAGAAACAAATCATAAATTAACTGAAGCAAAATATCAGCTTACTGGCATGCAAAATTGGAAAACAGGTAACTTAGGTTCTGTTTTATCCTTGAAGGAATAGAAGTCATGGTGATTCACATATTTAATTTTTGTACAATTAACATTAAAAAGCTTTCTGTTCCACCGATTCTCACCTTTTGCAGTCACATTCTCTGTGTAAAATCATGAAGTGATGGTAATGATGAAAAATGTGGCAGAAGTGGCAAAAATAGAGAAGGTAGATATTATTAACGGCTCAGTAAAATTGCACATTTCACAATTTCTGTGTAGCTCATGTTCCTTCTCCCTGGCCATTGTCCTGCAATTCTGAGTTAGTTAAAATTTTTATCAGTATATGTATCTCTTTACTGATTCTTTGCCTTCATTTCTTGAAAATCTCATATCTTTTCCCCTGTTTTCTTATGAAGGGAAGAGATTTAGCAACTGTAATTTAAATTTCATTTTTTTCTGAATTACAGAGTTCAAGAAAAAGACAAAGTGAAAGAAAATTACTCTGTGCAGTTTAGTTGATTGTTTTGTGTTGCAGGCATCCTGATCTTGAAACTCTGCTCAGACTGGTTTTGCTGCCATTTTCTGAACGACTATATTCTAAAAAAAAAAGAAAGAAATCTCCCCAGATTTCTTCTATTAATAATTTCTTTAATTGCTTAATGTGAACTGAGAATTTGAAGAGGTTCAACTACATTTTACATGCCCTAAATTTTTTGAAGCACAAAGGCCTTTATCAGAACACATAATAACCTAGATTATGATTTTAAAACATATATGTATTTGATATTCAAGGTGATATCTGTCTCCTGTTCTATGTGCATATGATATTACTTCAGAAATTACTGTAATAATAATTATCTGATAAGACTGGGAAGACGTTTTCATTTCAGTTTCACAGGTAACATTGATTAATCAGAAATAAAATTTCTTTCCAGAGTTTACTAACCAAAACGCATGATAACGTCTTGAATTTTGCTAATCATACAACTATTTTTAAAATTGTGGAAGTTTAACATTTGTACTTTATAGGATGCTTATATTTAAACATAAACACAAAGAATATATGTTTATATGCACATATATGTTACATCAGACAAAGCATATCCATAGCATATATATGATAGGTACTATAGCTTTGTACATATGTATCATCTACACATACCATAATGAATATACATTATACATAATATATAAAATATATAAAATATGTATAAAGCAAATACTATTTGTAAAAATGTTTTTCTTAATAATTAAAAAAATCAAGATTTTAAGCTCCTTATAAAGGGAAAAATACATACATTTAAAAACATTTATTTATTTATTGTGTTTTCCAATCTTGTTTTTAACCCCTCAGTTACTCCCATGATTGTTGTATGTGTAATATATTTTTCTTAAAAGAATCTATATCTGTTCATGTACAATTACTTATGAATAGAACTTAACTTTATAACTGGTACTTATATTGGTAATCAGAAAAATAGATATTATAACAAATTTAAACAATAATTGAAAGTTAATATTGCAGTTTATATTCCGATTGCTCTGTTATCTGGTAGCTTGTTTTCTTGTTACTTATTCTTACTGACCATCTATAATAGCTACTTTAAAAGAATTTCAATAAAAAAAAATTAACGCAAATCAATGGGCAACTCAAAGCAATTTTCTATGCCAATAAATATAATATATATTTGAGTACATATAACATATCTGATATGTGTATATAGATATTTAGAATTATTTCCTCTCCTCATGTGCAGAATAAGTGAATAGTTGTCTAAAAAGATGTGAGACCCTCTAATTATTTAGATTTTCTTCAAAGACCATTTCAAAGAAAATTATGAAAAAAAATATTACAGAGAAGCTATGGCTTACTATTTGTGATGACTCTTTCTCACCAGTCTGACTCTTTCTCACCAGTAAATCCAGCTGCTGGACTCTTCATTTCAGAAGAATGCCAAACTAGGCAGGTCAAGGCCCTTAAATGCCCTTGGGTACTTGATCTAAGCTGTCCTCCTCTTTGTGGATGGAGGGATCAGATGATGTCCAGATGTCCCGAGCAACACAAATTCACCCAGGACTCTATTCTGTGATGCTCTGGAGAGGCACCAGAATTACTCGCTGAGATGGAGACTGAGAAAAGCCTAGCAAATAGAGAAAATCCTCACAATTAATAACATAAACTACTTAGAATGATGAGAGACAAGTCTTCATAAAGGAACCAACTTTTTTTCTAGTGTAACTGTTCTTGAAGTAAGAAGGAATTTGTGACTAACATCTTCTGTGGAAGGTCTTTGTCCCATCATTCTTTTGGAGAACCTTCTGCGTTTGCAACATCTGTGGTGTTATTACGTCCACAGTAAGCAAAAACTTCCTGCTATTTTTATGTAGCACGATAAGTGTGAAGCAAGCACTGGAAAATTGTGCAAAATATTTGCATTCAGTGATAGTTAATATGGAAGTCTCTTTGTTACAATAAAACCACTTAAAAGTTACAGCGTACTATTTCAGGGGAGGATTATTTTTAATTTATTATGATGCAATTCATTCTTAAACTGCAGTACAGCGCAACTATTGGACTTGAAAAGCTAGATAGTCATGTGGAAAAAGATGTCTTTCTTAAGGTGCTAACAGATGATATAGATAATTTTCAAGATTAGCAATTCTGAAGAAATTGTGTTAGAAAAAAATGTACTAGTATCAAATTAATTTAGAATCTTTAAGATTTTAAAGATGTATAAAGATCTGTGCTTCTTTATATATTAAAAATATGTAATTATACTTCAACCTCATTTCATAGAAATATTCCAAGACAGAGGATACTGTCAGAGAAATGTCAGTTCTGAATGACCTTGTAATTCTTGAATGGTTAAAGTGAGTTGAACTTTGCTATTGCCCTTTGTACATGTTATTTTCCTCTAAGAATGAGTTACAGAACTTTTTTAGAAATCTCATTTAAAAATGTATTGAGAAAAAAGTTTATAATTTGTTAATAGATTGTTTTGAAAAACCTTCTTTATTTATTAAGGAAACAATTGTGCCTCGCATTTCAAATTTAGGCTGCCTATTTAAAATTTTCACCTTTGTCAGATAAAATCTTCTTTCAAAAACATCCTCTCTCTTTCATTCTACCTGTCATCAAGGTACTTGCTACGTACTTCAGTTTTTGAGAATCCTGGAGAGACAGAATTGTTTTTAAGGCCCAGATCTCATTTCCACCTTACATTGCACCTGTCCAGCATGCTGAGAGGAGGGAAGTGACATTTTCATGTAGCTTAAAGGAAAAATACTCTCATTTCATGAAGTCCAGCTTTCTAAAAGTTCACACATTAAGAATAATTTGTCATCTGAGATATAGGATGATATTAAAAAAAGAACTGTTTAGTATCAGCTGACATAGCTAAATGGCCATTTTGTAGAGAAGTAACCTGTGCAATATAACCGCAAGAAACTACACAGAATTTTTAGCATTATTTTTCCTATGGCTTTAACAGAAGAAAAAAACCAGTAACCTCCCTAATAATTTTCCTTCCTAGGAAAATTTATTGCATAATAATTGTCTGTGAAGTTTCTACATGTTCCTCTGAAGCAAGAATGTAGCAATGTGCTGGACTGGACAGCCCCCTTATAACGTTTAGTCTAAACGTTATACATCTGCATGTGAACAGCAAATTTTCTTAGGAAAAGATCAGGATCAAATCCGCAACATACACACACACCCCCACACCATTTTTTATGTTGCATAAAGAAGTGAGTTGACACTCCCTGGAAAACATATTTTGAGTGGGGATGATGCAATGAAGACTTTGAAAAAGTTAAAATTTGAGCGATTAAATGATTAAGTATCCTGAAACCTGATTTTATATGATCTTTTTAGTTGTGGCTTTACATCATATTTTTTATTGTGCTCTCTTTTCACTTCTGATGCATGACTAAAAATTATATCCCAATTAACAGGCAAAATTCCCCTCCTGGAATGTTATAATTTATTCCTGAACTCTGCAAATCTACTCTGCCTGTTGAAGACTGATTTTATTCTAATATTTTTGTGAACAAACATTCAAAAACATTTGACAAAACATTCCAAACATGTATGTTTATCAAGATCTGACAAATCAAATTTTTCATTTAATTAATTGTTAAATTTTTTGTCCTCTTCTCAAGTAGTTCATGAACCTCCTTCCACAGTTTATGAAAGGCTACACTACGTTAGAATGTATTACTGCTTTGAACACTACTCTGCTTTATCAGCCATGGTCAGCATTTTCAGAAATTAGTATCTCCAGAGAGTATTCTAAGTTGATATTTATCATGAAAATTTTCCAAAAAATACTGAATCCTAGTGACTGCCTTCAATAAGTATCAAAAAACAGTGGGACAATTCTGAATGTTGTAAAATTCATCTAGCTATCAGGAATTCAAATACTGTTTTTAGAATTGCTGTTGGAAATTAACATTTTATATGCATCCATATACATTCACGTGCATATATGGATGTTATCTTTTCAGTTATTTTGCTTGATAGTTGTTACAAAGGTGTACATTTTATTTGTAAACTTAAATCTCGGCTGTGATATATGAGAGACAGGCATTAACTATTTGATGATCTGATTTTTCTTACTAGGAATAACACTTAAACAGAAAAATAATATAATTTTTTTCAGCCATGTTTTGGGCACCTTCCATTCATCACACGTGCTACCATCACATCCGTGTGACTGATGCACATAAAGTTAATGGTTTAGTTTCAAGGCATGGTATTTTTTAGTCATAAATGGGAAGTGATTACAGAGGACAGACAAATAATCTACCTGACAGAAGCCTAAGGGTCTGGTCTGCAGATGAGTCAGCCAATACTGTCAAGTGACACTTGACACGGCACTACTGGTAACTCAGAGATAGCAACACATTAGAGGTATTATTTTGAATTAAAATACAATTTAAAGGAATGAAACAGTACTAAAAGATTTAATGGTAGCCGGTGGCATTCAGAGAAGCTGATTCCTGCAGTGTGGCATATGTTCGCTGAGCTTTCTGTCCACTTAGAACTGGTACCACACAAAAGACAGTTTCTTGAAAGTATCTATGTTGTATACTTTTGTTAGGGGAACCTTCAATGTGCTCTTGCCTATCCTGTGCCTTTGGACTTCTCAGAAGCTATCAATGGTATTTTATTTAAGTCAGTTTTCTGTATTCTCTCTGTTGAAGTTTCAGAACGTGGCTCAACTATTTTACAGAAGGAAGATCTTGAGGGATGAAACATTCCTGTGATATTTGACTGAGCTCAGGCACTGAGCTGTATGGAAGAATTGAAAATATATCTGACAGATTTCATCTTCATATCTGATATGTACATCGACAGCATGCTTGGCCTCTGGAATCTCTGTTTCCTTGGTATTTTTCATCATGCTGCTCTGAAAGAAAGCCACAACAGAAGGCTGACCTCCCCCTACTCCTGTTCTGATGATGTGTATGTGAAAAGTCTTGGATACTCAATTTAAGCAAGACACATTGATTGTATTTTCTAATGCAAGTCTCTAAACAATGCTGAAGATAATCACTGTGTGGATTATGATATTCATTTCAAAACTGAGTGAATTTATCTGTGTTCCTTTTCCAAAAGTGGTTCTGATTGGTTGATGTGCACTGGAAATTATTAAAAATAAGAATTGTAATGTTATTCATTAAACATACGGATCCTTCCTACTCATTCATTTGCCACTTTTCTAACAACTTGATTATGCAATGGAAAATTATTGGCAATAGAGAAAACCTTTCAAATACGTACCAAACTGCACATGGTTTGTTCCTTGGTATGTAGAAGTAAACCATCAGCTACTCACTACAAAATAATACTAAGTAAAATGTAATCCTGATTTCAGTATAAAATCAGTTATGGTTACTTGTCACTATTGGAAATGTATTATCTTTTTCATAATCCTACCTTTTACCTGCTATTGGTTATGCACCTTCTGGATTTCAATATGGAATTAATTTGAGATTAAAACCAAGCACAGCATTGTTCTTCAAACATGGTGATCTGTGTGTCCTCTTGAGGAAATTCCACACCTTTTCTGAAATCTTATATTCTTCCCCTTAGTTCAGCATGTGGGCAGAAGGAAACAAAAATGTTCAGGAAAAAGTGGTGGTAAACTAGGATATCTCACAAGGTGCAAGTGGAAGGAGAGTTTGAAAAAAAATATTGAACATTGAAAGCAAGTTAAAGGTATTAGGTCTCTTCACAGTCAAACCAGCACAAAATAGATCAGTTGTAAATAAGAAAGAATCATTCCAAATCAGAGCAGCTCAAAAAAAATCACTCAAAACAAGATATTGAGAGTTATTTTAGCATTTTGATTTTTTTTGTATGATACCATGACGATATGAGCAACAAATTTGGCAAAAATCTTTGACCGAGATTTTTGGCCCTTTTTCTCTGATCTGAGAGGTTTTTCAGAACATCTTTATTCTGATAGTCAAGTGTCTTGAAATATCTGTATATAGCCAGTCCATTCCCATTTGTGTTTGTGCCAACACGGATATTTAGCTTTAACAACTCCTCTCCTTTCTAAGAACTTCCCTTCCAAGACAGTAATCATACCCCTTTTCAATCTTTATTTTGCTCATAAAAACAAGATGTGCTCTTCTGCTAGAATCCACTCCAAGAACTGACTCCCCATTCTCTTTATGTTCCTTGTTGGCCCTATGTGTAGCTCTCCTCATTTTGATATTTTTTTTTTTCTTTAATATGGCTGATTAGAACTTTACAGTTTTCCAGGTGAGTCTGGAGTGGGACTTTGTTAAATGTCCTGAAAACTTTTTTACTTCTCTTGGAAATGTTTGCCCTGGAGTATCTTAGAATTGGATTTCTTCTTCACAGATGCATCACATTATTTCAGGAATTTGATTTCACTGAAAGGAACGATTAAATTAAAATGACATTGAAATAAGCTCATTCTCACCCTGTTGCTATGTTGACTCAGTAAACAGTACATTTCTTACAGACATCTTTCCTTCATTATGTAACAGATTCCATCTTTTTGTCATAAAAATAGACTTTTCAGTTTCAGTTTTATTTTCCCCTATAGATTTAACACAATGATTCTCCATATGTGAAATTCAAATGTGGTTTAGACAAAAAAGTTTTGAAAGCATAGAATGAATTTTTATGGAGCCAATTCAGACTGTTCCAAAGCATTATGTAGGATATGTCTCCTCTGTGGAAAACACAGTTTTCAGAAATATATTGCAAATTAATTTAGGTTGATAAGAACATATTGAAAAACCAAAAGAGGCTTCATTTGATCAACATTATAGTAAGAAACTATAAGAATAGGAGGTATTACCTTTGCAAGTATGCAAATAAGTATCCTCATATATTTTTAAAAGATATTAAAAATATTAAAATAATTATTGAAATATATTAGCATTTCAAAGAACATACATATCCATCAAAATCCAGTAAAACTTCTCCAATGTGGAAGAGAAACAGTACTGAAATGACTCGACATAATAAAACTGAAGGATAAAATTACATGCTGAAAGGCCAGCATTTCTTCTCAATGTTAATTGTAAAAAGCACTCAAAACAAAAGGGAAAAAAGAAGCCACTTCTTTTCCCCATAGATTGCAGAGGAAATTCATAGAAAACAATACTATTAGAATAAGACAAGGGTCATAGTTTTATTAAAATGCCAAACAAATATATTGGATTGTATAATGATACTAGTGACAGAGGAAACTGAAATACAAGGGGTGAAGACAAAATGAGAGATGGAAGCAACTGCTGCATCAGTCTTTGCCAAAAGAAAGACTACTTTTAAAGGTTACTGTCTCCTCCTGAAATAGTTAGGTTCCTGATAATTTTAATACAATACTGTGATTAAGACTTCTTATGAAAATGATCTTGGTAATAAATTTAAATATCAATTTGAAAGATTCAGGACAGAAGGAAGAAATTAAGTATAAGTAAACAAATGTACAGTTTTATAAATTAATTGATGGGTAAATAATTTCTCCTTCAACAAACTACAGAAAACAGTACTGAATGAATGAAATGCATCAGACTATTCAAAATTTATTGAAATATTAGAGAATATCACCTCACCAATTTGACTGAGACTACCTTGTTTCATTGCATCATTGTATCCTTATATTATGAAAATACAGAAATTTTGTTAACAGTTCAATATCATGTGTACTGATATAGAACAGTGAATCTGAATGGAAGAACCTCTAACAGAGGCTGAATGGATTAGTTTTTCACTCTGGGTTTACCCAATAAATAAAAGACAATAGGAGCCAGAAAGTTTTGCATTGCAGTTAAAATTAATAAACCAAGAGTTGTTTGCAAGAAGAAAAAAAAGGAAAAAAACATGCTCTTTCTGGGAGATAGTAACAGTGGAAAAAAAAACAAGAGGGAGGCAATGATCTGGGACTGAAGTATATCATATATTTAGACTGAAGTCTGTCAGCAATTTACTCTGATTGAATGATAGGAGGAATGTAGAAATGGAAAAAAAAAAAAAAAGAAACTGGAAATCAACAGGTGGTATCTGAGTTTGCAGTTATGTGTGTTTATTCTGGGACTCCTAAACTAACAGTAGCTCATATGAAACCTGTAGCACCATGAATGATGGATTAAAATCTGCAACAGAGGGATGTTCATTTTTCCTATACATGGTAAGAAGGAAAAATTTGACACTGATTGTGGAACAAAGTTTGATTACGCATTCAAACAGTGTTTTAGATTTAGAACATCCAGTGTAATTTTATTCTACTTTTAAATTCTATTTTAAATTTTTTCAGTAACTCTCTCTATGTTCTGCTCCTTGACAGTAAATATAAATCTGGTGCTTGATTCAAAGCCAAATGCTCAGTCGTTCCAACGGTGCAGAATCAAGCACCCAGGTTTCTCATCTGTAATTGCTACTTTCAGCTTTGTTTATGAACTTGTTCAAGTGAGCTGATTTTACCTTATCTGCAGCTCCCTTTAAGACAGAGACTAATTAAAAAAAAAATAGAACATATGACTGCATTTTAAAGTATTGCTACTTAATACTAAAAAAAATATGTAAATTATACCCTTCCTGAATTAAGTGTTTAGTCCAAATGCTAATAATCATTTCAGACTAAAGAAATCCTTACCACAGCTTTTTCTGTCAGAACAGTGGAAGGATCATTACTTAAAGAAACTCAAGCAAGACTGATACAATAGAAAATATTGTAGAAATAATCCTACAGTGGGAAAAAGGACAAGATAAAGGTATTGTTGGTTTATAACCCAGTTGCAGGGAGTCAGTGACAAAGTTTTTTCTATGCAATTTTTGTGAACACCTTTCAGAAAAGTTCCAACATTCTATAAACAAAGAATTTTGGCTAAATCTGCAAAAAAAATCCAAAAAACAAAACCACCCAATGAAAGCAACTTATTTTTGCTAGGAACACATCGAAACTGGGCCAAAAGTAGAGTTTTACAAGGTTGTTTTAATAATTTTGCAATTAATATTGTTGAAAATTTCAAGACAACAATTTTGATATAACTATTAACTCAAATTTTTTGAATGAACATGTTAGTTGAGGTTTTATTCTGTACACTTTATTATTGTGCAAGAATATGTTTCAGTGTATTTTTTTATAACCCTTTTGATCCTTCAACCTCATGTTTATTTGATTCCAACGTCAAAAGAATGTGAAGATCAATATCAACAACATCAACAACAACAAAAATCTACATTACGTATTATTAATCAACTGGATGCCCTATTTCACTTGAATCATGGAAGAATAGTATTTGGACTCTCCTCCTGAACTGGTTACAATATATTTAGTGTTCACACCTCCATTATGAGCAACAGCATGTTCCTATGTAACTGAAAGGAGTTTTTTTTTCTTGTGGCTGACAATACAATAAACAGAAATGAAGAAAGTGAACAGAATGAATACTGAAAATAAATTACTTGAAGATTTTGTCCTACAAAACTTTCCTCCTCTACTAGTAAAGCAGATAAGCTTGCAATGCTTTTCGATCCTGAGTGTCTCATTATAACAGTCCATTGCAACTATATCTGTTTTTTTAATGAATCAAGACTTACTGTAGAAAAAAAAAAGAAAAGAAGAAATGAAGGAAAGTTATGTTTAATAGAATGCACCTAATTTATGTCAAACTAATGTCTTTATTGCATGTGTGTTCATCAAGTAAAAAAATCCAAAAGAATATTTTTACTGTTTGAATGTTATAAGATAAAAAAGTGTTATCTTTAAAGAAGGACAGTTTGTAGCTACCTAATGATATTGGAGGATCAAAGATCACAATGATGTAAATTAAATTACTGATACCAGTGAAATACGTGGCTTAATACTTTTTACTATCTTAAATATTTCACACAATCTCCCTAGAAGTAAGTTAAAATGAACTGTCCTCTCTGAGTCATTTGAAAACTTCTATTTACTGTTCTCTATAAAATACCTAAACAATCAAAAAAAGCCCAAAGCTATGTGTCTAGGCATATCAACCACTTGTAACAGGTATCTATATAACCAAGGAAAACATCTTCACATTTACTACTTACCTTCAGAGTTCTGCAGGCTATTAACCTCCTTTCTAAGCATGAAGATCCTGTTTTGGTGCAGAAAACTAAAATCACCTTTCTCATCATAGCCCATTCAGCCTGCAGGCCCACTGCCTTATCTGTCAACATGCACATTTTTGTCAAAGTAAGTGTTCTCCCACTGGGAACTGGTTTGAGGTGTACACAGAAAACAGATAATGTTAAATAACATAAGTTCATAACACACTTCAGCAGGTTACACAGGATTGGGTCAGACCAATGATTCCTGCACCTCAGAATCTTCCTGCCAGCCATGCCCGTCAGCCAGATTCTCAGTCTTTTTCAGATAGCAGAGGGTGCTTCTGGGGGTGTCCCTGTTTTTCAGGTTATCTTTTGTGTTCCTTATTTCTCCACGTTTGAGCCTTTGACCATCAGTTTAGTCTGTGCCTCCCATTGCCCCCCTCCCACCAAATTTGTTGTCTTGAACATCTTCTTCTCACCCATCTCCTAATATCTTTCATTAACCTCATTCTCAGGGAAGACTCTGAGGATGCATTAGAGAAAACAAATAAGCAGAGTACATATGTACTAATGATTCAGAAAGAATAAAAACTGGGCAAGACTACAAGATATTTCCTCTTAATACTTTCCAGCCTTTTAATTGCCATAAGCTCAGGGCCATGGTAGGATTTCTTTCCTGTGAATGACTCTTTAGAACTAATGTAATCTTCTTATTTTCACAATAACCTTTGGAAAGGTTTCTAAATGTTGCATGAAGACTTATCTCTTTGCTTACTTTGACTTGACTCCTAATAGCTTTATTAATTGGATTTGATAGGATAAGTAACAGCAGAAAACATCTTTATGCCATTACTTTCAGCTCTTCTTTTTAAAAGTGTAATTTTTATCACACTCTTCTCTCCCAACAAGATCAGTTTTAGTTAACACTTGTTAATAATCATAACAATATCTTGCCTCATCTCCTGAACTTGATTCTTCCTTTCCTATAAACAATGTTTCAATTCTGTGTAATATGCCACATTGCCTGGTTACACCTCTGTTTCATGGTGTCTATTATACAGTTTCAGATTAATGTCTTTGAAAGACATTTTGTTTTCTTGAACCAGAAAAGAAAGCATGGAGTACTTCTCCACTGAAATGTATTAAATGTAGGTACCATTACAATGTAATAGTAATGGTATTTTTGTTTAAATTTATTGCAGAACTTCCATCTTAAATCTGTGATACCTAGACTTGGTTATTGTGGAAGCTGTGGTACTACTATTTAAAGTGTACTTCATAATATAGAATGCAAGTAATTTCCACTAAAGAATTAAGTGCGTTTTTGTTTAAGAAAGGAACAACAGTAGACATAGATTTTTCACAGCTCTTTTCTAGCTAGAAAAAGCTCAGCTCATTAACACATTGCAGGAACTGCAGTGTGAGAAAATTCATGGTATTTTAGCTCGATCTGTGAGTCCTTGAACCACTTAACTTTTATCCACTCTGGCTTGCAATTCTGTGAGACTTCTCAACATGCGTGGTTTATTGCTAATAATTTACTTAAACAACGTATAAAACATCCTCTAACTATTTTACTGCACAGAAACCATGTTTTTTGGCTGTAGAGTAATTTTTTCTGACTATTTACAAGTCTCTGGCCTAGTTACAGTGGCAATTGTTCCATCCACTGGATGGAATGCGTATCTCTGGGATGCCAGGTTCTCCAGCTAGGTTGTTAATTTACTGAAATGTACTGGTTGGTTTGTAGGAGCTGCCTGAGGTGGATCTCCAGGGCAGTCAGAGAGGCTGTAGCTGGGAGGTTATCAACTGAAGGAGTTAATGACTTAAATGCACAAGGGGTGGAGATAAGCATAGCACTTACACATCTATTCCATAATTAAAACTGTAGGAAAAATTGTATTTTCATCCTTAAAACTAATTTCCAATGTATGACTGGATCATTATATGCATGTGTGCTTACTGTAGATGGCACATGGTCTCCTGACTGGATTACAGTCATAATCTACATAGACTATTATGAAACCCCATACGTTGTGGTAACGCAGATATGCCTGAGTCCTACAAATAATTAGCTATAAAAATGAGAAGATGGAGACATATAAAAGGTCAGAATATTCAGAGTATTTTCTCCACAGTTAATAGCTCCTGATAATCTAACTGAGTTTAATCCTACACTTACACCGTAAGAAGTAGGAGCATTAAGAGATTTTTTTGCGCCTTCAGTTTCCATCAAAATGCTTCTAAAACAGTAATGAAAATTGAGCAACTTTACATGACTGGCAGTTCCTCAATCTTCTCCATTGCCCAGGAAAAGGTCTTTCTTTAACCGCATATTGAATCAAACAGTCCACTAGAGAACTTGGTTGAAATTAGTGTTTAAGGAATAAGGTTTACTCATACTTAGTCCACTGTCCTCAAAACTGTTCTTTTATATCAGCCACTGAATTTTATCATACTAAATGGACTATTAATTTGTATAAAATGCAATCAAAAGTGGAAATTAGGATGTACTTGGCATGTATTAAAGACTTTCTATAGTCACACCCATATATCCTCATGCACATGCACATAGTAGTCTACTTTTGATTGATATTCCCATTCATGTTGTCTTTTGCCACCAGCCAACAAAAAGATCTTACAATTTCAGAACAGATACTTAACTGTGGAGCTCATGTAACTTAAGAATAGCACAGATCAAAAACAAAGTGAAAGTGATTCTGAGCAAGGATTGTATTTTTAACTCTCATTATCAATGTATTTCTACCTAAGGGTGCTTTTTCATTATAAACTTAGGAAGGCAAAAGGTCATGTCAGAACAGAGGTGAATATTTGACACTCTAGCGGTTTTGAATAAATGCATGGCAACTAAAATGAAAATCTCAGGGTTTTTTTTTTTCACATGAGCAGTCCATTTAGTATCGATATCTTACATCATCAGGTTCCATGTTGCTTTCAAAATAGGTATGGAAAGTTATCCATAAAGTAATTTATTTCAGAAAATAGCACAGTCAATGTGTAATGTTTCTACTCCAATTTTATACCTGAGGGTCATTCTTGCCTCCCTGTATCCCATGGTATTTTGCTTCTGCAGTCTTTTCACAGAGTTTGGGTTCCGATCAATAAAGCAAAGTCATTTGGCAGTGTATTCTCTCTTCTTTTAAGAAGAAAACAAAAGAAAAATCTTTTGGAGATTTGCATTTTGGCTGTCATAAAAATATTCTATCATGATCAGATACTAGTGCAGATATTAGTGAGTCACATTTGCAGTCAACTTAAGTGTAGGATGGAAGAAAAGATCAAATCATCCTCTTGTTTTCACTGGCCATCTTTGGTTTAAGTACTTGTTCCTCCTTTAAGTTTTATGCTTTTTCTACCACACGAATAAGGACCAGGTCAGAGAATCACAGATTCATGGAATAGTTTGATTTGGAAGGGTCCTTAAATATCACCTCAATATTCCTCCCCCAGTGCCCCGAAGAGGGATACCTTTCACTAGACCAGGTTGTTCAGAGCTCCATTCAGCCTAGCCTTGAACAGCCTGTGGGCCATCCACGGCTTCTCTGGGTGACCTATGCAAGTACTTCACCACCCTTGCAGTAAAGAATTTCTTCCTAAAATCTAATCTAAACCTACCCTCTTTCAGTTTAAAGTCATTACTGCTTGCTCAATCACTACATGACCGCGTAAACTGTTCCTCTCCAGTTTTCTTATAGGTCTCATGTTAGGAATTGGAAGGTTCTATAAGGTCTTCCCAGAGCTTTCACTTCTCCAGGCTGAACAACTCCAACTCTCAGCCTTTCTTCATATGAGAAGTGTTCCAGCACTCCGATCCTTGAGTAAATTTATTTCATAGTTGTTTTTAGACAGTTGTAGCGCAAGTAGGGAGTATGAAATTTGAGAATCTGGGAGCTGGACTATTAGGGAAGTGATTTTCTAACCTATGTAGCATTATTCCTGATGCAGGATAGGATTTGGATCTTTGAAGAAAATTAGTTCAGGCAGGGATTTTGACTTAATTTGCAGTTGTCTGCACTGTCGTTCAGCTGTCAGTTCAGCTCCCAGTCATTTCTCTTTTGCAGTTTTTCACAGCTGGAAGTCATCTTTGTTATCCCAAATAGCTTAACAGAATCAGCAACTTCTGTCATTCTCCTCCCTTTTCCAGAACGCGAGTATGATGAGCACCAAGGAACCCAGCATAGATATCTATGGAGCTTCTACAGTGAACTGTCTTTCACTGCAAGGGTGGTTGTCCATTTACTCCTGACTTGTGTTTCCTATTTTTTATTGGTTTTTATCCTTAAAAGTGCTTTCTCTGTTTAGTTTTCTTGAGAACATTTGGTGAGGTACATAAATGAAAGCACTCTGCAAATTCAACAGAATGGTAGTCAGATCTCCTTTATCTAAATACATGTTAATCTTTTCAAAGAATTCCAGTTGTTTTGTGACATCTCGTATTTATCCATATGTCCCTTGATTCCAGTATTTATTCATCCATAATTCCACTGGAGTTCTTTTTCAAAAGTTGGCACTGTTTTAACCATTTTACACGGAGTCAGTTTTTTACACACTGCAGTTCGTAGTTTGGCTACTTCATACTTGAATTCCCTCAGAACTGTGGGGCAGAAACCATCTGTTCCTGTTGATTTCTTATTGCTGACATTGTCTCCTTGATCCATAACCTTTTCTGCTAACACTTAAATTAGACAAAGCCTCTGACACATTCTGTAAAGAAGGGTCACTGTTTCTGTGCTTCAAACTCCTCCATAGTTAACATGGATGGAAAAAAAATCAACGTTATAACCATTGTCTACTTAGGACATTCTCTGTATATTTCAGTAGTTCAATAGAACTACTGAATCTCTTAAGATTCTCTGGGAAGCTTCCACTTTCTGTTGCATACAAAAAACTATGTAGCATGATGTTTTGTGTCTTTCCAAGTTTTTTTTTGAGGTATTTTTGTGATCCATCTTGCTTGTGTTTTCACACTTTTCCTGTTGGAGTGTATGATATTTTCTTGGACACAAATTTTTTACTTTAAACACCTTCTCAATGTATTAGCTTCCTCTACGTTACTGTTCACCTATTTCTGTTTACCATTTCTCAAGTTTTATTGGTAGGTGGCATGTTTTTCTCTATGGCTCCAATATGATTTCTAAGTTGGTTTCAAATATTTTCCTTTTTGGTTGCTGCTGCCAGTTTTCTCATTTTCTTGTGGATCCCCTTTTGAAAACTGTACATCTATCCTGTATTTCTCTTTTTGTTAACTTAATGAAGAAGTCATGATATGTATCTAAAACTTCAGTCTTATCATCATGTTTCAGCATCACCTTTCTCCAATTTTTAAAAAGGTAGGTTATATCCTCCACTGATAGTGTGCTTCCTGTTTTCATTGCCTCTTTGACTTCCTCAACATGTTATTGGCAATGCAACCAGGCTACAAAGAAATGTCATATATTACTTCTCTATAGATTTTTGTGTGTGTCTGAGGCAACAAAGAAATGAAAAATCAAGAAACAAAATAGTCTGTTCAGTTCAGCTGCAACTCTTATGCTTCATGTTTTTTCTTAAAGACATATTTTCATATGTGGACTTATTACTAAAAACCTGGGCCAAATTTTTGTATCTTCTCTCCTCATACAGCAAATGTGAACTTTTTTTTCCTGTCTCCTTATCCAGCCATATACCCCTGCATCTGCATACATCCTTTTCCCTGTACCACACCCTTCCACACATGGTTCCTCTTTCTCGATTTCATTTTCTTCCCAGCTTTATTGCAGGTGTTGTGCAACTATAAATTCAACATAAAGGATTCCTTAGATGCTACAGTTGTAATTTGCTGTTGTTCAAGTCAACGTGCATAGATGTAAATGATTAAATATGTGCTGAAATAAATCAGAACACTTCATCCCATATGGGATTGCCAGTCCCAAGGCAATGAGTTAATATTTATCACTACAATGTTATATTGCAATATTATACTGATAGGTCATACTGCACAGTTGTCTTCCATTTTTAATGCTCTTCTTCAGTGTTCAGAGACTTTAATATAATATCTTTGTTAGTGAGATTTAAAGTAGCTATGAATATATGATCCTCAATAACTGCAAGATACAATATGTAAAATAAAAGAATTTATTGCACATATATCCCTCTCCCATTTTTCCAAAACAAATACATGATCAAAAATAAAGCAATCTGAATCTTTTCCTCTCCTCGTTTATATTTACTTCATACTCCTCAGATTTCTAAAATATTATTTCCAAATATGTCCTTTCAAGTTAAGTATTATACACAAAATATATCTTCAGTCTGTGGAGAGGGATATATGTACAATACATTGTTTTATTTTACACAAAAGACAACTGTGTAGTATGGAAGTTTAGTTGACATAAACCCACCTGCATACAACATAGGCTACCAAAAGCTTCTTATTACCTTTCAACATATTTAAAAACTGGCAAAAGGTCATAATCCACTACTGTACTTGTTACAAGAAGACAATGTACAGATCAATATCCTACATTCCTTTGACTTACTAAATTAGGCAGAAGTTTCCTTTTTTTTTTTATTCAGAAAAAGCACACAGAAAAAATCACCTGTCTCTCTCTTTACAGTTCTAAGAATACTAAGGAGATGCAAACCTAAGAGGTGAAAGTTGGTGACAGTTTTAGTAAAGGCTGTTAGACAATCCTGAAAAGCAGTCTGCTTGCTACAGCAATGAAAAAAATCCTTTCTGGTCATCCTGTCAGTCTGATCTAAGCCAAAAACACCATCTTGATCTCTAATGAGGATTCATAGAAAGACACATCATAAAATCCTAGCATCACAATCTTAGGGAACAATTGTTTCCCCAGCTACAGCAAAAACTGAAAACTACCTTTGCAAACTCCTCCACCATTCAAAGGGTATGGCATCAGTTCTGTGTAGCCCCAACCACCAAGACCCAGGAAATACCAAAGATACCCCCACATGGAACAGGCTGGAGAAGATCATGGGAGTTGGGTAATATGCTGCTGAAAGATGATATCAGACTGTAGCCTCTGTCAGAAGAAAAAGCCAGTGAAGGGCTTTACTGGTTGTTGGAGTATGTCTTGATGGTGAAACATAAAATCTGAGTAGAACCTGTGGATGGTTTTGAAATGAAGCCAAGACCAGTTTGTAAAATCAGCATGCTTCAGCAGTGAATGCTGTTATCTGAGATGCACAGCCTGTAGGGCCAAGCGTTTGTGAAAAGAAGCACCCTGTGAATCAAACAGACATTCTAAGCATGATTTTGGTTAAGGTGATTAGCGATATTTGTTTTTTTTTTTAGTTGCCTCATTTTTTTCTTAATGTAGATTTCTAAATTTGATTATTATTTTGAAGGTGGTAAATAATTTGATTCAAGGATGATTTTCACAATTACTGATTAATACCAGGCCATTTGTCACAAATGCATATCTTAGGTAAACATAGGGTATTTGAACAGCCTTAGAAGGCATGATTTTCCTACTAATCTGAAGAAACCCTCTATGGTGTAGGGTCATTTGACATCATAGGAATCAGACATATCTTCTGGTGACCACTAACCTTCCATGTAGGAAGGCTGCACGTCTCGGGACACTAAGAGTTTTAGCAAAAGACATTAAAAAAATACTTGGGAAAGATTCATTTGACTGGAGACCTAGGTCATCATTTAACTGTCCAATTTATATCAAATTCCTAGCACTTCAAATCATCAGATAAAAATGCAGAAATCAAACGAGGCATCAAGGTAGAGAAACAATTCCTGTCTGATCTCAAAAGGCAAGTTGTTGTCTGTGGTTGCAAGAGTTATTATTTTTTAATTAATTTTATAACTTCTTTGCTTTTTTCCACAAATCCTCAATCAGCTTTGCCCTTCGGTATTCTTTAAGTTCTGGAAGCTTGAATTTTCTCACAATAACTTTGAAATCCTTAGAGATAGTTCAACTTAGCACACAACAGAAAAATAAAATTTTCCTTTTTTTTTTTTTAAGAAGAAGAAGAAGGTGTTATTCTTTCTTCTGACAAATGGTCAGTGATTAGCATGATGTGGATGTATCTCCAGAATGGCCACATTAACTGTCTCTCCTAATATGACAAGCCACACATTCTTATATTTCCCGTCCTTTCAGTCTAAGAGTTAAGTTCATACTGAGTTAAGTTCATACTGAGCTTCCATTAGTTCGTACAATTCTCTTCCTGCAAGCAATATTTTTATTAAAAATGGCTCCTCCAACTAAATTTCTTTTCCTTATGAACACATTTTAATAATTAGCTTTCTGAATTCACTTGCCTTTTATTATTGCTTCCAAACATCCCAAAACCCCTTTTCAGTATATAAACCTCATGACTGCTATTAAATTTCAAATACATTTCCCCAAGATCTGACCTTAAGATAATGCATTTACAACTTCTAGCTTTTGGTAGAAAAGGTGGGAGGTAAGCAGGATTGAAAATGGCTGTAGCAGAATTGGCCTATACTCCAACTTTTCTACAATCTTGTCTATTGTGATGGGAATTAGCTAAGAGTGAAAAACATTGAGAAAAAGAGCTAACAGTCCAGTATTTTAGTAGACAACTTTTCCTTGTCTGACTTAGTGATCATTTCTCATGTAATGTGACTGAATGTTTAAACAGATTTACAAGAGTGGTGCAGCTAGTACCAAATGTTAAAAACAGTTATATTTACTTGCTGTGTTTCTGTATCTTAATAGGCAACTTGTATTTGCTTTAAGCACTAATCTCTTCAGATAAAAATTCCCAAAATTATTTGTCACCTAGAAAAACTGTGCAGTTTTTGCTTTTGTCTAATGTAAGTTAACTTCTGTTAGTGTGAGCAAACTTTGAAAAGAAAATCTGCATTTCTGTGTAAAGTGAATAAATCTATAAATAACTGCAGGAAAGGAGAAAGGCAACTTCTTAGGTTAACTTACTGCCTCTGGAGGTGGAGGCACTTGATTAGAGCTGTTTGGCAAGCAGAATGAACTTCAGTTTAACAGTGCTGCTCTTATAAGCTGGAAAAAAAAGAGCCTAGTAGCTCTCCCAGCCTCTCTATTCACTTTCGCTCTGAGGAGATGCTTCCCCTCCTTTCTCTGCAGTGCAGAGTCTTGGGGGAAGGGGAGTCCTTCTGGTCTCTCCAGAAGTGAGTGGAGAATATTGTAAGAGGAAAAAAGTCAGGAGAGGCAGAATGTATGACACTGGGATTGTGGAGCAGACGAGGAATGAAATACAGGAGGTGGGTGTGAAGCAGCAGAACCAATTCTTCATCTAAGGAGAGCTGGATGTGAGAGTGTGAGCTGTTGTAGAACTCTTCTTAAACAAGAGGGAAATAACTACCAAGTATATTATAACTGGGTGAGAATGGAGAGTAATGAAAGAAAAATGAGGAAGACTGACATCCAGAACATAAACTGTCAACTAATTTTCAATATTTCAATCCAATGATCAAGGGATTAATTAATTTTTCATTTCTTAAGAAGAGACTGCTTCTGTCATACATACTGCATTATTGAAGCTTACAAATCTATAACTAATGAAAATAATTTATGAAGTTTTAATGGAAAGAGTAAGGATTTGTGAATGAAACAAACCAATACTAAAATAAATATCACTCTAAAAGAGTCCTGTGAAAGACTGAAAAGATGCAACATAACCCTTTTCCAGCACAAATAGATCTTCAGAAAAAAGTACTAACATGAACACTGGGGAATATTAATTTATTTCTAATTAAAAATAGAATCTTTTCCGTGTGGTTCAGTCCTCCAAGAATGGCCTACTTCATCATAAGTCCTCCATAGGCCGTAGATCCTGCCAGAGAAACAGTGCGTGGACTCTGCTCCACAGGCTGAAGTTCCTGCCAGGAGTTTGCTCCTGCATGGGATCTCCATGGGCTGCAGCTTCTTTCAGGGGATATTTACCTGCTCCAGCATAGTCTCTTCACTGGATGCGGTGTAGTATTTGCTTCAATATGGTCTCTCTATGAGCTACTAGGAACCACCTTCTCCATCATGTATTTTTCTAGAGTTGTAGGGAAATCTCTGCTCAAGTGCCTGAAGCATCTCCTCTCAACTCCTCCTTCTCTCAACTTGCTGTCTGCAGGGCAGTTTTATTTTTCTCATTCCTCTCTCTGCCACAGCTGCTGTGCAACATTTTTTACCCTTTCTTAAATATGATCTCACTGAAGATCTATGGGAGTTGCTGACGGACTCAATCAAGTAATTTTATCTTTCCAAGTTTATAGATTGTTAGAATGTAAATACCTGGACACCTTTACAGTCCAGACTTTTATTTGTTTACTTTTGCTTAATTGTGGAATTATCTATTATTCCTCTTCGTATCCTAAATTATTTTAGCTAGGCTTCTAAACTCTCTCCATACATTTGTTTAGATGTATTTTTAAATGTATAACCTGTCTTAAAAAAGAAGCTAGTGAAGATTGTCCATTGAACCATTTCTTGATCATATTTGCTTTATCTCTTTCTGTCTTATGCTGGTTTTTTCTGTTAGTAGGAGAGCTTAAGCCAAATAAGGCTGAAGCAGTTTTGTTTTGCTTTGTTTTTTGGTTCAAAGTGATATCCACTGAAGAGAGATTTTTGGTATCATTGCAAGAGTGTGAAAAAGATAACAGAGAAGTTCAGCTCTTTTGCTTCAACTCCATTTTTCTCTAATGGCATGGATTTCAAGAACCCCGTGTTCCTAACTGCCCCTCGTAGCTAGACCATATATTCTTAACAAGACATGAGGACCTGAGCATAGATATCATCTCAGTGCTAACAGCTTTCATGAGCTAACTTGATCAGCTCAATGAAATATTTTATTTCATGCATTTTAACTCAAAACATACTATTTAACTATTAACTGGCTTTTTTAAAAATTATTTTCCTTAAATAAAGAATTTATATCACAAAATTTATTTAAGATAATTCCAGAACAAAATTTTTAGCCAATGTGAATATTGATTGCTTTTGGATGTATATATATATATATACAAATATATATATATAAAATACATAAACATCCAAAACGAATATATATATATATATATATATATGTGTGTGTGTGTGTGCAAATTTTAGCTGGTGAAAGTATCCTAATTACTTAGATTCACATTTCTGCTTTACCCTCACAGAGCTGATTGACTCTTTTCTTAGACAGCCTAATTTCTAACCTACATCTGAAGTTCTGTTTGCATTAGGATCTAAAGATGCTTAATACCTGGTAGTGGAAAACCCACATAAAGTATTAAAAATAAACATGTGCATTCAACAGATAAAAAACATAAAGTTCCTTGCTGAGTGAGATTATAATTAAGAGAAAAAAAAAAGAATCTTTTCCTTGACACTTTTACAGTAGAGAGGAAATTTCTGAACAGATTTCAAAACAAGCAAGAGCTAGAACTGCTTACAACCTGGTTATTGGTGTAACCCACACTATAGGTCTATTTTTTGATAGATTCACTGAAATTACTCTGACAAATGTGAGAAATAGTAAGTTGAAAGGGAGCCTGTTGAAACAGACCCTGAAGTCCAAGTGTCGCATGAAAGGAGGGGAGTTTACCCAACCCTTAATATGGGGAGATTTTCTCAACCCTTAGTGATTTATTTGTCTTATCAGTGCCCCAGGAAAGCTGAAACCCTCATGCCTGACCAGTCTGTCAGCCTCCCATAAGAGGGACCTTTCACCAAACAGATTCACCAGATCGGAGGGTGATTCTACTGCTCTTTTCGGGAGAGGCTAAGCCAACATCATAGAGACCCCTCAGCAGGTCTTCCCAATGTGTTATCTGCCACTGACAACTGCCAGCACCTATAAAGGACTCAGTCTAACAGTTTACTGAAAACACTCTTTATTGATACAACTTGTGACAGGTTAATAAGGTTTGATGGTTGTTAGTGATAGCATCTGACTGCAAAAAAGTTTTTAAAGCAATCTACTATACTCTAAAGCAAGCTCTAATCCCATAGCAGCATTTAATATGTGTAAAGTATAATTCTTACCCAATAGGCACCCCTATAAGGGGGGGGAAGATGTTTCAGCCTGTTGACTGATTCCAGGAGTTTTGGTGAAGTCTTCCTCAATTTTCCCCCTATTCTCAACTTACTTTTATCCTATCTCTTTAGGTTTAAGTGGAGCTTGAGTGACTTTAGTCATAAGTACTTTTATCTCTGATTGATGTAAAATTCTCTCTCTTTGCTTCTCATGCCTACTGGAGGTGGTCATATCTTGACATCTGAGGACAGGGATTTTGGCATAGTTGTTGGCTCAGCAGCAGAACCTCTTCATCTGTCTCCCTTGGTTGACAGGTACTATGTGGTCTTAAGAGCTACAAAGTACCGCAATGTTCCCATCCCTCAGGGATTTCCAGGGAGGGAGGCTGCAGCATCTCCACTGAGCTCCACCCTCCGTTCCATCCTCCATAGCAGGTGCTTATTGTTGTATGGGGAGTCGTTGTGAAGCATGTCAACCGCATTCCATGCAGGGAGTAGCAGCTGGATTTTACCCTATAATTCTTAGTTTCCATTAATTTTTAACCCCAGCCATCTTCCCGCACCAAGTACTGACAGAAGATGCAGGTATTTCAATCAAATTTGTTTATGATGCACCATAGTTGCCATATTACATGAGATATGTCTTCAGGATATACTATGCCTGTAACTGTGGAGTACTACCTTGATGAAGATCTAGAGAAAGAAAGGCAAAATATCTCAAAGTAAAAATGTATAACTTTTTTATTTATTTTTTTACCTCTGTCATTTTTGTCAAGATTAGAGGTTATTTCATTACTTCTTTGTAAATGAAATATTTGTTTACCAGCAGCAGCTATTTGAGCCATATGAGAGAAAGACAGACAGGTTTTGTAAATAGAGCAAAAAAAGCTAGAAAGATGAAAATGTAAAAAAATGAAAAAAACCCCAAACAATTGAGGCAAAAATTTTTGGCTACAAAGTTGATCTTGACAAATTAAATATTAAAAAACCCCTATGAAAAATACAAATATACTGAAATAGTACCGTTTGATCTTTAGGAGAACATTTCAAAAAGTTAACATCACCTGAGGCACCCAGTTACAGTCTACAGGTCTCTGAGGAAATCCCAAGTGTGCTGTACAATAGTATGTTTCATGCAGACAGCTATTTGCATTAAACATTTTCCTCATTTGAAAGACATAAAGCATCATTATAAGAGGAGCAGATGATACATTTCAAGTCTTTCTCTCCTGTGGATTCAGCTAGCTCTGACATGGAAAGGAAAAACTTTTAAACCTTCAGCACAATATCTCCCCCTCCCAAAAGCAAGTAGCTGATATATTAATACTGCTTCAAAACTTCAATGATGCTATGATTAGCAGACCTTCAGCAAGTTTTAAGTGGAATTTAGTAGGGACTAGTACCACTGCAATACTTGCATAATAAAATGCTCCATGCCAAGAGAGAGCAGTACTCTTCCTTAACCAGAGTACAAAGAGCAAAACTGTCTTGTCACAACTATTACTGAGACAGCTGCATTTTTAACAACAGATATCTATTGGTTCATTTATTCTATTTGACAAAATGTCTGTTAAAATGCAAAATATTTAGTATTACTTGTGCATTAATTATATTAATAGGTTACAGAAATTTGCTCCTCACTTAGAACTGCAGCTAATTGCAGCCACAACTCACATGGAAAATTTCCTAGGTGTTCTTTTCCCAGTGCAGTATCATTTGTTTGAAATGATATTAACATAATGAAGAAAAAGAGCATTCTTCACTCTCTTGTGCACGCTTGCATCGGCACAGGTGCATGATCGTCATCAGGTATTTACTTGTGGTAAATTGTCAGACTTGTTACTGTCAGAGCCTTCAGTCCAAGGCTTAAGCCCAAGAAGAATTGATGAGGCTGGTTAACTAAAACATGAGCTGGGCCCTTAGCTTATCCTGTACCTGGCTCAAGCAAGTCCTAATGACTGAATAATGTTCGGAGTGAAGCAGAGTCCTCATGACTGTATGTTGTTTCACAGCAGAAGCCATTAGTCTCAGTCACCCTTTACCATGCATAACAAACCTTGTTTGTAAGAGTGGTCCATTAAGAATGAGTGCAAAGACCCTTTGGGGAAGGTCAAACAGCCTTTACTACCACCAAAGCAGGTGA
The DNA here is from genome assembly GCF_009829145.1 of Chiroxiphia lanceolata. Classification (NCBI taxonomy): domain Eukaryota; kingdom Metazoa; phylum Chordata; class Aves; order Passeriformes; family Pipridae; genus Chiroxiphia; species Chiroxiphia lanceolata. Next base: position 75,446,917 of record NC_045637.1, read on the forward strand.
AGATGGAACAAAGTGTTTATTTTACCTTTTGAATCAGCTTTAAATTCTGAGTGAAAGTAAGCAAGACCCATTTGCATATTAACTTTCACAGCCCTAAGAATGCAGATGAAGAGCAAAGAGAACGTGCCTTACATGTATGATCACAGTCATCAAAGGCCCACCTATAACATGCAGTTTTTACACCCCTTTGGGAAGGGCCAAAAGTTAGAGTGTAAAGGAAGGGAGATTTCAGAGATAAAAAAAAAAAAAAAAAGGAAACAGCACTGTTTGCTTGAGATCGGTTGGTGGACTGTGTTCCTCCTCCTCCTACCTTCAGATGAGCTTTGTGTCTCCATCTGCATTGGAGCAGAACAGGTGATATTTATTTTTATACATATGTGTATATATATAGGTATATACTACTGATACATCCGTGTTACTAAACCTTCTGTAGTGGTACATATTAACACTCTCTAGTCAGTGCATTTATCACCAGCAATTCTGAATATTTGTCCTGTTGCTTCAATAAACCATACTACTAGTGAATCTGTATTGTGAAAGTTCATATTGAACTCTGCCAAATCTATAGTATCGGATTGATAAATCACACTATATGTGAATCTGGGCTTGTGAAAGTTATTACTGAATATGAGTTACCAGACTTACAGTACTGAACTGGTTCTAATCAGAAATTAAACCCAAATGTACCCAGCCCCTCTAATCTCTGAGGACTATCTGGAAAACAGGGGGATTTATCTTCTTCCAGATTTCTATACCCTTAGTGCAACATTGCCCCATTTGCACGTCAGTGGCCTGAGTAGAGAGATGTTACCCAGTGTTTGGAAGCTACACCTTCCTGCTTGTTTGACTTACTATCTGCCTACATTCAGAAAATTAATATTTTGAAGAGATATTTTTGGTTCCTTTTTACAAATAATCCACTCCTTTGATAGCTAAATTATGCTGACTGACAAACCATTGGCTGCAAATGTTTATCATCTAGTGAGGCTTGCAAAGGCCTAACTAACTACCTAACTAACTGACTGACTGACTGACTAACACTAACGGCTTTGTTTTCACAGGACGTGCTGGAAATGACAAGGAAAAGCACAATCCAAAAATGTGTATTCAGAGGAAAAAACCTGGCTAATTTATATCAGTATCTAGGTTTTGGTACAATCTCATTTCTTTGATTAAGTGCCAAACATTCAGACAGGGAAACAGTCAGTGATAGTTCTATGATTTCATTCTATTTTAAAATTAATTGTTGTATTATGGCATCGACATTCTTAGATACACGACTAGTTACAATTTTATGTCAAAATCCCAGATGAATTCACAACTAGCACTAACCCAAAAATACTGTTGTTCTTTCTATATGCAAGCACATGATATACTCATGAGACTCAGGAAGAACAGAAATATAAAGAAAGGCGCCTGCTTACCAAAGGGTATCTTTGATTCCAGCAAAGGAGTAACAAAATCCTTCCTTTTGCCACTGATTTTTAGAGCAGTAATGCAATCTTGTCCAAATTGGTTGACAGATTTAATCACATATTTATGTCTTCTTCTCGTAGGTTTTGTTGAAGGGGAAATAACACATAGAGGAATTGTTTGGCTGACTTGCTTTTTTTAAAAAGGCAAGTTTCATTCCCTAAGGTTTTCATTTTGAGAGCAAAGAAATGAATGCAAAGTGTTTTCTTCAATTAGTATTTCAAGATACTATGTTAGGAATGTTTATACAGCATGAAATGTACTATTTTGCTATATTTTTCAAATGTATTTAAAGTTTCTCTTTGGGAACACAGAAAATCCCTGAAATATTTGAAGTCTTCAAGATAGCCTATAATCTAAATAGTGAAGGAAAAAATATTATTCATGGCTACTCAAGTACTATCCAAAGAATATGAGCACATAACACTATTTTTTTTTTTTTAATGAAGAGCAACAACAAACAAAATGGCTTTCCTTTAAAGAAAGATACACACAACAACTGCTGTAACACTGAGTAGCTTTCAGTTCAGGGTCAAGTTGCAATTCAGATGAGAAAAACACTTCTGAAGTGAATCTTGTGTCCCTGTTTGCTCTGCTTTGGTGTCAAATCAGAAAACTCTCATTTTTTGTGCCCTTTTTCTTGCAAAAAAATTGGAACGTGCTCCATGAGCGCACCAACTTTTTGCTGTATACATCCACTCTTTTGCACCACATGATTTGTGAAACAAAATATAATTTGAGAGTCCCATGACTCTGAACAAAGGAAGAATTTGTGCAAAGTCATGCACAGATCCTTTCCATGACATGACAGTGTTTTGCAGGCACAGGACTATGGTACATCTGTACTGTGTAGCAGAACTCTTCCTTTCACTTGTCTTATTTCTCACCGCTGCAGGCTTTATTCAATAGTTTTCATGAGGATTTTGTGTAGTTTGGGGGTGGAAAGGGAAATTCAGTTATGCATTTTATGGAGGATAACAAATAGATAGAAAATTTGCATTATTTTTTCCCACTAACTTCCCTAAAGATATTACATACAGTAATGTAATCATAAAGTTTAGAGTGGGAGATTTAGGTAAATACTTGCCAAGCAGAAAACTTTTTTTTTTTACTTGGCAAGCCTTTGGGAAAAATTTAACATAAGAATATGCTAGCCCAATGCAAAAGTGCAGACAAATGCTAGCTGAGCTTATTCATGTTAATAAATTGTGCACGAGAAACTAACAGCTATACCTTAGTATGAAACACTGACAACACCAAAATTAAGCAGAATGATCTTTCCTGTCCACCTTCCTTCCAGATGCAAATTGTAACTAAATAAGCTTAAAAGGAAATGTTTGTTACATGTTATGTAAGAACAACTGAGCCATGTCTGTCTTTTCAACATCTGAATCAGAGTTCTTCCACAGGTAAACATGTCGTCAGGAAATTCTCCCTTTACAGAACATGGATGTGAGTTGTAAATCACAGTTCAACTTTTGTTCTTAAAAAGAAAAGGAATAAAAAAGAGGAGGATTTCTGTCACAGTGCTTGTTAAAAGAAAGCCCCCTGCACATCACTCTCCCCCTCATTTAATAAGTGCTCACAACTTGCCTCATTCTTTCTTCTTGGGCTTGTTTACCTCTAGGCCCAGGAAGAAGAATTGAGTGCTATTGCACACCAGAAATTAACCCTTCTCTGTGCTCTTCTCAATACATAAAAGGTAATTCCATTCAAAGGCAATTCCACTCAAAGGCATAAATGGGAGCTGAAGCAGTGTTTCTGCATGTAAACAAAAGGGTGTATGGGAAGCCCTTTGGAGAACGTATTTCGTACAGTGATAGGCATTTATATAGGCACAAAATTGGTTAAGCATGTTAATAACACAACTTGGAATACACTGCAAAACAAAAGATGTCTCTGTGAACTGACTGGAAAAAACAGTGGAGCAATGCAGACCTGTAATCATTGCAGATCACGCCACACACTGCTGATCGTTGCCATGGCAACAGATGGTGTTTTTACTGACATCACTGAAATCAAGGGGGGATAAGCAACAAGGGCAAACAGATACCAAACAATTCTGAAAGGAAGAAATTTGAGTATATGCATTGAGCTACCTACAATGTAACACAAACCAAAGGGTAAAGGAAGGAGGAAAAAGAGCATAAGATGCAATCACAAAAATTTCCAATGAATGAGCAGGCTTCATTGTAACCTTTACTGTTTTATCATGGAAATTGCATTTGTGTTGAACATCTTTAGTCTTCTCTGATATTTTTAAGTCTGTGATATGGGACAGTCTGTAAAACAAACTCTCTAATCCAGTTAAGAAAAGAGCAAATCCTTTTATGATTTTGCCCTAGGATTATGCTATTTACTTATTTGTTTCACAGTAGGGATGAAAAAAAAAAGATGTATGAGTTACACTCTTACAGTGGGATACATATCATAGGTGAATAGAGAACAAGAAAAGCAACTGGGAAATTGGAATAAAAACACTGATAATGAGATTGGGAGAGTCAACTGGCATGACAGCTTGCTACAATCCAAGGGATGATGGTCTAGCAGAACTTAGCTCCATTGAAGTCCAGGTATTTTCATTGATTTCCTGTTGGTTTGTACCTTCTTAAAAGAGTAGAGTACTTTGACCTCCAAGATATGCAAAACCCCAAAAGTTATGAACCAATCCAAAACTCAGATTTCCCATGTTACTGGTATTTTTCTGCTAAGCTGTAGGTCTAAATTATGTGAGTCAGCCTAGAAAATAATTTAAGGGGATTCTTGATTTCAAGTTCGATTCCCAAACCAGATTCTTTTTTGCAGACTGCTTTTTGGTATCTCTTTCCACTTACTGATAGATTTTTACATTACTATTTGCTGTTACATTTCCTCATGGTCTTACACAAATTTATAAAGAGACTGATCAATTATCAATAAAAACAAGAGGCAGAAAGGAAAAGAATAAGTTCATGAAACAAAAAAGTGTAACATACCATAGGATGCTGAGTATGAAAACATTACCTTCAGTCACTAGTATTCTCCAGAGAATGAAGTGGTATTAGTTCAAACATAAAGGTGAATCTTGTCTCATAGAGATTTACTTGAATTTAGCCATATATTATTTTCCATATCATAATTGCTTCCACATCTTCTCCCATAATGCAAAATCTAGGAGTGTTATTAAACCATGGCAAAAATTAATGAAATAAAAAGAAATATAAAAGAAAACAGGTAATTAAGAAGTTTAAAAATGTGCTTGGATATGTATATGAATAATCAAAATTATTCAGTAGTTACGGATATATAAACATTTCAAAATGTATCAGTTGTGGCACTTACTGATGAAAAATGTACATTTTTTAAACAGTTACTCAGGTTCATAAGCTTTTTTTTTAACACCTACTTGGATGTATATGATCTAAATTTATTTTTTATCATGGGTACAGGAAGAGTAATTATGCATAAAAAATCACAGAATATATTATTTCCAGCTTGTAAGAATACAGAACTAATGGTCAGCCTTTTAAATTAGGCTTTCTTAGGAAAACAGGATTGGCATTACAGAGGGAGTAGATTTTAATCAGGCTGACAGTATTAGCATGTGATGAGATGCTATTATGATGGCATTCTTCTCATTCTTTTCATAGCAAGCTGAAGAGATAATTTTCCCTTGAAATGATAGAGTTATTAAAAAAAAATAATAAGGGCAGACTGGACGGTGCTTTGAGTAATCTGGTCAAGTGGAAGGTGTCCCTGCCCATGGCAGAGGGGTTGGAACTAGGTGGTCTTTAAGGTTCCTTTACACAATTATTTCAATGATTTTATGATTCCACAATTAATTTTACTGTTTCATAATTTTAAAGGAAATTAAACTGTGGCATTAGAGATTGAGTAACTTGGTCTTCTCTTACAAAATAAAAGAGAAGTTCTAGTGATTCTTAAAACAGTTACAATATAAATTTTCTTATGACTATGAATCAAGCTTGAAAAGGTTTACATATTAGAAATAGTCACTAATCGTATAATACAGAGATATCTCTTTTAATAGTACTTTAATAATAATTTAAGGCTGATATCGTGTTTTCACTTCAGAGCACTCAAAAATTAATTAATTAAATATTAGACATTTTTTATGAAGCTGACAAAGCCTTCTTAATTCAATTGACGTATGTAAACTGCTCTTCATGGGACCCCTCTTTAGTTTCAGAGACCAGTTATTTACAAACAGAAAAAGCATTAAAGCTGAAAGTACAAAAATATGTTACAAATGTTATTCCTGGAAGAGAGGAGGTGAACCCAGGGTACTGTTTTACTGACACATTGGTAGACCCTAGAGCAGCTTAGAGCTCCCTCAAAGTGCTATGCACATACTAATCTTGCAACAAATAGTCCTAGTGAGTGTCACAGCTCTCATGGTTAACACTTAGAAGGAATTCCTCTCAGCTCTAGGAAAACCTCACAGGGGCAGCCCCTGAACAGTCAGTCCATATCTCCACAGTACTCACAGCGATGCCTACACAGTGCTGAACTTCACTGAAATGAATGTAAACAAAGTTGCTTATCAGCTTCCAGCAGTGAACTACCATTTGGCTGTAGTCTTTATATGCTTGGACTTCTAAAGAAAAATAAAAACAAATTGAAAAGGTGTTGAGGTTATAAATTTAGAATGAGTCCCTTAAAGTATCATGAAATTTCATTTTACTTGCTTTCTTTTTCCACAATTTTGTGTTTCCATGAAGAGCAAAGCTGCAATTATTAAATTAAGCAGCTAAAATCCTTTTCATTTAAAAGAACCTCACAATGAAATTACCTTTAAAGAGCATCAGTTCTTACTTTTGGTTTTGTTTTTTGAAATGTATCTTGAGTTCCAAGTATGTAAATCAAGATATTTCACAGTAACCTGTAGTTTTGGTTGTAGTAGAGTTAATTTTCTTCACAGTGGCTTCTATGATGGTATGTTCTAAATTTGTGCTGAACACAGTGTTGATAATTCAGGGATGTTTTTGTTATTGCTGAGCAGTTCTTACACACAAGGCCTTTTCTGCTTCTCATACTGCCACACCAGTGAGGAGGCTGGGGTGCACAAGAAGCTGGGAAGGGACACAACTGGGATAGTTGATCTCAGCTGACCAAAGGGACACTCTATACCATGTGGCATCATGCTCAGCATATAAAGATGGGAGGAGAAGCAGGAAGGGAGAATATTCAGAGGGATGGCACCTGTCTTCCCATGTCAGCATTATACATGTTGAAGCCCTGCTTTCCTGGGAATGGTTGAACACCTGCCTGCCCGTGGGAAGTGGTGAATAATTCTTTGTTTTGCTTTGCTTGTGCACACAGCTTTCCATATTAAACTGTCTTTATCTCAGCCCACAGGTTTTCTCACTTTTACTCTTCCAGTTCTCTCCCCCATCCTTCTGGTGGGGGAGTGACTGAGTGGCTCAATGGGGCCTAATTGCCAGACTCTTTTTTTTTTTAATCTATTAATTTAAAAAAATTTACAGGCTGGTCAGAGCCTGTAAAAATTGTGAGTGTCCTTTCTCATAAAACTGAAAAATAATAAAGTGCTAAATTTTCACCAATACAATTTAAATACTGTATTTTTCCTTTGAGATTTCTGATGAAACAGTGTTCCTGAAAGAAGAACCACAGTCTCTATAAAGTTAGTTGTTTCTATTTGGCTGGCACGAAAATATTGTTAACTAAAAGTCAGAATATGTAACAGGATTCCAACCGCTCTTGAGTGGTTTTATTCCTTCATGTAAAAGATGGTTAATTATCAATTAGAAGGCAAAAGGCAACTAGGTATCTTCTGAAAAATGTCTTGATCCCCACTATTGTCTCCTGCTTTTTAGCCTTCAACATTGTTTTTCAAACATCCCATCTGTCCTGAGGGTTTGTAAAATAGTCTTTTGGGATCCAAAATGAGATACACAAGCCAAACTAATGCTCATTTTTTAATATGAAAATATGTGAGGGTTAGGATACTTGGGTCAAACAAGCAATGAGAAAACTCCTACATATTTTGGGTGAGCTTATCTAGGAAAAAGCTGTTTCTCTTAGTTTATTTCATATTAATCACATTTGATTCCAATTAATCTTAAATTTCAAGTCCAAGGAATGATTCTCCTAAGGCAGAAGAACTGAAATAAATTCAAACATCATTAAACCCAAGGTATACCAAATCCTAGTAGGATTTTGAAAACAGATCTTTAATCATAAGATTAGACTGATAAGTAACCAAAGGAGACTGTTAGAAGACTTATCTTCAAATGTTTTCTTCAAGTTTTATAAACAGATCTTGAAAAAGGTAGGGATTTAATGGTCTTTTTATTTATAGAAATTAATTCAGTCTGAACAGAAAAGAAACAGAAAATATACTTTTTCAGAGTGTTCAGAACGGAAAACATAGTTTGATCTCTAATCTGGTGTAGCTAGCCTTAGGAATAAGGTGAATCGTCCTTAACAATAGAGGTTACCCAGTACACTACAATTTAATACACTTACAAAGATAAGATTATGTATTAATTGTATTACAGATGTGCCTTTTTAATGATTTAAGACAAATGCCTGTAACCATTTGACATTAGTCAGATGTTTGTGTGATGACATCGTACATCTTCCTGTGTTGCAGTTTTTGCCAGTGCTCAAGCACTGTGTCAGTGTTTTATCTACAAAACAAGCTATAGAGAAAAAAAAATATTTCATCTGAACAAATAAATAGTAAAAGCATTCTTATGTAAGCAGACTGTTTACAGACAGAAGATACTGTAAGCTGGTACTTGACTATATTTTCAAGTGAAATGCTTTAATAAGGCTGTGTGTAACAAATATTTTTGGGGTGCAGAACAGATTTAAGGTATCAAAACACTCAGAAGGAGAAAGTTCCACCTGACAATTTCATTCAGAACTTTGCTTTTCTAGGGTAGGTACTTGGAAAGATGATTATACTGCTGGCTTTTTTCACGTGAAAAGGATACACCTTATTAACAACTCCTTCAGTCGTGGTCACTACCCACACAAGAGACTAAGAAAGGATCAGACCTCATCTTGCCCAAGTGACACTTGGTTATAAGACCTTGCTTGTTATCAGTATAGCAAAATTTTAGTATCTATGAACTTGAAACTGTATTTGAAAGGAGAAAAGATTCCCATAAGGGACTCCCAGGACGGAAAGAACCAGTATTTTGATCATAAGGAGATCTCAGAAGTGGTTTTCAAAAGTGGGCTTGTTGCTTTTCAAGCACAGGTACATGCAAAGCTTCTGGTGCCTCTACTTTCCCTAGTGGTGTGGATGTATTTATTTTTTTAGATCAATTTAGACCTATTTAAAGACTTTAAAGAGTCATATCTGAATCTAATGCAAAGCAGAGTTATTACTATTTAAAAAAAAAAATGAACAGAAGCAAGCAAAAAATACTCCGTCTATCCTACAGAAGTAGACTTCTTATTTTCCTGTTGCACTTATGGTAGAACTAAAGGATTAATCCTTTTGAAAGGAGTTTCAAACTCTTGTGGCCATTATGAATAGGAGTAATATTTGTACTTAACAATTTCTCTGTGTAGTAGCACACAGTGTGTTGCAGACTGACAACACCTAAGCAGAGTAAGTTGAGACTTCAGTAATGGCTGAACAATTTACTTCCTTTTGCTGCTGCCTCATTCTTGCCAACCCATGCTGTGTTTTCACATTTTGCCCACACTCATTCTAAGAAAGATTGTCTCTTATGGTAGGTCTGTACAACCGCCAAGAAAATGAGATTCTGAGAGGTACCCATGGATACAATTCCCATGCAAGTTATAAATAATCATGTCTACTAATCTGAAAACACAGGTTTATTTAATTGATGCATTAAAAACATTAGTAAATGGTAATTTCCTTATTGGAAGTGTCAGGCAAGAGAAGTACAACAGCCACATCAAAGCTTTTGGCATGGCATGACAAGGTTTAGCAGGTTCTGTAAATATAAAATTATGACACAGAAAGAGATTTTCTTGTGAGAACTGCAGAGGACACTTTGGGGGTGATTTTAGTTTCCCAAGACAACTTCAGAAAGCGTGCCTGTTTGTGAGTACCCTGGAGGGTGCAGATTCCTGGGTAGGTCCATATGAAGGAAATGGAGGAAGCAGGAGTATCACAGTTCAGCAAGACTGCTTCTTGAATGGATGAATCACCTTGACACTGATACCCACTGTATGTTCACTTGGGTCAAGTTAGGCACAGTACAGGATTAGGTGCATCTAACAAAACAAAAAAGCTAAGTTTCTGTATAACTGCAAACAGCTGGTGGTACCCCACCATGGCCGAAGGTTTGCATTTTGAGAAGAGAAAAACAAACCCTAGAGAACTAGAAATTAGTTTCCTATATAAAATGTGTTGTGTTTGAACCTACTCTGTATCTTGTACGAGCTCATGTCTAATTTACCTCACATTCTGTTGGAAGTGTATTTTAATTGTATTGAAATGTGCTTGGTAAATGGGACCATTAGTGTGTCTAATGAAGTGTTCACGTTCACATCTGCAGGTGCAAGCTTCATTCATTTCTGTTGCAAGGTAAGAATGTAAGAAAGCTTAACAGTATGTAGAAGACTGATGTGTTTCACTAGACAAAGAATGGCCTCTCAGGCTTAGGAAATCTTTGAAAAACTAATTTAGAATAAGAAAGGAATAACTGTTCTCAAACTTGCTTGATCAAAATCATTACCAAGTGTTTAGCTGTTAACTCCAAAATCCTGTTTGATGAGCTATTACATAGAAAACTGAATCAATTTTTACCATTGTGTATTAATGGCTTCCCTACTGATTTTTAACTTAATATTTCCTCATTTGCCTGCCTAAACATGAATTAATTAAAATGCACATTGATTTCTTTGTAAAAACAAGTAGACGTACAAACTGTTAATCCACCTTCTGTGACTTTTCCCGCCTTATTTAAGAGCCATAAATTTCATGGAGCCCAATACAAAGCAGGCATAAAAATACTTTCCCATCTCCAATAGCTTGAGTTCTTTTATGTTTGGTGACAATAACCTAATTTGGAACTAAAGTTTCACTGGAATTCCTAAATAAGCTTAACTATGTATAAGAAGTTATGTATATGTATATGTGTAACTATGTATAGTAACATGCTTCGCAAAGTTATAGTTAGTGCATACATACACAAAATGGCAATGTAAATGTACTATAAGTAAGCAAGTCCTCTCTCTCCAATGAGGTGACACTGCTTTACATAATACTTTGTGAAATCACAAGCTTTTGTCTTTATTTCTATCTGGAAACCACAGAATGTCACATCAAGTAGGCGAAGTTAAAGAACATAGGAAATATGGGTCTAGGACTAGATCTCAAATTTCCCATTCCTGTAACATGCAGTTTATGCCACAGGCAAAACCACAGAGCAAATCCTTCCAGAGATCAGTGTTTGGTGATAATGTATAAATATATATCACCATGGAATATCCAGTGTATGTCCTGGTTCCAGTGAGGACAGGGTTTATTTTTGAAGTAGCCAGGAAGAGGGCATAGCTAGGACCCTGAGGTTATCCTATACCACTTCGTGTCATTTTCTGGGGACAGGGAAAGGGGTCCCTTCTGTGGTGACTACTCGCATGTGAATCATTCACCTCTTGTACACTGTTATTAATATGGTTGCTGTTACTGCTTGTTTTCCTAATTCATTGTTGTTTCCAAAAAATTGTTCTTATTTTAACCTGTAATCTCTACCTTTTGTAACTCCAGTTCTCTCCATCCTGCTGCAGGGGAGGTGGAGGGGGAGAGGTGAGTGAGGTAGTGATGCATGGTTTGGAGGGTTTCAGTGGGAACACTAAATTAGGGAATAACATTCCTAAACCACTACAGTGTATTTATGTCAAAGTCTATTTGCTTAACTTAGGAGTGTGCTTCTATTCTATGGGTGAAATAGTCTTATTCTTTGGTTACAGAACACAGTCATATTTTTCCAAGGCACAGTATTCTAATAACAAAATAATATTTAAAAGTTCTGGTTGAAAAAAATAAACTGTAAACAATGCTAAGCCTTATTTTGTAAGCTAAAGTAGGTTTTAGGAAGCTAATTTTTAGATAGTGGGATCTGAAACAGGTCATCTGCAAAAATATTTTATTATAGAGAGAATGCAGTTCCTAAATTAGAGTGCGAAGTCAAGGGGTATTCAGGGTATGCGGTTTATTTATCAGTCCATTAAAAACATATGAACTCCTCCTCACAAGCACTCTCATTTAGTTTAACCAGAAGTTTCAGCAAAGTGACAGCAAATCACCCTAGGAGACTGCACCTACTATTACAATTGAGCATGTTCACAGAATAACAGAATCACAGAATATGCTGAGTTTGAATGGATCCACGAGGATCATCGATTCCAACTCTTAGCCCTTGCACAGGACCATTACCAAGGGTCACATCATGTGCCTTAGTGTATCATCCAAATGCTTCTTGAACTCTGTAAGGCTTGGTGCTGTGACCAGTTCCCTGGGGAGCCTGTTCTAGCACCCAACCACCCTCTGGGATCTCCCTCGCCACCTCTGAGACAATTTTAGGCCATTCCCTTGGGTTCTGTACTTCCTTGAGTGCAGGGTAGGAGGAGAGCCAAGGAGTGAGTATTCAGCAAGCCCTATTCCTGTTCCAATTCATTCTGGTTAGTCTATGTACAAAACTTCAGGGAGTTTAGCTCATGTTCAAATACAAATTGATTTTACAGGTTTTGGTCTAAACATAAGAGTCAGACCCATCTAAAACTTAGGTCAGCTCTGGGTCTTGTCACACAAAGACAGCAGTGAAAGTTGCCATGCAGCAGAGCCAAGTTCAATCTGTCTGTTTGGGCGTCTGCAAATAAATAAAATCAAACAAGTGACCTCTTCCCTTTCCCTCTTTCGAAACAAATGTCAAAACAGAAAATCAGTATTCCTTCTAAAATCTGTTTTGGCATCCAGTAAGTATGACAAATGATATCCTATGACCTATAAATGCAAATTGCCAGACATTCTGGAGATGCAACAAAACTTTCTCAATCTAATTACTAGCATGACAATATGTACTATTAATTTTTAATTTCATTGACAACCTTTAACACTCAAGGTGATCCAGATTAATCTAGTCTCCTCCTGCACCCTGATTTAGTTCCAACAAGTATTTTAGTAAAATACCTTGACTGAAAGCAATGAAACCACTACTACATTGCCGGGTCATTTTTTCCATATTTAATCTCTTTCACTGTTACACTTTACAATTTAGAATTAAGCAAATTTCACCAAGCAGGAAATCCACATTGATTTCAGGCTGGAGATCACAACCACCATGGAGGTTCAGGATCATTCTGCCACATTTCGAAGCTAATGGTCTTTCCTGATACATTTTAGCCCATGTTATTTGCCTCTTGGCCTTGCCACAGTTGAAAAAAAAAACAGGCTAAAAAATATTTCAGTCTTTCACTGCGTCTTCCTCCAGAAGTGAAAAATTGTCATTGTTATTTCTGAAAAACTACTGAGTAAGGGACAACTCACCGTTTCCTTCTTGATCCCTTCCTCCTGCGCAAAAAACAAAACAAACGAACAACCCCCCCCACCACCAAAACAAACAAACAAAGGTGTAGGAAAACAAAACTGCAAAACTGCAACACAGAGAATTAATGCCTTCGCTCCAGCTAACTGCAACAAAGTCTACAGCCCCAGAGAAGTGCTCACTGTTGTTTTAGTCAGCTGCATTGTAGGAAGCCTTATAAATATAGGGAAGTGTTCAAAAGAACATAATTCACCTCTTTTCATGGTAAAAAATGAAGAGTAATGTTGTTATTGTAATAAATTAGATTTCCTTAATAGTATAGGCATGCAGATCCTCACTCATGGAGCAAGATACTTGGTACTTGCCCATTACACAAAAATACACAGTCTTCAAACTTCTACCTGTATACATAATGAGCAAGTGGGTATTGAAAATTTCTTGGTATGTGGAAAGACAGTGCATACAGAATGCATGTCTTGAGAATTAGCTGTGTTATTATTCCTTTGCTAGCAAGTAACCATCCCATTTATTTGCAAGCTAAATTTTACCCTTCTTTTCAGAGACTTTAGTGGGAGTTAAAATTCAGTGGGAACTATAATTCCCCCATGGGAGAGGAAGGAACCTGCAAGCCAGAGTAAACAAATGTTTTCCAAGTTGCGTACAATATTTCCAAATTTCTTATTCATATCATCCAAACTCAGGATTAGGGTTGAAACAAGAACAAACAGCTAAAATGGAGCAGGAAATACATTTACTTTCACTGGGTCAAACCATTTTTATGCGTAAATCAGGTTAGTGCCAAACAGCCAAAGAAGTGGTACCAATTTGCAGCAAATGAATGTCTCACTTTATTCTAGGTTAGGAGCAAGGTCATTAATACCTTTTCAGTTTTATATTTGGCACCAGACATATTTTTAAAAAGCTTATTATCTGTGAAAACCCTGGTGACATCTCTCTGTACATGCTGTACTATTAATGCACAATTCCAACAGGTTGTCTGTGCATTGGGATGAGTGATAATCAAAGACAGATATCAGTAAGGGACAACTCACCATTTCCAAGCATAAAAGACAGAATATAAAACCAAAACGTTCTTTCTTGAAAATGTACAATGCTTGTATGATCACAGGTCTTGCATAACTGTTAAATACCAAAACCAAATCAAACTTTTACAGTTACATTTCTAAAAGGAAGAACAGAAACTCTGATACATTTCCTTGTGATCCTGAGTATCATAGAAGGGACGGGTACAGAACTTCATGCATCTTTATTTAACATGGTGTCTTTCCTTGAAGTCTTGTGTTTCAATATACCTAGTAATCTGATCCAGACTGTTCACTTTTCTCCACAAAAGTCAATGCTGAAAAATCCCAAATTGAGAGACTGTATTTAATATCTATTACAGGAGTACTTCACAGATCTTCAACAGCAATTAAGCACCTAACTACATTTAAACATCTTTGGTTGAAAAGCCTGAGAAAAATGTAACCAGAAAAAGACACCAAAGTAATCAAATAATGGCTGGCAAGAAAAAAACCATAGACTGAAAATGTTTACAAATTCGTGGATATGAATAAATAACTCCAGCACAATCCAGTCCAGAGAACATAAATATGTCCCATGTAAATCTCATACCTTTATTGATGGGTAGGTAGCAAACTGAAGCAAAAAGCATCTGTACTTTGGGCATCTTATCCAGTTCTAAATAAAGTTTTTATTTTATCATAATGTTAGAAAATAAATATGAAAATATTACTCTATATGTTACTGTTACATTAATAACGGTGTCTTATAGATTTCAAATGAAAGGTTACTAAAGCTGAAACTAAAGCCAACATATTTAATATAGTTAACACTGGAATGTGTAAGACAATTATATGATTGGAACAGAAAAGATGTCATTTTATCTCAAACAGTACTAACTGTTGCATTGTATACCCTATTATCAATTAATTAAATGCACTGATTTTTATCACAATAACAAAATTTAGTAATTCATGATGCAAATGGGAAAGAGTAAATTTTAGAAAATGTTTTTGTTTTGGGTAAATGCATTATTGTTTAGGATATGAGTAAATAATTTAACTTGTTACTTCTCTATTAAATCATATCCTTTATTTACAACAAAATAAATCCTGAAATACTGTACTAAGAGATTTGCAACTTGCCTAATAGACTCAATAAAAATACATGATTTGTCTTTCATGCTAGAAAACATATCTGATAGCAGTGGGCATCTCAGACTGAACTGTAGCCACTTGCTTTCGTGTTTAACTTTCTTTTCTGAATCCATGAATAGGTTTATACTATTATCTAAGTTAGTTCCCTGCCAGAATAATTTATAAGTAATTTAAGAATAGAACAGTGGAAGTAATAAAATCTAATTTAAGGTAAATTATCTGACTTTAACTGCTGATTGAACAGACTGAGATCTTATTTAGGTTGGGGTTAAAGATGATAAGCATCTTCCCCTAAATTTCCTGGAGAACATAAAATTGAACTATGCAGCATCAAAACTCTTTAAATCAAGGGAGGTGATATGCGTATGCAGTGATTAAGTTGCACAGAGAAATGATGCAACCCTTACATGTTAACTGATGCCTAGGGAATTCATTATATTTCTAGCCTGAAAATAGTTAATACTGTTAGGGTTGCTTTAACACTGCAGTGGGGCAGTATACGTAGTATTACACGGGATTTCTGTTGATGTTACCTCATGACCTTAGAATAGGAATGGTGTTTCTGCTTATGGTAATTAAAATTCTATTTATACTGTATTTAAGCACAAAAATTAGAGTGGGTACTTTTCCTGGTGGAACCATTCAAACATTAAACACTGCAAGTAACAATGATTGAAATCCATCTCTTTTGTAGCCTGAAGTGTTAAATCTTATATGCTGGCATCAAGGGGAAACAAAGCAACCAACAGACCAATCAGGTTTAGGCAAATTGCAATGTTATAATAGCAAATAATAGATGGGCTGCATTACCAGAGCTGCAGCAGGAGAACAGAGAAGGACATAAAAAGATATAGGCTGAAGTAGTAAATTGAGATTACTGGAACTGATTCAGGAGGTAGTTCAAATAAAATCAGCTTCATGTCCTTCAGTATCAGAACTGTTAACAGACTTATGTGGAGGGACAGAAAAAAGTGCAGATTTTCTATAACACTTCCCCATGCACAGAACACTCTATGTTTCTTAAGCCAGACTTCAGAGGTGCTTAAGCTGCTTAGACCAGAAGTGGTGAATTCTTCAGCACTGTTGCCTAACTTCACAGGGAGTGCTCAAGTAAAACACCATGGGGCTGGACATAAGAGGCAGCAGTCAACTACTCAGCAGTAAAGTGACAGTTGCTTGGTTATGGATGTGTCCAACTATACATATGCAAAGCATCTCTAAAGAAACTTTCTCAATGGTGATTCAAATATGTTTCTGCAGTGCAGTCCAGTGGCATAAAACATCCCTATTTACTTACACACTGCAGGGCTGCATATAGAAAGGTCCATAAGTAGAATAGTTAAATCAATTCAGTCCAAGCTGATGAAGCTGTACTGCTTCCTACCCCAGAGTTAATCTTTTGGTGACTGCTTCAGGATCTCTGATCTAGATCATTGTGCACAATATAAGCATGGTCTTGATTGTCTGGGAAAGTTGGAAGGCAGGGGAGAGGGCTTGAGAAGTTACCTTTTTAACTTGGTGCTCACCTCTATGGATATAGTCAAATGACCAGACTTTTATCTGACATGATATGTATTGTGCTAAAGTGATCAGAAATTGAAAAATGATTCAATATTTTGTGAACTCTTTCTATTTTTTCAGTTGATGGAAAATGTGAAGGCTGATTGCTAACTTACTTTTGATGGTACTTTCACTATCATTAAAAATAAAGATGCTTTTTCTTCCTCAACACACTCTTAGCAGCCAGCAGCAAACAGAATAAGGCCCAGGAATACTATTCCCTCTCAGCCTGTCTATCTCACACCCACTTATCTGGACCATTTGCCACTGTTATCATCAATTACAGGGAACGGTGTGTTCGAACAACCATTATTGTATGAACCTGAATGATTGCCTGATGTATTTTGAAATGATACCTTAGTGTGAACACCTACTTATGAGAATCAAATAAAATTAGGGGAATAGTAGCTTACACAGAAGATCAAACTTTTATTTTAAAAGAAGTAAAGGCCTGGTTTGATGTCATAAGACTTCCCATTTCCTCTTGAGCTGAACTGTATATGATGAATATATAGAAACTAATATGTTTAAAATCTCTGAAAAGAACACTGAAAAAAACTCTGAAGTTCATGTCCAGCGTATGTGATAGAAAATTATCATGCATTTATTAATATTTTTATTTACAAGAGGTACTGAGTTAAAAAAATATGCTTATATGCTTGAGACCAGTAAGAAATGGCAAATACACAATTAACCACTATGATTGATTTTAAGTATGAACAAAAATTGTGTATATCTGACTAGTTATTTACCTTCTAGGCTCCATACAATTCTTGATCTCAATGGGATTATTTCAAAGGTCATTCTTTAAAGCTCTTTCTATCAAGGTAAAGATACACATATATTTTTATAGGATATAGGAGTAAAATAATAAACTTATAAAAGAAAGGACTAGTTTATCTCTGCTTTCTGGAATACGGACTATATAAATCCATATTGATTGAATACCTTCATATTTTCTTAAACATTATGGTGGTTTGAAAAACCTTTTCTCTGAGGTAGTAATGGTTTGCCCCACTGATAATACTGGACCAATCAATAGTCCACGTGCGCCCTACGGAAATTACATACCCACAGAAACAGAAGAGAAGGTGGGTAGCCATGATCTGAGCCAGGAGGAAGCAGGGGGCCCCTCTGGGGGCCAAGGGCCCTCAGCCCCCAGCCGAGGCTACGGGAGACCCGGTATAGTGTCAAAGCTGGACCAGGTCCCGTAATCAAGAGCTGGAAGAGTTTCCTTATTGTCAGCAGCAGCAGAAGACACTGAAAGCGGCAGCGGAGCAGTCCTGAACAGAGACAGTGATGGCTAAAAGCCAAAAGATAGACAGTAGCAACGAGATAACGTGAAGCCGGCTGAAAGACGCAGAGATGTTCCTGCAGGAGGGAGAGCTGGCAACAAATCAGAGGTAAACTCAACAAAGCTGGTTTGGGGTAAGACTGTATTATTTTCCCAAAAACCAGAGACTCTCTGAAGAGGAGGGGTGGACTTCCAAACCCTTAGGAAACCCTAAATGCAGCAGCAGCTAGAGAGAGAGAGAAAGGAGCTGAAAACCCGAAATTGTCCTGAGAGCTGAGCCAGGATGGAATGCGGAGGAGGTGACCATGCCCTCTGCTGCTGCTGCTGCTGCTTCTATCACGCTGGTGAGCTGAGACAGAGCGAAAGAGTGTTGGTAAGACTGAACTGAAAGCTGCCTTCAATGTTCTAACCCAAGAGGAGTGAAGATCTACAAGGAAATCCCCCGAAGGCTCAGGCTCGGGGTTGAAATTTCCACAAAGTAAGAATAAAAATCCTGACTGCCATACTTAAATCTGCTGCCTCAGGAAAATGAAGGACACTAACCAGTGCCACAAAAAACTGAAATGAAGGAGCTGTGGCCTGAGAAGTGACAGAAAGACTTTTCTCTTTTCTTCTTGGACTTTTGTTGAAGAAAAGGAGAAATTTAATTTAATGTAAATATATATGTGGGTGTAAATAGGCCTTTGTAAATATTTTCCCCTTCCCCCAATAATGAATGGTTGTGTTTTGGCTGAAAACTCTCCACATGAGGTGAAAAAGACATCAAGTCTATACCATGACTAAACCCTCTCACAGGGGCAAACTGTGGGAGGGGGGTTTGAACTTAAAAATTAGATTCTTGGGAGTTTCAAACCACCACAAACATACAAAATGTAAGAAGATTATGATTAAATAATGATTCACAAGTTATGTAACATAATACCAATAATTAAGTATCTATCAAATTAATCAAAACCTATGTTTCGTTAATTAGTCAGCCAGACTTATACAGGGGAAGTGTTCTACACCTAGCAACAAGTATGGCAGCAATAATTTCCAATGTCAGCTTCCTGTGCAAAACCCTACTACTTTTAAATCAATTAAAACAAGTAGAACTGACCTGTCAATTGATATAATAGTACAGTTCGAGTTGTTTACTTTCTAAATTTTGTAAGAGTATTTTTGTTTTCTGAAGTTTCCATTTATTACTATGTCTAGCAAAGTTTTACTATTTAATTTAAAACCAAAAAAAGAGAATATTTGTAAAACTTAAAAACCTCTTATAATGTTTCAGACATTTTGCTGATCAAAAGATCACAACAGTGAAAAAGCTCTTTCAAATAATAGGAGTTGTTGTGGGGTTTTGTTTACTTGTTTGTTGGTTTTTTGTTTGGGTTGGGTGTTTTTAATTTTAAATTCTCTGATATTTGTATTTTTTTGTAACTGGTAGCTGAGGAATATGGCTAAGGTAACATCAGGTACACTATAACAGTCTATGTGACAGAAAGGTTAACACACATTTAGCACTTCTAACAGTATGGAAACCAAGCAGTACAGTGACAGAAAATAATAAGAAAACACGTTACTGATTCTTAACCTCAGTACAGACTTTGCTATGTACTAGCACATTCTCACACTTGCAACAATTTGTTTGAGTGACAGACTAGCAAGTTTTCCAAGTACATATATGTAGGTGAATGCCAGGATTATGAAGCCTGGAAAGAATGGGTTTAGAAACGCGTCCATTACAGAGGCGGCTTCCTGGGATCGAGTTAAGTAGAAAAACAACAACTACTTGCGTTTTCTATTGTACAGGTTCTCCCTGAGCTGTGTAATTTCCCCGACCCACGCGGCCCCACTGGGAACCATATTGTCTCCCCTTCCCGATCGCGGACTCCACCTCTGCATAAGCAAGATAGGTTGTCTCACCCACCTCTCCCCAGTCCCTGGTTCTGCTGTTGGAACATGATCCTCCTGTATCCCCCACTGGTCAGTAGAGCCCTCAAACCACTCCCTTCCCCCTGGACCTTGGCCCAATCACATCCCTTCTTCTTGCCCTCCCCCCAAGCCCACATAAACAGCGGGAATTTCGAAATAAAGGTCTTTTCACCTTGGAACACAGAGAGGAAACTTAGTCGCTCTCTCCTCCTGCCGAAGAGGGACCGCGTGACTGAGTTCTTCTCCAGGACACCTCTAACGGAGAGTCCACAATAAAGATCTGTTACATATACAGTTTAGTTCTTCTGAATAGACCAATAGAAGTCAATAAAACAGTTACTTACTTAAATCTATAGATTTTACATAGTGTTGGGGTTATTAGAGTAATTGTTTTGTAATCAGTGCTACATCTCTTCAATAGATGCTATTCTCAAAACTGTCACAACTGTCAAAATCATGCTTGTCAAAATATTTAAGCTTTCAGGAAAGAATTTCTAAAAATTCACAGCAGTGAATGTCTATTTTTTATGGAATACAGCTCTGCAGAAAAATTATGGAAAGATCCAAACAGTCATCAAAAGGTTATGATCGAAGGACAAAGTACGGCAGGCAGGTTACTTGACCCTTTATGGAAAGATTTTTGTCACAGCTAGTTTCATATGAAGTAAAGAAAAGCTTTCCATTGAAGCTCTGTTGCAGTTTCCATTAAAGGATGGGTTTCTTATCAGTCTTGATGTTAAAAGCATCAATACAAGTTCCTTTGCTGTAAGTTGAAAACTCGTGTAATAATCAGCTGCAAAACATTTTACCCTATTTGAAACACTGTCACTAACTTTTAAAGTATTCTAGTATCACAAAAAGATCAGAGAACACAAAGTCCTGAAATGGTAACTTCAGGATTTTATTTTTTTTCAGTGCTAGAAAGCTTACTACACCCTCATGAAATCTAAAAATTTTAAACAGTGAGAATTTCTTTTAGAAGTAGTATACCCATTTTTATTTTTATTTTTATTTATTTTTATTTTTTTATTTACATTTAATACTTTGGTTTTAATGGTTTTCTTCCCCTAAAATTTGCTAAAAAATTAAATAAGTAGATCTTGAAAACTACAGAAACACAGAAACCAAAAGAATTTAATGGGGTATACTGTGAAGAATGTCTTGAAGTACAAAGCTTCATAACAAAACCAAACCACTTAGACGTATACTTCAATGCCTGGCTTGCATTAAGGCAGGCATGGCAGAATACAAGGGAATAAGAAGTTTTGTCAATATCATGAGACAATATTTTAATTTTTAATACATGCTTCAACGTAAACCCAAAATTATATTGCAGCAGTAACAAGACCATTGCAGAGAATACACTTCAGAAAGTACAGCCAATTAAGTGAAAATTTGTGAGGCAGCCATAACTGGTTCAACAGCAAACCTGTACTTTTATGAGCATGTTTGAATCATTCTGTGCTAACTGCTAAGTGAGGATGATTCATGTAGATAAAAAGAAATGACTGTATTCAATACAACTGACCCACAGCCTAGTAAAACATTTAAGAGGGCATAGTTTCAATAACATGAACATTGTTAAAATTGACAACACTTTATCTACTTTCTAGAACCTTGTTTCCCCAGCTATGACAAGCATGTCTACAGTAAGCTTCTGTAAGCAGCACTTATTGCAGCATTCAGACTGCACTTTTTTTCCCTCCCAAAACAAAACTTGAGGCTGTGGATTGCTCTGGTCTTTTGATGAGTACAATAAAGTAGTCTGCTGTAGTTTCAGTTTCTTACTGAAAATGGGTCTGTGCAAACTGCAAATCATCTATGCTTCATGACTAACAACATTAGTGCAGATAATGCATCTTATTTGGTAACATCTAATCAACATCAGCTTGAGTTGTCAGGAATAAGTTTTGCTCCATTGCCCCTTATCTAAACCTCAGATACACATTAAAATAAGCGTGGTAGTTTTGGTGGATTGCTAAAATAGACTATTTTCATCATTCTAGAAACTTTTTAGTTCATGACATTTTCTAGATTTTTATTTCCAAGTATTCATCATGACATGAAACTAAGTCCAGTGAACAGAACATGAAAAAGTTTTCCAATACTACCAATTGCACAGTATTTATCCTCTCGCACCTAGTCAGAGTATGCCACGAGGAAGGTGTATAGGTTGTTCATTCTGTTTGCACAGATCCTCCAGGTTAGGACTGCAATCTTCATACTCAGATTAGCTACAAATAGTCAGGAAGGTAAAATTATTTCGGGAAGTTTAAATGGATTTAATTAATAATTAACCAGATATAGCTTAAAATTGTAGACTTCAGAAAACATATATAGGCTTTCCTCCTTGGTTAACTGGCCATTTTTAAAGATAGCCATGAGTTAATGTCTCAGCATCTACATCCCCAGGTTAGACAGACAGGAGCTGATTATGAATCAGGAGTATGTCCAGGTGTCCAAGAAGGCCAACAGCATCCCTACTTGCGAGCACTCCCTCGTGCTCGGCACTGGTGAGACCTCATCTTAAATCTTGTGTTCAGTTTCGGGCCCCTCACTTCAAGAAGGACATTGAGGTGCTGGAGCATGTCAAAAGAATGGCAACAAAGCTGTGTAAGGGTCTGGAGCACAAGTCTTATGAGGAGCGGTTGAGGTGAGCCATGGTTGTTTAGCCTGCAGAAAAGGAGGCTGAAGGGGCATCTTATCACTCTCTACAGCTGTAGCAATGTGGGCAGCAATCTCTTCTCCCTGGTATCAAGCAACAGGACAAGAGGACATGGCCTCAAGCTGTGCCAGGAGAGGTTTAGATTGGTTATTAGGAAAAACCTCTTGACTGAAAAGGTCCTCAACCATTGGAGCAAACCACCCAAGAAAGTGATGGACTCACTGTCCCTAGAGGTATTTAAAAGAAGTGTAGATGTTAAACCCAGGGACATGGCTTAGTGGCTGACTTGGCAGTCCTGAGTTAATGATTGGACTCAGTGATCCTAAAGTTCTTTTCCAACCTAAATGATTCTACGGTTCTAAGTCTAGCACATTGCAACAGGAAAGACTCTGACCTGACTTTGCTCAGACTCCGCCTGGAAATACACAAGTCAAGAGCACTTTTTGGCCTTTCCCAGCTCATGTGCACTTACAAAAAGCCTGACAGCTGGTTGAGAATATTTTTCACTCAAGAGTACAATGATGGCAAAGCTTTCACAGAAGTGTTTGTGTCATTAAATACTTTCATTTTTTTCTCTTCAATGTTTTGTTAGCACTGCAGGCTTGACCCTTCAACTCTTGTTCACTGAAAACTCCCACTGGCTTTAATCAAATTGAGTAGTGTCCAGAATATGGGGCCGTATAGTAGTAAAGTCTGTTCACAGTTCTGCCATTTTTAAATATCCTTGAAGAGTATCTAGCTCACTTGAACTTGGCATGTGAAAAAAGCACTATCAGATAAATTTCAAGGACCTCACTATGGTCTGTTTTTAATTTCTCAGGATAAGGAAAGTCATACACTATGTCCTATACGATTTTATACTCTGCCTTAGGAATTCCTCAGCTTTTCCAAGATGCCACCTGGAATATGCCTTTCATACATTTCAAGATAACCAGATACAAACCCAAACTGTTAGCGGAAAGGTAACATTTGTCATGATTATTACTACTAAATATTCAAAGCTTGATTGCTTTTTGGCAATTTTAAATTCAGAACACCACAGACACTGAGGATAAGTTTACCAAGGTTTCTAAGTACTTTCTAAGTGATTTTGAGATGTTTTGAATCAGAAAAATACTACAAAAGAACAATAAAAACACCAGTGAGTAATGAAAAGAACACAAAAGTCTTCCAAGGAAGTTTTCTGAATTCACAAGAAAAAACCCCATACATTTGGTGGAAATTTAACTGAGGCAAAAGTGGGCAAAAATTTTTGTTAGTCATTAATATGACATTTTTTAAAGAGGAATTAGTAAAAAGAAAAATATAGGTGTAGATTAAAGGATGGATATCTTCTTGGTGGGAGAAATTAAAAAAAGAAAAAAACGAATCAAAACCTGTGACATCTAAGGAAAACAAACTAGCCTGCAACAACTTCACAAATGTCTCAAAAGCAAGGCTGAAGAAAACAAACAAAATATTCTCTGATACTGTTGCCAAAAATGTTACTTTCATTCCCTTTCATGAAACAAGATATATATAATTATACTAATAATCCAAAATCAAAATTTCCAAGATAATGTAAATGACTATGGTCTTTATTTCCAGGTACATGTACATTGTCTGCTACCTGTGTTGCCATTTCAGGAAGAGGGTTAAGGGTACCTATATGGAAATATGTTAGATTTCATTTCACTAGCTCAGTCTGATGACAAAATCAATTGAGGTCAACAAGAGTTCTTTTATTCATACTAGGTTAAGTTTATTTTAACTAAAATGGGTCTTTAGAAGATAATCAAAGTCACAGCTCCTGTAACTAAACACAGAAAGACACAGAAACTGTCAGTGGAGCAAATCTAACTGATTAGTCACCATTTCTTTTTGTTTCTATAGGGCTGGAATACCAGAAATAACTTTTCCAACAAAAGTGAAGATAACTATCAATTGCCTCTACGTTTCTTTGAAAATGTAAAAGTAGGTAAGTAAACTGTAAAAAAAAAAGTGATGTTAGTACATTGCCCAGGGAATTACACCTTTCCCCTGAAACACCCCAAACCCAAAAACCAGCGTAGACCTCCATTCACTAGGCAGTTGCATATACATTCAGCATGTATTGAGAAAATGTGGAGCTGAAGGGAGAAGAAAAATTTGAGGAATTTGGGGTGTTGGGAAAATAAAAATTCCACAAATATTATCCTTTTATTTTTTCTTCATGTTTGATGACAGTTATTTTACACAGTAAGAATCACGATTTCTTTCTGTAGTCAAGATTCACATTACCCAGAACACAATCAAGACTGAGATCCTATAGACTGAAAAAGTAATAAGAGATTTTCCTGGGAGGCATAAGCTGAAAAATATGAAGAAAAAGAAAATATGTAAGGTAGACATAACGCAAAAACAGACTAGAGAAATGATCATATGCATAATGTCTCACAGAAAAAAAACAAACCAAAACCAACCTAAAGTAAAGTTTTCTGAAGTTGATCTGAAGTCTAAAACAAGTGAAAATGCTACACGGAAACCACGTATCCTGAGAATGAGACTTCTGATGGAACCTGTTCCTTCCCTTAAATTGTATTTTAAATTCAAACTTGATTCTTCATTCCAAAAACAATTTTATGGAGAACATTTTCATCAGTTCATGGTTTCTGTGCTACCATCTTCTTGATATCCCTTCAAGGGATATCAAGAAATTCCCTTTTACTTACAATGAAAATTATCCTTTTCAAGAGGAAATCATAAGGACTGGTATTGTCAAATATGTAAAACTTAACAGCTTTTCTTCTCACAGCATAATCTACCCAACATTTCTTGCACATTGCTGGGATGATGATTCTTCCTTCAACTTCAGCACTGCAGAAACTTTACTGCCAATTTCACAATTTTCTTTCTAAGAGGTAACCTTGCTTTTGCTGACATTCTGTTCCTAGGTTTGTGGAATGCTCTTTGTAAATTCATAAAACCATTTTGGAAACTGCAGTGAAAACCCTTCTTATAACTCAGTTTTGCTATAGAAATTCTCAGAGGTACACAGCTGGTGTCTCATGATTGCCCATTCTTGAAGCATTCATGAATGGTTTTGTTGTTTTATGTTTTCTGTTTTTATAACATATATATGGTTTAAAGTAAAAGAAAAAAAAAACTTATGGTGAAGACTTCTACAGCAGAAGCAAATAATATCCTTGAATCCAAACATCAATATGCAAGCAGAATTGATTTATTCCATGTCTGTAAGATAGATATTTTTGTTTCCAAGGACAGTGCAGGTTGGAAAGTTCTAAAACAATAATAACTCTAAAAAAATGCACAGGGTTTCACTTGTCTGTAGTTGCTTTTGCTATCCTTGCTACAGGCAAATTCAGAAGAAAATCCTCTCCAGTGATGCACCTAATAATATGCAAAGTACTCTGAGATGAAAGGTGCTACATAAATTAAAAGGCATTATGAAGGTTTAAAGCCACATTACATTTAAAAGCCAAATGCTGTTGCTTCTTGTCACTTGGCACATGTCATTCAAATTAACCCAGCTTTTATGTTTCCATTTTGCTTCTGATCCGTTGCTGGAAAATCTGTATTTCAGTTCCTGAGAGATGACTGTTGTGTAAATGTAAATGTGTAAATGAGGTCTTGTATTTCATTCCCTTATCCTAAAGCAGGATCAGCTGTACCTACAGATACTTCTATGCAACCTCTTCTCAAAGGTCCTGAATGATGGAGAATTCTCAGTCTTTGCAAACGAGGTTTTATTTTCTATTCCATTCCATTCTATCTCCTCTTCTAGTTCCTATTACCTAAAATGAACTGTGCTTGCTCAATATGAAGAAATTCTTTGTGCTTCTAACGAAGTCTGTTAAGTAGCCACGAATATTAAGTGGGCAGCTTGTATGATACCACTATATTTCTTTTTCAAGCTTGCTGCAATTAAGTGTACCTGAAAGTGTTCAGCAAAGGAATGAAATACTCTGCGGACCTGTCTTCTAAATTAAGATCTATTTTAGAGATGATCAATTTCCTGTATAAATAATAAGACAGAATTTTCAAACCCTGGAGACCTCTCACTTTGTGATTCTTCTTTGCCAAAGGTGAAGACTACCTTCTAGTTACTTGTCGGAATAAGTGGAAACATTTTTTGGTTTACTGCATTGCCACATCCAAGGGAAATATCTCATTGTTCTTAAATTGCCTTAAATCATTGTCTTGAATGAGTGGTTTGGTCCACTCTAAAGAGCCATCATCAAACATATTGGCAAAAAGCAGATTTTAGTAGACATTTGTGAAAGTGAAATTTTAACAGAGTTTGATGCCCATGTTCATTCCATTGTTTATTACATAGATGAAGCATACATAGGAAAATTGGGTTAGAATCAATTTAGAATGTCTTACATGGAGACTGGGTATGTGAAAGAATAAGAGTACAAAGGTTATGGATATAAAAGATAAGAGCGAAAAAAAGGTTATAAGCACTTAATCATTGAATAATTTGACATTTGTAAAGGGATTCAGTTGGATCTGCTACAATTATAACTGACTTAATTATAGATTCACGATAAAAACATTAATGCAAGATCATCATCAATTCACACACATAAGATGCAGGCATTGAGATGTCTACACCTATATCTATATGTGTAAAGGTACCTATCAAAATATTCTACTCAGGTTCAAAGAAATACATCAAATCCCTTAGCATTTATCAACAGACATGGGAGTATATGTATGTGGGATATCAGCCTGGACCTCATCATCAGGAACCATTTTTTGATTATCAGAACCTGAACAGGCATCCCACTCAAAGGGAGGTGTTATCGCACCTGCTATGGTCCAGGAGAGTTCAAATTACATCAGTGAGGTTTACTGCTTATAGGGTTGCAAGACAACTTCCTTTAGTCATCAGTAAGTTTCGAACCTGACTGCATTCCAGGTTAATAATTATTGGACTTTTTTTTTACAAAAAGTCACAGAATCATGGAATACATAAGGTTGGAAGGGACCACAGTGGGTTATCTGATCCAACCTCCCTGCTCAGTCAGGGTCATCCTAGAGCACATTGCAGAAGATTGCATCCAGATGGTTCTTGAATATCTCCACAACCTCTCTGGGTAATCTGTTCCAGCTCTCAGTCACTCACTCAGTAAAGAAGTTCTTAGATTTGGGTAGAACTTCCTGTGCATCACTTTCTACCCATCGCCTTTTGTCCTATTGCTTGGCACCACGCAGAAGAGCCTGGCTCTTCTGGCTCTTGACACCCTCCCTTCAGATACTTACAGACGTTCATAAGTTTTCTCTTCTCAAGGCTGAACAAGCCCAGCTCCCTCAGTCCGTCCTCGTAAGAGAGATGATCCAATCCCTTAATCATCTTTGTTGCCCTCCCTTCAGGAGCTCCATTTCTCTCTTGTACTGAGGAACCCAGAACTGGACACAAATACTCCAGATGTGGCCTCACTAGGACTGAGTAGAGGGTCAGGATCACTTCTCTCAACCTGCTAGCAATGCTCTTCCTTATGCACTCAAGGATACTATTGGCCTTCCTGGCCACAAGGGCACACTGTTGGCTCAGTGACATCTTGCACTCCACCAGGACCTCCAGGTCATTTTCTGCAGAGTTGCTTTCCAGCAGGTTGGTCCCAAGCCTGTGCTGGTGCATGGCAGTGGCAGGCCGCTGAATTTGCCCTTGTTGAACTTCAGACTGTTCTCTGTCCATCTCTCGAACTTATAGAGGTCCTGCTGAAGGGCTGCACAGCACTCTGGGATATCGGCTACTCCTTCCAGCTTTGTGTCATCAGCAGACTTGGTAAGGAGTCATCTGCCCGTTCATGTAAGTCATGGATGAATAAGTTAAATATTACTGGGCCCAGTATTGAAACTTGGTGGACACTGCTAGTGACAGGCCTCCAACTGTGCCACTGATTATGAGCCTGGGGGACCTGCTTACTTTAACTGACTAAACAGTAACAATAAGTAACGATGGTACTGCTCTACTCAAGCTATGATTCAGGTGAATGATTTACCAACCCTAACAAGAATAAACACTTATGGAAGCTATTGGTTGGTTCCTGATGACTCCAGGCATACCAATGACAACTGTCCACTCTAGTGACCACTGATTTCTTCTTCCTAGCCATCACACAGGACCCTTTAGCCTTGTACTGCCCAGCTGTGAGTTCAACTTCCCCTTGCTTGCCACAGAGCCAGGAAGCAGAATGCACCCCTGGCTCCTGCTCTGCCCTGAGCAGCAGCTTAAGGGTGTCAGTCAGGGGCCCAGGGAAGTTTTCTAGGACTGTTTTCCCCCCAAAACACATAAATGGTTATCAACATCTTGTCCCTAGCTCCATTCAAATCCAGAATTGATTGTCCTTCAGTATTAGAAAACCAAAGCCTTTAGAAAACGGTAGAGCACAGGATAGGGAGGGGAGGAAAGAGATTATACATCTTTTGCTAATAAGTTTGTGGATGCTTGAAGATCTTACAAAGATCTTTACAAACCTCAGATGGTCCTTTAGAGACAAATATTTTTTTGCTTTTCTATTTTTATTGAGAAGAATGCTTTCTTATTTGTAATATGATACCACGTGTTGCAGAAAATGCTGAAGGGTTAACTGCACAGAATCTTCTTGCCTTCCAGTTATTTTTAAATATCAATAAATATTTTATGTCCCATATAAGTTAGTCAGTAACACTTTTCAAACCACTTTTAGATTAATGGGCATTTAAGTTACTCGGTTGCTCTTTTTTAACCTCAGTTTAATTTACTCTTTTCTTTTTTTTTGGCAAGGGATAAATCTGAATTAAAAGATTGGAAAGGATGCAATGTTTTTAATCAGTAAGGCCTGAAAAAAAATTGATATCCCCAAAATGAGATATTATTCTACCAGAGAAATTAAACCTGAAGAAGGAAAAGTAATGATCTAGGTGATATTGAACATTGAAAAGTTACCTGACTTTTTTTCTTGTAAATGGGAAGCTTGCAAAGATAAATGTAGACACTGAGAAAGCAGAAAAAAATAATTCTGATGTTTCTGCTTTGACTCCCTAAAAAAACCATATTGAGAGATCATAAAGAGAAATACCAAAGTATGTGACTTTTGTTTAATTAACATTTTTAGTTTATAGTTAGCTATATAGCACATATATCTGTGTGTGTGTGCATAAAAAATAGTTAAATAATTACTGGTTATGATATTAAGGATGCAATTATAATTTAAATTTTTGCAAATGGAACAGTAACAGAGAGAAATTAAATGCCTAATAGCCAGGAAATCATTGTGTCAGAGTCACATTTTTGACATCCTGTGAGTGGAGGATATAATATTTGACATCACATTTACTTGTCTGGAGATAGTTGACGTAAAATGGAACTTCAGATTTAAAAGAGTGATACAAAATATACTGAAAAAATAATTCAAATGAAAGTTACACTTTTTGCAAGTGCAGTACACAGTCCAACCACAATACCAGTGCGGTCCCAATTATCAGCCTCTGCAATGCACTCACCATCACAATGCTGGGTGTCCCCAGCATCTGGAAAGGAAAACGGGGGTTGAAGCCAGCTCATGCTTAGTGCTGTCTTCAAAATACTGTGGTTTAGTTTTTACCCTCTGAGTTGGGCTGGGCCACATATTCACTTCCCCCATACTGGCTTGGCTAAGTCAGGGAGATATTCACAGTATTTTAAGGAACTCAGGGCGAAACATTTATAGCACAGGTTGATCCATTGAACTCCTGACAGTTGTTTATCTGAAAGAAAGGCCTTCCTTTGGTCCCTATTGTGCTGAGATGCAGACAGCTTCAGTGCAACAGTTGTGGTCAGTCACACCCTGCGTTATTCCCTGAGTTTCATGGGCAAAGCCTTTCCGCCGATCTCCTCTGAACCATCTTCCATTGTAGGGATGTATTGGTCTGCAACACAGTGACATAAAGCATCTTATTTACTAATAATATTTTTGACTCTACAAATCTTTCAACATATGTTCTGGCTTCTAAATTAAATATTTTTGGCTTACGGAAAAAGAAGAAGTTAACTGAATGATTCAGGGTGAAAACTAGGAAGACTTTGAGGAAAGAAGATCTACATGAAGAAGATCACATGAACTGACCTATCATTCATTCATTAAAATTTTATTTAAATGATGAGCTGGTCTAGAACTTTACCTTATTTTATCTATTAGTTCCACAAAATATTTTTTTTCATTATTGTTTTCTTAGCATAATGTTGCTAAGAGCCAAATCCTAAAGTTTTAATGTACTTTTTGAAAATGATTGGCTAAGAAATTTCTACAAAAACTGTGAGACACATCCTTCTTTCTGTGATTGGTAACGTATCCGTTAGAACTCTCATCAGTACTGTTGAAAGTATATTGAACATTCACAAATGGTAGATTTTTAGCCTTGTACAGAAAGTTTACTGCAAGTCAATGTGCTACTGCAAACCTGTTCAATTCTAAGGCTCCAAGGATAATATCTAGAAGATCGTTGTAGAACATCAAAGCTCAACTCAACATATTATTCCTTTTATGATAAAGACTTTTCCTTTCTCTTGTTCACCTCCCATAGATTTTTCAAACAATTTTTGGATTTTTTGTTCTTTAGCCTAACTTATGCATTCATCCGACAAATCCTAGAAATCAATGCTCATGTCTCAGTTTTGAAATGGAAACTTTCCTGTTCAGTACATGGACAAGTAATTTGTTACATTGTTTTTGTCATCCAAAACTGGCCTAGATGCAAATGTGCAGAAACATAGGTGCATCAAACATATATAAGTATTGATTAGAAGTACATTAGGAGTGAGAAACCTAAAGACAAATTCACTCTGGGGAGTGTATTTTACCGACAATTAAGTATGTCAGAACTGAACTATGCTTGAATATCTTTCTAACTGTAACTGCTGTTCTTTAACTTTGCACTTGATAAATATCCAGCCAATGTATAAGTTCTGTCCAGATATAGTTAAAACATACTTAAAATACCTTAAGGAGATTAACTTTATTTCTTTTATTCCCATAGTTCAGCAGTTTCTTTGGTTGCATACATCTCTCCTTACCCCCAACCCCAAATTCATGTAATTGTGTCAGATCTAAGACAAAGAAAGTGAGAAACATATCTAAAATACATGGATGTCAAGGGAATGATTTACCTAGCAACAGTAACTATGTGAAAGTTTTTCAGAAATGTCTGTGCCTGTGATGGTACCTTAGTGGCTTGCATTTTAGAGGTTTGAAGAAATGACTAAGAGGATTCTAGCAAGTAAAGCATCAAAAAGACGTGTGATATACATACATTCTGGGAAATATAATGCCATAATTGCATAAAGGAATTTATGCACACCTTTTCAATGAATATTGTAAAGATTTTTGCTCATAAATATATAGTTAGAAAAACATTTTTTACCCTGTGCTATGTTGGATATAACAACTATGTGAACAGAGGAAACATGTTAGGATAAATGTTTCTGAATTGTAATAGTTATCATTTTTTTAAAGCAAACCATCACAATAAAGAATTATCTGAAGTGTTACAACAGTAGCCCTGAGAACAAAGAGAGGTAAAAAGCTGAGATGGTACTGTGATGTATAACTATCTACTGCTGTGTCAGGAATGCATACTGCTGACCTACGACACAGGGGATTGAACCCCGATGTACAGAGTGAAGAGCTTTGTCTTAGATAACCTCGTTCAATAAATCCTGCTGAAAGAAAACTGTATTCCCATCAATTCAGTACAGTCACAAGTGAACATAGGTTAAAATAATGTAAATCCAGAATAATCCAGTTGAGGACTTAATCAAAGTCACTCAGCATAACTATCCGCACTATTTAAATTCAAAGTGAGACTTAAAGAAGAGTATCCAGGTGAGATCATAGCTCAGCAAAAAACATACCTTTTCTATTCAAACCTATCTCCCCTCTTTCCACAGACATTTGCCTTCCATTCCTTTTAATTCAGCGTCTTTCAAAAAGCTACTGTAACCTGTATCACCAAACCTTTGATGTAGATACCCTGTAGCGAGCCCTCAATGAAGACTAGAAAGGTTAAATTCAGAAAAAACAGCTTTTATTATGGAAAAGTAATTAACATTTTAAATAGGGGAAGTTCAATTTAGATCAGACTGAACAGATATAAAGTGCTTACAGCTAATACTAACCATGATGACTGGCCATGACCATACTGACTTCCAGGTGTGGTTTAGGCAACTTTTCCAAACTGTTACAAAATCAGCATGTTCCAGATTGTTCCTTCAGTCATCTCTCAGGGTTATCAGGATGCCTGATGCTTCTCTGAGGAGGACCCTCCTTCTCTTCTTTTCCTGCTGAAGGTCCTAACACTTTTATTCCCAATGAGCAAACTCAATCCCTAGGAGTGCCCCTGTACCTGTCCTCTGAGTCAGTATTCTAGAAACTCACACCTGAGAACAAACAGCACAAAATATTACATGGGTGATGAAAGCAATGTTTCCTTTGCTTCTTCTTCTAAGATACCTTTCTTTTTCTCTCAACATTTATTGCCTTTTCCTCTTCTATAGTTTTGCGGTCTTTTTCAACCTGGCACATTAAAACCATTTCCGTGTCTGTGTCTTTCCCAAAATGCATTTCTTCAATTTTGAGTCTTTGCATGCACTTTTCTTCCTCCTCTTCCCTAACAATGGTTCTGACAGCTCATCTTTCCCCATCCCAGCTCTTCAAGTCTGAAAAGGTACTGCCCCTGCAGTCTTGTCTGAAAGACATGTGGGATGATCCCTCATTTTTCCTTCCACTTCTCTTTCCATGTTAGCAGTCACTTCCTCTTTCTTTTCAGACTCTTCCACTGATCTTTGAAATGACAGAACATTGTAACATTAAAATGATGGTATCAGGATAGACAGATACGACTCAATTCTTTATAATTTTACATGTGACAGGAGAATGTGGTTTTCTTGCTGTTTTCAAATGTAATAACTACAGATTAAGAGAAACTAAGACAAAGAGATCAACACTATAGCAATACTACCAAGTAAACCAATCCTAAACACCAAAACAAAAGCATTTTACCTACAGTACTGTGATTTCTGTTATTTTGACATTGATTTCTCTTCTTTCCTTGTCCCCTCCCATATATTTTGCTTATTTTGCTCCAGTATGTGTGTGGCTGGTTCTAGCCACGTACTAGCTTATGAGTTGTTTAGTTGGTAAGAAGCACTAAGTGAGCATAAATGAGGTCCATATTAGATGCTAAGAGATCTAACAGTGTGATTAGATAGTGTGAGTGATTGAACAGCCTCGATGCAGTCTAGCCTCAGCACTCCCACACTGTACTGTGTTTTTCCTTTTCCTGCTATCATTATCTGCCATAAGATAATTAGGTACGTGGTTCTCACTCTACAACATGCAGGCCACATGCATCCACTTTGTTTGCCTAGATAATTCTAGTACTAGCTGCAGAGGTTAAGTACTAGTTTGACATGGGTGTTGGGCTCACATCTGAATAACACCTCCTCTTCAGTTTCTCACACCAGACAAATTAAATCCTGACTTTTCTCTGTACCTAACCAAGAAAATCACACATAATCTTCACTACTGTTCCTTTAACTAACAAGCATGTTGACTGGAGGTTAACTAGGTATCATTGTGTTCTAGAAAAAAGGGTAAAAAAACCAAAAAATGTCCACAGGGCAAAAAAAAAAAAGTACCATCTTTAGAGTTAGCTAGTACTGTTTTCCCCACTAGCAATGTATTCATCTGTTAGTAAATACTAATATTTTGGGAAAGTGCACACATGTAATGCCTACTTTCCTTATAGTGAAGAAGGTAGACATAGAGGCATGCACTGTTCATATTAGCTTGGTTCTTTCATGTTTAGAGGAGATTCTTTCTGGAACAGAGAATTACTTTCTTTGGTTGAGAAATATTCTAATTAAAACTGCTACCAGGGCAGAAAATAGTAGCCACTGATGACATGCACCTCCACTGAACTGTGTGTTCATGGGCAGGATGAAGAGTCAGTTTGCATGAATTCCCAGATCTTAAGAGTTATGTTACATGAGTTTTGCAAACGTTAACGGGAAAATAATTTGTGCAATACTGTTTCTGAACCAAGGCTTAAAGACCTGTAATCTCTATGGGCCTCCTTATAATTGTACAAATGTCACTTAAAAAAAAAATAATCAAAAAACAACTACAGCACTGCAATTCTTCAAAAATTTATTTTTTTCCACTATCTGCGTATGCTAGCTGTGCATTTCATTTTAGTTTTATTTTTTGTCAGCTATTGGAAAGAACCGTAGAGTGTTATATTCCCTTTCATGTACCCATCACTCAATTTATAATAAAAATTTCAGTGCACATCAAAAAACACATTTAATAGAAATTTGTTGTGACAGAATTAAACTGTATAAAATTTTACAGTATTTGTAGAACTCTCAAAGTCATGTATTTGATTTCCAGTAAAACTACTTATTTCCAAAGTACAATGAGCGTTCTATACATCCCACCAATAATGTACAGGGCATGTTTACGAAAGTATCTGGGCAAATAACAGAGTGCACACTCTTGAAAAAAGGACAGTTTTTCTAATAGCATAGTATGTATGGCACAAAATTGTGTCATAAATGAAAAATGAAAAGGGTCAAATGGCTGTTTTCATGGTTGGTTATCCATTTTATACATGCCTTTGTGTGATTCAGTAGAGTTTAATCCTTACTGGTAGCTTTCAGTGGTTATACTTTCCAAGAAAAAATATTTTGGTTCAGTGATTAAAATGAGGTCTACATGTACTTTATATTAAATTCATTATGCAAGCTTATCTTTTACAACTATATTTCAGTTGTGTTCCCTGGTGGAGATTTACTTCATGTTTCCAGGTTAAAAACCACAAACCCCAGTAGAGGCGGATAAGATCCACCCACTACTGTACAAAAAAACCTTAGCTGTTTGCTAAGATTTTATTGCTGCAATAGGAGACAGTTATGACTTCAAATTAGCAATTGATGAAATTTGAGAAATTACTTCCTCCTGTGAGAGGAATTGTGGTATAGGTGTTTTGTTGATTACTGTCTGAATGTAATATGAGTAACAACGTAGTTCTTTTATGGAAGTATCAGTCCTTTTTTTAGCATGACATACCTGGTTTGATAAGCCTTTATATATTACTTATGAGAATGAAGCTTACTGTATACATACGGAAAGAAATGAATGACAAAATGACCACATTCTTACATGGATCTGTAAACCTAATTACAAGAATTTCTCTGTTTTCATCGTGTATGCATTCCTCTGTGGGGCTTACAGTTCTCCAACAATGTTATTTATATTAAAGCTTCCATACGTTTGCTTTCATGTAGTCATTTTATTACAGAACATTCTTTTAACATTCAAATACTTTGGATGATGCTTACAGTATTATTCTGGAAATTCATCTAATAAAAACAATGTCTGTGGATATAACTTTATGACACTCTGACAATTATTTAATTGGAACAATTTCTTTCCCCAACATGATGTGCCATTTAAATAATTTTACTGAACTAAATTGTGAATAACTGGGGAATGGGAAGGATGTGCTCTGTATCTCGATTTTCAAATTTCTGAATGAGAAATAATAATGTTGAAACCTGCATGATATATATTGCACAACATGTGAAACTGACAGAAACATTTTTCTATCTTCTCTAATGGATTATGAAGCAGTTGACTTTTTGCCAGAATATTTCCTCATTACTTGTTCAGCTCAAAAAAATCCTTCATCATCTACCCAGCACCTCTGCATGAATTGTCAATAGAGAAATCATCAGCTTAGCTGAATATGAGGCATGGAATTTAGAGTTCTGTAAAGTCTAGAAAACGCTAACTAGCTAAGTATTTAAAAAGTCCTACACTTTTCACTGAAATTAAAAGAAGAAGCACATTCTCCTTGAACAGGACTGGCATCCCCTGTGTTCCAGCCATGAGATGACAGTTTCAGTGCAAAGGCCTCATAAGTTTGACTGACAGTGCAGCAGAGAGAAGCCCTTGAAGTTGGCACAGTCAGCTATTGGAGGATTGGTGTTGCAGCATGACTTGGATAAAAGAAGTTGAAGAACAAAAAAAAATAAAATCACTGTTTATCAGTTCATCATTGCTGGTCTGACCTGCTGCAAATAGCATGAAAACAAAACTGTGAAAACTTGCTTCCTGTAAGCAGCTCAGACATTGCAGCTGCTCTGGCTGCTAATAAGAATAGTGCTTCTCTCCCTAAATACTCCCATTTTGAATGATTTGTTGTAACACTTGGGAAAATGGTGCACCTAAATATAAAGAGACAAAAATAATTTCCAGGTTCCGAAGTAAAAATATAACTGCGAAAAAAAAAATTAAAAGTTTTGGCTGTAAAGCGAGAAAGAAATGTTTTATGGTTCTGTTTGTCAGGTAGGAGACAGGGTTGGCTAGTGCCTGCAACTATAAAAACACACAGAACTGATTCTTTAGTGTCATGTTCTTCCGGAAAAGTTTGAAATCTAAAGCCAAAACAGTCAAGGAAATCCTGGACCTTAGAATGATTATGGTTGGTGATGTCAGAAGAGAAAGCAACGGTAGCTACATGCAAAATACCTTAGATTTGTTGTATGTATGATATTAGAGTACAAATAACTCAGCTGAAATCTAGTGTATGTTAGTATAACCACTAAAAGCTACCAGTAGGGATTAAACCCTACTGAATCACACAAAGGCATGTATAAAATGGGTAACCAATCATGAAAAGAGCCATTCGACCCTTTTCATTTTTCACAAGGTTGTAGAAATCCCAGCTAATGGAGTCTATATGAAGACGTTTCTGAAAATTCATAGAAAGCATTCATAACATTTTTTCTCTTTGTCCTTTCTGTTCTAGTCCATCTGGACAATTCCTTATGTTTCCATCTCCACAGATATAAAACAACATATTGATAGACAATTTGGCTAATATTTCAAAGTGCTAAATTCTCT
Organism: Chiroxiphia lanceolata; assembly: GCF_009829145.1. NCBI lineage: Eukaryota > Metazoa > Chordata > Aves > Passeriformes > Pipridae > Chiroxiphia > Chiroxiphia lanceolata. Next base: position 75,484,419 of record NC_045637.1, read on the forward strand.
TTAACACTCATAGAGTCTTTCTACATTGCATTGGCTAAACAAATTACACAAAAAAAGCTTCCTTACAATCACAAAATTAGTTGGTGCATTGCAGTACAGCAAGATAGTTTGGACAATCACTTTTTTTCAAAAAAAAATAAGGGTTTACCTTATTGAAGTTCAGTGGAAGTACCTCTTGCACAGTGTAGTTATGAAGCTAACACTTTCTAAACTCAAGAGTAAGGTAGAGTCACAACTGTTCACTAACTTCATGTCTCCTTGAGTATAGGAGTTGATTTAAATTTCTGTCGTTAGTGCATTCAAACAAAAACACACTAAAATATCAGTATTAGGGTTACATCATCCAGTCAATAGCCTGGAAAATGCAAAGATAGAGTTGCTATGGAGTCGCAGTACATTTCTTTTTTTTTTGGTTATGAAATAAAACTCTATATCTCAAGCAGAAAAAAAAGACATAATTGAGAATTTATTCCCTCCTCGCTCAGATTTTGTAACAACCTGTTAGGTAGTACTTTAGAAAAACCCCCTATGCGATTATTTTCAGAGGGGAAGATGAGCAGTACATTGTATGTGCTATGACTCTTTTGCATGTAGAGTCAGGAGGCAGCAGGAATCAGCTGCTCCAGAAGAGAAGGCAGGCCAGTAGTTGAGAGACAGCAGGGCACCCTCAAAGATAAAGGACGTAGTCCCATGGTACTCAAGGAAAAAGAACAGTTTCAGTGATTGGGTTCAGCTGACAGCTCAGATCACCAGGCTAGCTTAGAGCCACAGGGCAGGTCCATGCTGGAAAGTCAAGTCCACAGGTCAGGAACAGCAAGACATACAGGTGACCACAGGTACAGGCAAAGCTGTAATATAGCTCTGGCAAACACAAGGTTAAACAACTTGGTTTAAAAGCATCTCTTGTGCAAAGAGGAGCAGGATGCCAAAGAGGCGTCTCACAGCTTTTTCTCTCCAAGCTGTTTTCCCAGCACACCCACTCTGGGTCCCACAGCTGCACCAGATCAGATCTGGCCTTTAGCATAGGCAGCCAAACCCCAGAGGGGAATCAGGAGAAAATGCAGGACACTGACACATAATTTGCAATGTTAATTTTTGCAATTGCATGCTATACCTGGTGTGAACAGTAACTACTGGCTCTCGTAAATTGAATAAATTAATAATGTGCAGAATTAATTTTATCTCCAGCATGCAGATGAAGTTGGTTGCTGAAAAAGAATCCTAAACTCAACAGTAATTTGACCTCAATGAATAAGGCCAAGATTTCATCCACAGAATTCAAATGAGTTTCCTAAGATCACAAAAGGGTCATAAAGTCCCTCTTTTTTTTATGGAAGGAGTTCTCATGACATTTAATAGGCTTGCATTACCTTTTTTTTTTGTTTGTTTTAAGAACTCAGTCTTGTAGCAAAAACCCTTCTTCCGTCACTTGTCCCATCAACTTTGGTCAAAACTCTTTCTCCATCTATCTTATAAACCTCCTTTAGGTACTGGAAGGCACTATAAGTCTCCCCAGAGCCTCTCTTCTCTCCACCAAACAACTCCAATTCTCTCAATATTCCCTAACAGGCAAAGTGTTCCAACCCTTTGATAATTTTTGCAGCCCTTCTCTGGATCTGCACTGACAGGTCCATGTCTTTCTTGTTCCAAGGACCTCAGAGCTGGATGCGGCACTGCAAGCCGGGTCTCATGAAAGCAAAGTAGAGAGGGACAACTATCTCCCTTTACCTACCGGACACGTTTCTTTTGATGCAGCCCAGGATACAATTGGCTTTCTGGGCTGTGAGTACACATTGTTGCCTCACGTCCAATTTTTCATCCCTTCTCCAAAGGGTTACTCTCAATCTCTTCATCTCCCAGACTATATTAATGTTGAAGATTATCCTGTCACAGCTGCAAGGCCTCGTACCTGGACTTGTTGAACTTCAAGATGTTCTCGTGGGTCCTTCTTTCAAGCGTATCTAGTGTCACATGCAAACTTGCTGCGGTTGTACTCAATCCTACTGTCTACGTAACTGATGAAGATATTAAATAGATTTGTTCCCTCTACCAACCCTTGAGGGACTCCACTCAGGAAGTACTTTCATTCTGAATGCTGAACGCTTGAACTAAAGTGTCAACAAGATGTTCCATACAATTCTCGCGTTTTCTAGGGGGTCTCGGCTTCATGTGCTGTTACCATAACTGATGCAACAGCATGTGTTGTCAAGGTTTGTGAACTGAGTCCTGATAATTATTGAGTTAACCAGAGACAGTGATTTAATTTAACTCACAGCAGGCTAGAGATTGACCCTGCTGTAAAGGACATTTTTTAGGTTTTTATTTTTTTTTTTTAATCTATAAATGGTATATAATTTTGTGTTGTCTGGGACATAAAACAGTCTCATGTTATCTTCGGGTCTGTTGGTTTTTTTTATGTTTTTCCTATAAAAAAATAAGGCAAAATGTTATTTAGAAATGGAGTACCTTAAGATCCTGAAAATAAAAGCATAGGGATAAACAAATCTCAGAAATCACTGAGAAACAACTGAAACAACTGAATTTGCTAGGACACAGCTCAAACAGGGTAAGAAACCTTGATAAGAAGAGAATAAAATTAATATTAATCTACCTGGCCATATAGAGTAACATTATGGATTAAAATTGAATGTTGAAAATGAAATTTGCTGTACTATGCACTTGATAACTTTTTGGGTCATGTGACAGTAATTCAGCAGCTCTCCATGGTGCTCACCTCCAGCCTCCTCACCAAAATAAAATGGAAAGAATCAGATCCTATTATCATTAATGGAGTGGAGAAGGCTATAAAAGGATAAAAGAAGGCTTACTGTCTACACTGGAAATTAGAATCACTTCACAACCAGGTCAGGACACAGCAGCACTTTAATCAAATTCTATACAGTTCATGTTTGCAGTATTGATAAACCCTAATTGTAAAAAAATACTATTTGTTCCCTGGTGTTGAATGTTTCTGTTGTAATGACTATAGTGATTTGAGCCACCTGAGCATATAATTCACTTTCCTGGTTAAGACTAAAAAGTTAAAAGTGAAAGTAATAGATGAGAGGTGAAAAAGAGGAGAAAAAAGTATAGGTGCAACGTAAAAAAAGTATAGGTGGGATGCAAACAAAAATGTTGAAAAGTCCTTTAAAACTTTTCATCTAGCAGGTGTTATTTTAGCATCAGATTGTTATCCAAAAGCATTTTTAAAACTGCAATGCCAATTAAATTGGCACATTGCTGATCACATTCCTACCTCTTGAAAAGTGTTAATATTCATTAATATTAATATAATTAACAGACACTTGTTTTTAGTTAGGTAATCAGTGCACGTTTACTTGGATCACTGCAAAAATGTGTATCTTGTCTATTGACTCTTGAACACTAACATGTACTCTGGTTGTTTTGACTGGGGAGGTTATCTTAATAGTCACTTAGTCATCAGTATGATGGTCCAGCAGAAATGCTGGAAAGCTTATTCAGTAACATCATTCAGTGTCTTTTTAAAGCTGGTTACATGATAAAAAAGAAAAAATATAGTGTTGTTGGCCATAAAAGAGTCAAATCTTACTTGAATCTTCATAAAGATTCTTTCCTATGCACACAAGTATAATCTTTTAATTTACGTTTGAATTTCAAGAGGAATTTCTCAGTTTCATGTACTTTCTCAAGAACTCTCTCAGATATTTGCTGCTTCAGAGATTGTTACCAGAATCATACAAAGTAGTAAAATTGAACAATTTGATAAGTTTACAGTGGAAGGTTCTACATGTTCAGAGGTCTGGTAGCCTCCTGAAATATATATAAATATATATATGTATAATTCCATACATAATTGCAGTCAAGTTAATGTGAAAGATATAGGATGAACTACTCAGAACTGGCGGACTGTAGTCTAATCTTCCATCAATTTATTAAGGGCTTTAAAAAATTAATTTTTCACATCATGCCAGCATCTTGTCTAGAGCAAGAATGTACTATTTGGCCCATTACCTCCAAATTGCCTGCCTAAAATGAAATGTTATATATTTTTGGTCAATCAATGTTAAGTGCAATCATCAAGTACCTTACAGTCTGGTTGGATCTTTGTGTTGTCAGTAACTATTTGCAGTGCATCATGCCAAGTTTCTCAACCAAATAGAGCTGAAATAAAGTAGAAACCTAATGCTTTAAAACTGATATAACTACTCTCCTACCTCTGAATTAAAAATATTTCTTGGGTGTTTGAAATCTTTTATTACTTTAAGACAATTTGAATGTTTTTAGATTTTGTAATTCAGCATATGACATTTAGAACACAGGAAAAGTTAGAATACAGTAAACGTATATTTAGCTCTTCATAGATCAGATACTACAATTTTCCATCAGTGATAGTGTGCAAGATCAGCAGCGACAATAAACAACAGCCAAAACTTTATGATTGCATGAAAATATCTCTGTGTTTTCTGGGCCTGTGAAATATCTGAAGGTGGTGGTTTTGAGCTGGCTCCCTGCCAAGTCTCCAAACCCCCACCACAAGAGCTCTCCCCCCACCCAAAACCAAGAGAAAAGAGGAAAAAAACCCAAGAAAATGGAAATAAGAGAGCTAAAGCAATATATAAAAATATATTTATACTTATATTACCTTTATATACAATTACAAAAACTACATACACATAAGAGAAAAAACCCAACATTCGAAAACAGAAAAGGGAAAGGGAACAAAAAAAAAAAAAATAAAAAAAAATTGGTATACACGTTCAATAAAGAACTAGCCAAAGACAACCTTGATACTTTCCTTGACATAGTACAATTTCCCAAAGGTCACGGCCACGCTACTGGACCCCGGATTGGCAGAAAAAACAGGCTCCATAGGCGGGGCCAGGCCTCAGCTCCCCCACAGGAGCGAGACCAGCTGCAGGAGTCTGCTGTCTCCAAACCTTACTGGAAGGGAAGAGAGAGCGAAGCTTCTCTCTCCATCTATTTATATGTTTGATTACGTAAAGGCCTAGACTCAAAACCATTACACTGAAGTACTATAGAAAATGAGATCACTGACATTTTTTTTCTCATATTGACCTTGGTTAGAAATAAAACTTAATGTGAACAGTTAAAACTTTACAATTTGTTTTTTAATCCAGAAAACTTCCCTGTTAAAGTTGAATTGCATATCTCAGTGAGGAAGCCAATTATTTATGAAAATGTCCTTCTTCATCCAAAAGTCACTGTTCAACATTTTTAATTTTTTTTCCATATTCAAACGTGCTGCATTTATACTAGTTCAGATGAAAAAGTTGGAAAAAATGTTTTTTGGTTTGTGCTTTTCTTTGTCTGTTTTCCTTTTAAATTCTTTTTTCTTACTTATTCCCATCTGGGAGAAAGAAGGCTGAGGAAGAAATCTAAAAAACAGGAGCAAACAAAAAACTGAAAAAGAACTATTCTTTGTGCTCGCTTATAAGGAAAAAACAAATCCAAAAGCAAACAGAAAGGGCACAAGGACGCAACCTTAATCAATGAACTGAGAATTACCTGACACTATTGATTATTTCTTCTGAGGTTCCACTTGAGCAAACTATTTTAAAACAATAGAAAAAGAAAAAAATGAAAATTACTGTTCAGTCTATGATGCAGGATCATAAAAGAATTACTTTCTTCTAAAAATGAACAGTTTTTATCACAATAAATGTAGCATTCATGCCTCCTTCTTCAGTTCAGTGTAACTTTTCTATTAAGATTTTTTTACAGTTCTTTCCTGCCTGCCTTCTTGCTACAGTTTAGATTATAATCTGCATACTTTCTGGTAATACTTGGTCTAAATTTAGAGAGACGTTATATATGTCTTTGAAATTTAATGGATTTACACCTGTGTGACTGAATAAAAAGTAAACATGATTTCCTTTGCTTAAAAATTTTTACACATAAAAACCATTTCCGATTATGGTAATAAAATTGACTTTGTATATTATTCCTCTTCCTCTTGTCTCTGGAAAGCAAGATACTCATTCATGAAATCTTGTACGAAAAAACAGCGAAGGAAAAAACAATGCTGTCAAACAGTCAAGGAAAGAAATATGTTCTCGAGTAGTTCAGGGAGGTCCACACTCGACTTAGCGACAGTGGCTTACATTCCCCAGGGGTTTTCTGTATGCATATAAAGGAAAAAGTTTGCTTCTTTCTACCTTGTTCTTACTGTATGATTACAATCTTAACCCTTTGCCCTGTGAAGGTATCAGAGCAAAAAGAGCTACAAGAGCAGCTACTCCTCAGCTCCTCAGAGAAAATCTGAAAAAAGAAGATGGATTTCATGTGGCAGTCAACAGTTGGAACTCTTTATTGCAATCTGGATTCAAGTGTGAGATGAATCCTTTTATAGTTTTTTTGCTCTTTAACCTGAACAAACTTGGAAAAACATGAATGAGTAATACTGAGTGACAACTATTCACAAAGGAGATTGAGAACAATCTGACATTTCTTGGGGTCATCACCCTCAAATTCTCTTGTGATCTGTAAAACAACATTTACGTTGTGAACGTACACATTACGATCCCCAACATGATTTTACTTTTTAATGATGAATTGTCCTGAACTAAAAGCAAGGCAAGTTTTAGAGTCACAGAAGAGTTATGCAAGTGTATGAATTCTGGAGGCTCAAAACCAAGAACAATTTTGAATCCAACATTATTACGTTGAAAATTCTTTACTTATTTTTAGCTGATATTATGACTGAATGTGTGGGGTAACCAGGATGATTTCTGGATGCTGGTGTTAGGACTGCTGTATTATGTCTGGCATGCCGCTGCCTGTCTAACAGGAAGATTTTTAGGCGAAGACAGGCCTGGCACAAAGCTCTGTTTTTATTTTTAAATGTATATGTCTTATGTATGTCTTGTCTACTGCTTCCATAGGGAAATTTGCATGGTGGTTAAATCTCTACTTTATGCTAGCATTTAGTATTGTTAAGATCTGTTACAGGGACCCTCACATTTCCCTGTTAATTGGGAATAGTCTGTATATGATTCATGCGGCTGTATTTTACATTGCTGTTTAAATAGCACACTGTGTGGGCAGAAGCGAGAGAAAAGTTACATAAAAGAAGGCAAGAACTGAATTCTGTCTGAAATTTGTTTTAGCTGCCCTAAGTGGCCAGCTGGGCAGCGACTGACTCACAGAGTTCCTTGTTCAAACAATTGCAATTGTGTTGAAATTGGGAATTGGCCATCCTCTTCTCTCAGAAACATCACAAATTTGCTCTGTCTTCACTTTGAGATATTTTAAAGGATTTCAGAATAACTGTTTCTTCTTTCCTACCTTGTTTCTCTGCCCTGCCTCCTCTATGCTTATTTCATTCTCCTGACTTCCAGATCAGGCAATCTGCAACAGCATGAATCCCATTTGAAAGAAGTGAACATATTTCAGCTGTAGCTGCAGCACAGAACAAAATATATGGATACTCACTTGTCACTGGATCATCCAGAAAAATTAGAACTCTGATGAAGCAATTAAAAATCTACTGTAAGTACGGTTGAGTACTAATAACTCAGTGAAGCACTTTCTGTTGTATCTATTGCAGCCATTTCTAACATTTTCATTATTATGTGAGTTCTTCAGATAGGTGGAAGTGAATGGATAGGTGGAACCCAAGGCTCTTCCCTGTTATCATATTGTCTCCTCATCATCTGATATAACACAGTTCTAACAATATACAGGTTCCCTTACACATAACCTTGGTATAGTCTTAAGGTTAAATATTCCCCCACTGTTTTATGGTTTAGGTGGTTTCTGAATGGTAAAACTTAAGCTAAGAACACAAACTTGGCTTTACCCTAAAAATGTACCCTGGATAAAAATGAAGACTTTTGTAAGCTGCTTTCCAAAAAGCATCAGAAGCAAAATCTCCAATATGATGTCAAAGATATTGCGCAAACAAGATGGGAGATATTTTGATTCCTTTTTTTTTTATTTTTTTAAATGGTGAAGAAGATTTTGAAAATTGAAAACAAAGTTATGCTTGGATGTAACAGCTTGAATGCGTGTGTAACTTTAACATGCTTGAAAAACTAATTTTTCAGATTCAGCAATAAGTTAAAAATGTCCTTGAATGAATCTGCAACACACATCACTTGAATCTTTTATTAAGTTGCCTCTGGGCATTGAGAGCATCATGATGTTGTCAAGTTTTTCCTACAGAAACATGCACAGAAATGCTTTTGGATTGTTGTTTTTGTTTTGTTCTTTTCTTAACATTGTGGTGCTGCTGTAGCCAGCATGTGTGAACTTCTGGTGGACTTAGTTTGCTTCAATTACCCAAAAAGCCTGCAAGTTGGAGTTCAGTGTTTGCAAACCTCTTTTCTCGCTGAAGTTGTATTCTGATGTCAACCGTTTCTGTATACAAAGGGAAAAACATTGCTACGAACATGGGAGAGGAGTAGAAAGGTGCCAATGTGAATTTCAAACATTTTTCTGTTCTTCCCTAGCCACATATGCACAAAAGGCCGATGATGATCAACAGCCATCAGCTAGCCTCAGCCACCACAGAATGCAATGTGGGTTTTTTCTCTCTGTATATCTTTGTTCTTTTCTCCAGACTTTTCTGGGCTCCACTCTTGTAACAGAACTCAGCGTAGCATATGCTCATGAACCCTATCTTGCTGTGTCTGAGCTTCCATGATTTTTGTTACTATGTCTTGAAAAGAGATGTCCATTACCATTATGGAGCTTCAGAGACTTTCTCCACTTTCCTCCACACTAAAAAATGAATGCGCTTAAAACACTGAACTTCAGTTTTTCATAGTTTTGTGGGAGTTTATTGAAACAATAAAGTTGCACTTTTGTTTTCCTATTAGACATACAGTTGCCTTCCACAAGAAGACTGAGGCCAAGGCTGTGAAAAATCTTCGGACTGATGAATGAAACTAGGAGAAGCCTGCTGTCAGTCTTCTAGGCTGAGATAATATGCTTCTAGAATAAAAGTAATGGTATCAGAGCAATGTATCTTTGTCAGATAAATAAATAATAAGTCTCTTAGTGTTCTCTGTACTTCACCTAATGAATGACTGTCTATCATCATGAGGTGCAGAGGAAAACATATGTAGTTAAATAGCTGGTGTATGGACAGTGTTGATTTCCTGAATATTCTCTTGTGATCTTTCTTATCAAAGCAAATGGATGTTGAAGTGAACGACAATAAGATAAAATGACAAAAAATACTGTCTTATGGTGATATAACCATGTGTTATCTCAGTGTCCTTAATGAAAATGCCATAGACCTTCAAAGCAAATGTCTTTGACCAAGGAGCACACTAAGAAAACAAGATTATAGATTTATTTGTTCAGAAATAGCACCATTTTGTAGATATTACGAATTCGTGGCTCACTATACACTGCATTATGTAGTATGCTCCATGCAATCTTCCTAGTTTTCAAAATGAAAGAAGTTTGATTCTGTTTTAGTTTAACTTCTATTCTACACTAAATACAGCACTGGGAGACAGAAACAAAACTTTTAATGTGTTAATCCTAGGGAATCCAGGAGTGTTTTTCATCTCAGAATCCAAAGAAGTATAGCCACTAAAGTCTGTAATATTATTATTTATGGTGTTAATAGAGTGCTAGTATCTTTAACAATTCCAAGCACATGCTTAAATTCATTACATATACTGTAAGAAATAATTTGATATGGAAGATCAGGTCCATAAATATTTTACAATCCAATACAGGGATGAGATTGTTTCACTGGGAAAGAGTAAAGCCTTTGTGTAATCTAGAGAATATTCTGTGTTTCCTTAAAAAAAAAAGGTCACTACTTTAAAATGAAGGATCCTTTAGTTGAGTGTGATTGATTTTTCCAAAAATTTTTTACAATATCAATTGGTTGAAATTGCTGGTTACCTTTCTTCACCAAACTAAGGTATCTGATTACTGCAATTTCATTTTTTCCATTAGCATAAAAAAGTCTCTTCAATTGATCCATTGCAGGTTCTCTAGGAAGTATTAGAATTCCTGGTAAGTCTCAGTCCGTGTCATGATCAAGACTAATATTTTTTTAGACCTGCCTGAACTTACACCTCCCTACCTAACAGTTGTAGACTGGCTAAATGTTCTGAATCATTATTTTTTCCCCTACAAAGTACAGCTCAGTTGCAGTCATCTTATTTTAAACTGAATTCTTTATCTGTTTCTTGGAATATATGTGTCACAGCCAACGTCACGTGTTTTTATTGGTATATTGTGGGCATTCATTTGATGGGACTTAAGACTTATTTTTTCAAGCTTAGTCTGAAATCATTTTGTGAAAGTTGTGACTGATACTGGTAGAAGCTAGCTTCTTTTAGATCTAGTAGCAGCTGTATAGTTTAACCTAAAGTGAGTCATAGGGCTAAGGTACCTTTTGAAATTTGAAGTTTCAAAAGGTAGCTTTGATTCTTATTGCCTGTACTTTTTGCAACACACTGAAAAGATTTACCTGCCTATCCATACCAAGTGGAACAATCAAGATGATTTTATTTCAGATAATGTTATGATTTCTCTTTCCCTCTGTCTCTCCCTTTCCTTCATGACTTCATTAATCCATGTAGCTTATGAAAGTTTCCATAACAGAAAGGCATTTTATTTATTTGTTCCATGCAACACTTGTTGTGTTTTCTAATTCCTCTTCATCCTTTGAATTGCAGAAGGTAGGCTATCTGTCTCAATGTAACTCAGCACAAGGAATGTGTAACCATCAGAGGGGTGGGTTTATGCCATGTGTATCCAATTCTATCAGCCCCTCCACTGAGGTTTTGCTGATTAACTGGTGGTCAAATTTAAATATACATCTTTTGTCTTTGTAAGAAATGTTTCCGCAGAAACTGATTTTGCAATTCTAGATACTGGAGATAGCATTGTGTGGAATGCTGGTGAAAGTACGTTGACTTACACAACACAACCATAATGTCAGCCTTGCAGGATCATGGTAGAAGAAGGAATGTAGACATCCATGTTGGGGGCCATGCCAATTTTTCCTGCAATGGAGATTATTTCTGACAATAACAGTTTCTAAATATCCCTTGTAAAAGCTGACACAGAAGTAGTTCCTATGTTCTATAAGACTGCAGAGTTCAGTGGCTTATAAGTGACTTCTACAATTAAGTCCAAATCCATCAAAGTCTGTCTGTACATGCTGGCATGTGACCTGATTAGTGTCTAATAAAAGAGCTCAAAACTATGGTAACAGAAGAATGTAATAATATGGTAATACCATGGAAATGATGGGAAGATGAACTTGGGTTTACTGCTGGTATACTAGAAATGTAAATTTTCAACGCTAAAGAGATGATTTAAATCTTTCCTGCTCATCACAAGCAGAGAATCCCATTTTTCACACAGTTTTGCTTTCAAAGAGGTCCTTACATTAAACGATCACCAGTAAGACAATAGAAGCTTTCCAACCTAAATTCCAAAATTCTATTGGGAGACTCTAAGTTCCATTAGGTTTTCAGATGGACCATTTATTCTTACTAATATTGAAAACAACATATTTTAATTTTAAGGAAATTTGATGTTTGAACCAGTTACCTCTTATTTTTTGCCTTTTTGATAGCAGATCCTGCCTTTAATTTTTCTTTGTCTTGTTACTTTTGTATTCTTTTCTACACTTCTGTTTGCAACATGAAAATCTACCTGAAGGTTCTAGGAGTTTCTGTGGTTGTCCAGATCTAGTAAATTTTGTATAAAATCAGTTTGGTATTGGAATTAGATTTTAGCATTGTTCTTCCTGTCAGGTGATATAGGCTCTCTTTGGAGGGGAAGGGTAAGGAAAGAGAGTGTAGAAAAATTTCCTGTCAAACAGTCAGTGTCATAGTCAAAATCTCTTGATAAATTCCCCTTTCCCCCCCCTCTTTTTATTTCTTCCCCAAACAAGCTGAAAACAGTGGCAGTTCATTATGCTTAAGAACAAAGGCAATAATCTGCCTTTTATGTTTCTTTATCAACTTTTTTGAGATCTAGTCTCATAGGATCCTTCCCACCAAAGAATAAAACCTCTTATGCACTCTTCTCCTTCTACAAAGAGGCTTATTTAAATCAGACAGCTAAGAATATGGCTCTGGTCTGAGATCTAACATATGTGCCTAGTTTTCTTGTAAACTTAAACAAACCATTACTTTGAATTGTTTGAAAGATCCCATATATGCCTTTATTTTATGATTTCTATCAAATCACATCATCAAAGTTTTTACTTTCACTATGTTGCCTGATGCTCATGTACTTGTTAATAATTTATATTGACTAGATGCTGATAATTTTATCAACGGATTTCAGAGAGCACAAAGAAAACCTGCTTAGGTCTTACTGACCTTCAGCCAAAAGAAGATGGATTGGTCTCCAAACTCCCGTGTCCAATACTCTTCTTCTTTATTTACAAAGTTAATATTTAGCTTCTCAGAAGTCATGAGCTCATGCACAGTCTGCCTTAGTATCTATTTCCCTTCTTACTTCCACATAAATTTTGAGCACTATTCAGACTAGAGTGATACTTTACAACCTTTTCTCTTTTTCAAGATATCTCATTTAATTTTTACTTGTCCTGCAAAGGATTCAAATTTTCTTCTGAGTTTCTTGTCTCATTTAGCGGAGTTTTTCATCTGTGCATTATAGCTATGCTTGGTAGCTTATATCTCATTTACAAGTACTGCTTCCATCAATAACTAAGGGTATTTTACCCCTCAGACCAAAATTAATGTAAGTAAATATGATTTTTGCATTTTTATATCTTCAATGATAACAATTAGAAAAAAATTATCAAACTGGTATGATTGTAATTATTCTAACACTAAAATTCTTAAACCGGTGGACTTCCACTGTACCTGTGTTTTATGTTCATGACTGTAGGGCACAGGCTGTTCTCTCCTTGAAGTGACAAAGGTGAATTCCCTTAAACTGTGCTCATTTCAAGTTTCCTATCCATAGGCTTCTGAATGCTTTCAAAGAGAATGACTTCTGAAGGTAATAGAGGTTCCACAGGCTGAACAATAGCTCAAATCTGTTTTGACATGAGTGAAGGGATTATGATCTCAGCGAGCTTTTCCTTCTCATTCACCAGCTTGACCCTTCCGAGCTGCAAGCTTCTATTTGACCTTTGATGACAAGGCTCACTGGTCTGAGACAGGCATCGCCTGCTCTGGATTAACATCTGCACAATGACACACATAAATATAATGTGTAGGAAGGCATAAAATCCATGTTTGTTTTCAGCACCCTGTTTTTTTTCATTTTTTCAGGCATTAGTTCCTGCTATTAGTCCTGAAAGGAAAGAAGGTACATTCATCCCTCCTGAAACAGTCCATACATTGCATTATCTAATTTACCAAACTGTCTCTAAAAGGTTGGCCTTATATTTATATTGGCAGAAAAGGTCACAGGCTCCAGCTGGAGTATGTAAGGGATTTTAATATTTGGTACAAAGTCCTGAAAAGAAGACAGCAGGCATGAGCATGTCTTCTCTGGAAATGACTACAATAACTAAAATTTCTTGGTGCTATCTTATAATGTGTCAGCTATGTCTGTGGCTTATTAATGTCCCATTCTTACTAAGTTTCTGCTAGCATAAAATAACAGGACATTACGTGCATCTAGACTATTATCTCTACACAAAGGCATATTTCATCTTAATACAGTCAAGCCTTCTGAGCAGTTGCAAAACCTTGGCTGAATAGCAGACATGGTTACTGGAAATCGGTTTCTTCTTTTATGTGGCTCTTCACAATATCAGTCATCCTAGTTAGCTCAGGAAATGATGCACAAAATAGGGACAATTAAGCAAGCAAGACTCCAACTCAATAACCAACAATGTTGCCTAAGAGTCTTATGGGCACCTAGTGAGATGCAGCTTCAAAAGGAGTCTTCCAGATTCTCTGGTTCTGCCATGAGGAATGACCACACAATCCACTTTAAAGACACATTGTGTATTGGCTTTGTGAAGGGACAAAAGAAAGGCTCGTTAGAGATTGCTCACCTCTGCTCCTGTATTGAAGCTCCTCATTTTTGCTGTAAGGGCACCTTTGTGGTATTCACAGTTAGTGATTAGTTGTGTAATTTCTTATGTCCTCTGTGTCATGTCTCTGAGAAACGTTGTCTCTGTCAACACTGTTTCTTATCATCTGTACCATGTGCAGCACCACACGCCGTCATGGGAGAGCAGTAACAAGCAGCTAGTCCTTCTAAATAGAAGTCTGGCGACCAAAAATAAACTCTTGAATAAGATGTGTTTCCTTCACTGAGCCTGTCTGGGCATCCATTACTCTCATGGTGTCTAAGCTAACACGCAGTTTTTAGACCTGCCTGGAAATTTTCAAATGGAAAATATGGCTGCTCTTCTAGTTTTCATTTCAAAAAGAAATAAAATGCAAAACCCAGACTCCTCCGATGAAGTGGAAAATCTACTGCTCGTCAGCTCTGATTGCTAGACTACCTCTCCAAATATCCCTAGAGGAGGTGTGAGTGGGTGATGTATGTCTTATGCTTTTTCTCATTTTTTTTGCACAAAGGGAATGGAAACTCTTTCCCCTCAGGAATTTTTGATCACCAGACTTGTATAGAACTGTCAGTCTTTGAAAGAAAGCTGTATTTTCTCCTTGCTGAACTCAATTGCTAATAGTGCATAAACAAAGTATTTTTAGGAAATAACCAGTCTCACTCTGTATTATCTATACTGTAGAAAGAATGATCATAGAATCATAGAATGGTTTGGGTTTAAAATGATCTTAAAGATCATCTAGTTCCAGGCAGGAGTGGAGCAGAAAAACGCCTCCCCCCTCCCTGAAATTTTGGAAGAGCTATTAGCCTGGAATGCAGGTCTGCCAGTGAGTTCTTTTGTATAGTCAATTACCCCTTCACCCTCTTCATTCAACATCCTTCTCTTACAGCAGGGCAGGGGAAAGGAAAATTTCTGCTTGGATTTTTAGAACAAGTAAACCTATGACAAACAGACATACTTCCTGCTTTGACACAGTTAGTGATGGGTTGATAGGGTGTCAGATCCATAGAAAAGGCTCTAGTTGTCCTGGTGGACAACAAGAAAAACATCAGTCAGCAATGTGCTCTGGCAGCTAACAAGGCCAACAGCATCCTGCATCCAATTCCCAGTTGTATTACTGGGACATAATGTCACTGGGAAGTGATCACTTCCCCTTTACTTAACTCTTACATGACCATGTCTGAAGCACTGCACCTAGTTTTGAGCCTCCATAATAAGAAAAACATTGATAAGCTTGTATATGACCATTGGAAGGTCCTCAAGATGGTTAGAGGCTGGAGCAGGTGACCTGTAAGGAAAAACTGAGACCACTGGACTTGTGTAGCTTGGAGAAGAGATGGTTTTGAGGGGGCCTTCCAGTTGTCTTTCAGCTCCTACAAGAAAGTTGTTGAGAAGACAAAGTCAAGATCTTTACTTGACTTTGACGCACGGCTGGACGATGAGAGACAATGGTCTTAAATTATGACAGGGCAGGTTCCAAGTAGATATAAGGAAAAAATATGCTCAGTATAATTAAGAACTGGAGCCACGGGCCACAAAATATTTTGTAACCTACAGCTCAGGAGGTTTCCAAGACCCAGCTGGGCAAAAACCTAAGCAACTTGATTTGAGTTGTATGTTGAACCTGTTTTAAGCACGAGGTTGGATTTCACAGGATCTCTTTTGTTGATTGTTTTCACAGTCTGTCCTTGGCAAGTGGTCTGGATAACGGCATCTGCTGTAGGTAACAACATGAGACTATTTAACATGTGTGTTGGGATGAATATGCTGAACTAGAGAACATTTGCCCACAACTCACTGTGCTAAATAGAAAGACAACTATTATTCCCCAAATGATCACGTAAAAGGGGAAGACAGACACCATCTGGAAAAAGAATAACCGAGAAATTATAGAGGGATATTTTGAAATGAAGCAGGAGTCAGTATGAGAAGAAGTATAAAAGAAGCACGACAAATTGTAACATGTTAGTAGAGACCTTGGAGTGGACACAGTGGTAGTCAAAACCTGTTTTGACACTGCTAGAAGTCATCCCACTGGCATCCCACGTCTTCTGTGGCCAGACAGAACAACCTGGTCAGGTTCCATAAGCTGACTGTTCTCTGACTAGGGATAACAGCGCAGACTACCTCAAGCAGAAACCCACAGCATGCCAGATGCTCATGAGATTGTGGGTTCTGCTTCACCAGCTGCAAGGAGCACCACAGGGTCCCAAAAGGTGAACTCCTGCAGGATGTGGGTACAAGCAGGGGAGCCTGTATCCCCGGACAGGGCATGAGGTACTTGTAATACACAAGTGCTGTTAGAGGGAGGGGCATGTTTGTAACACTGTGTGTGTGTTTGTGATTAGTACTCCTTGGGATTAGTTATAGATACACATTTAGAATTTTGTATGGATTTATTAAGATTTTGTTAATGTGTTCTGGTTTTTCTGCTGTATTAACAATATTCAACCTTCATGTATAGTTCATTGATTGCTGGTTAATTACACATCATTAGCAAACTAATAAACTAGTTCAGACCTGCTCTTGGTTTAAAATATGCAAAATGAATAGTCTATCTTTGTGACACCTTCCAATATGAATGATTCTGTGATTTTGTCCTGTGATAGTATTTTAATTGTCAAAGTGTGCTCGGGAATTCTTTTAGTAGTTAGCCCAGGCCAAATTCCTGTTCCTAACCATTTCTGCATATGCTTTAACTCACCAATACAGAGGTCAAGTTACTTGCTATATGCATGAGGCATTCTACCCTAATACTAACATCCACATTTCAGGGGTACCAGATTTTCCAAAGCTAGGTCCTGCATATATTTAAGAGAGCAATACTCAGTTCCTTTTTTTTTTTTTTTGTGAGCACAAATCAGCTGCAGGAATCAAACATGGGGAACAGTCTGAATTCTTAAATATTCCTGGATACTTAAGCCAGTTTGCTTAGACAGTGGAATTGGGCAATCTTCTGTCTCTTTTAGAAAAACTGAAGAGGTAGAAGGAAACAAAGGCAGAAATGCAGCCTTACAGAATTCTGCCCTGCCCTAAAAATTTTTAGAAACAAGCCCACCATAATTCCTTAAGGAACATTTCTACAGTGTTTCTCCCTCGCGTTTTGAAGGCACAATCCAACCCTTCGTATAAAGTCAAATTGAGATTATGTTCTTAGTCCCTTATGAGCATGTGCATATCTTTTGATTGCATGAACAGACATATCAGATACATTCTTGAGCTGAAGATGCCCAGTCTTGCATAAGAACTGCTGTGCTCATTTGTCTTTATATGGGAAGAAAAGTGTTGTGTTAAAAATCTTTTCTCCAAAGCTCAAACTCCAGATCACATTGCTGTTTGAACATCATTACACTTCTTATCTTTATATAGACTGCAAGAGGCTATATTTTAGATCTGTCAACAGAACTAAGAGTCATAGCCAACACAGGAAAAGGTTTAAATTCCTGGTGGTACTGCATGTTGCTGGAGCCAAAAGATTAATAGAGAAATGAGAAGATTAGTAGTGGACTCTTTGGAAAATAGAGATGAAATTTTGAGTCAGGATAAAGGCACAAAAGTAAAATGAAAGAAGCATTTAGGAAAGAAATTGCCCTGTTCGTTATAAGCAGAACACATCTTTACACAGAGTCTCCACAAGCTCTTACATCTAGTTTTTCTAGTTTTCTCTCTTATGAATTCTTTCTCTTTCTTCTCTTTGGCCTTCGATTTCTTAGAGCAAGTAAATGCTCACAGTTACAGCTAATCCCTATAGAAGAGATGTAAAGTCTCTAAGTGAACATGCACACGAAAAAGAGAAGATTGGCTGAGGCAGAAATGTCAGTATTATTTTAGTATCACTGGTACACTTTATCAGCTGGAACAACAACAAAGAAGATAATCTGACTAGATCTAGTACTTAAGAAAGTATGTGCACTGGAAGAAAAAATCATTCTTGCACCAGGGACTACATGAACATATAGTAAATATGGAGAGCCAAACCACAGGCCTGTAGAACATTAAATCCTGTATCATTAACCAAATGAGACAAACTCTGGACAGTATCACTGGAAAGTGAAAAACGAAGTAGACTTGTAAGCCAAAGTGGAAAGTAATAAGGAGAAAACTGTAGACAATTTTTTAATGTGTGCTTCAGGACTCTGAGCAATGGTTTGCGTGGTCAGTGCAATCAGACTATAATAAAAGAGATGCAAGATAAGCAAAAGAGTCTCTTGCTGTATCATAGTTCACAAGTATAAAAGTCCAAATAGTTGTTACCTTGTCATTTTGCATCTAAAAAAGAGGATGAAACTCCAGAGAAAAGTGTGTGAAAAATTCAAGAACTGTTTGCTTTTGAAAATTATTTTGAGGAAACCAATTATTACAATTTTTACTATTTATTATTTTTACTGCAAAAAATGGTTACTTTTCAGAGTCCAACCCTGAAATTTCCTCTTTTTCTTTTGTCTGTACTAAAATGTCTTTGTGATTCTGAATATAAGCGCTTTTAGTTCTGGCAGATATTTAATAAGTTTCACTGGGTATGGCTTGTGTGTGTTTTGTGGGACATAGTTATCTGGTTAGATTTCTAAAATTTATCTTCTAAAATGAAAGGTTGCTTACCCATACAGATAAATCAGTAAAATTCTTTCCCTCTTTTTCCTATCAACTTGCCCATCAATACTGAATGACTGTTGCTGGAATTAAAACCTTCAGAGAAACAGTTCTTGTGGTGAATGGACCATAAAATCTCATTCTTTTGCCAGAAATAAAAAACATCTGAATATTTCTTCTGATGGAATTTTAAAAAAATGCATCAGAAGAAATTTTGTCAACAAAACACAGTTTCCATTTTAAGAATATCATTTTGCAAAGATGACTGCCGAGAGAGAAAAATTTAGTCTATTTCCTTATAGATTCAATTTACTAACATAGAATGCTATTAGCAGCTATTTCACTGCATCAGAAAAATCCATAGAGACCTTGTAGAATGTGTGAATATCACCAATCTGATTCCTCTCCAAGAACATAATAAATCAACAGAAGTGTTTTGTGGAACTCCTCCCACAATTCTCATGTGGACTCTCCAGACAGTAAATCAGAAGTTAATGTATTGAGTTGTTTTCAGTTTTACATTCTTGAAGGAGTATTTTTTAACTAGGAATGACCAATTTCAATTTTATCATTTAAATAGAGCAGGTGAGACAGCAGTATCATTTGTGGCTATGCTAAGATGTTAGTCAGCCCTATTAGTTAGTCTTTTATTTTTACAGGGTTCTGTTTATACATAAAATATCTAATCATGACAAAAGAATTCTGTATCTGGCTCTGCAAGACTGATTGACTTATGTACCACTAAAAACAGAGGAAAGGTTCTAGCTGTTTTATATGTGTAGGAACATCATGCATTTCAATCAACACATTGTCACGTTTAAAGATAAGTTTGTTATCCTTTCAGTTTTATTGATAAAATTACTGGCATCAGGGAAAAAAATCATTTTATAGAGATTGTTATCTAGAATAAGTGACTACTCTAAAATTCATCTTTAGATTCACATTTCTTTATGTTTTCTGAGTGGATAATTCAGTATTCCTGTTATACATTATGTCATAGTTTTTGGCATTGACAGGTCCAAAATATAGATTTAAAGAGAAGTTGGATAAGACTCTTAGGTAACTTATATACTTCTCTTTTCATTCCTCACTCTCTTTTTACTACCATAAGAATAGAGAAATCACACTAGGTAATGGCAGGCTCTCATAACAAATTCATACAACAAGCATAAACATCACAGTATGTGCCATATTCTTTTCTAATATTATGCATAAACTACTTTACTTTTAACTACAGGCAATGATATACTTACAGTGCAATGCCAAATTAATCCTTTTTGTTTTCCTTTGATACATATGAAAGAATAAGAAAAAAAAGAACTGATTTTATATTACTAGATAAGGGATATATTATTTAATGACGTTTGCTCTATATGGTCTGCTGTTCATAAAGATTTTATATATTGCTATATTTTTCTATTTGTCTACCTCTAATAACAGTAAACAAAGTCTGTGTGGATGATTCAAATAATAAAAACCGAATAACGTGGATCAAAAGCCTGAACACCACTACAAAAATGATCTGTAAGCACCTATGTGTCTCTCCACAGTTGTAGAATTTCAGTCAGATTTCCAATTACAGAGACCCCTTTAGGGATCTGAAAGCAAAGGAATTAATTTTTCTTTATATCTGCTTCTTTCATTCCTTGGCAAGCACTCCCATTGACAGAAGACAGCTCCTTAAGGCAAATTAAGCAACAGCAGCTGACAGTGTATGATTCACACAACCTGGGGTCTTTCAGTGGTTCTGAGAGGCTTCTTCTCCAGGAAAAGTACAATGGTTTTAGGTAGACCGTGTGTTGGCACGTGGTCCTTTTCACTCCTTAAGCCCATCATTGTTGGCATATAATATTATTACATTAATAAAAATAGTAATCATCCCCTTTTTATCTCTACAATAGCCTACTGTCAAATATTAGTGATGGTCTTTTAAGAACAGAATGCATCAAACACACTGAAAGCATACGAAGAGCAATAAAATTGTTGAAGAAATAAAAAAATATGTCTAAAAAATATGTCTAAAAATATGCATAAAAAGAAAGTAAGACTACATGTTTGACAAAAAGGATTGATTAGTTATTGTCAATTATTAAGAAAATAAATGGCTTTTATTGCTGGGATTTACAAAAGAGAGATTGTTGTAAACAACAGTTCCTCTATGGCATATCAGACATAAGTACTGATATTTTATGAAGAAATAAGGAAAGAGTTTTTTCATAGAATTTTAATGCCAGTGCTATTATAGCATACAAGAAGTTTTCTTCATCATAAACTGTAGAATGTAAGGTATTTTATGTAATGTATTGTTATAAAGAGGCAATTATGTTTCCACATTTGTATCTGACTTGAAAAGCCAGAAACTGTTGGAGTAGCTTCAGGAATATTTTCCTGAAGATGCATTTTAGAGTGCCTCCTTAAAACTTTTTTAAAAATTAAATTCTAGCATGAATCCCATCAAAAACACAGTATTTAAAAATAAGAGTACAAATGTAGAGGATCTTACCTTGCCTCTAAGTTCCTTATCTGAAGTTCAATGGATTTTGCATGAGGTATCTGTGCCTTTGAAAACCTTTCCTTGTTAAATTCACTTTACTTATGGGAGAATAGGAGGGAATCTCTCTATAAAGAGATTGAAATGGTGTAATGTTAAACAATAAATATACGTTGCTAAATTATAATAATAGTGTTGAAGTAGTGGTGCTCTAACAATACAAGGAAGGCAAAATTTATGGCAAATTATCACCCCATTGATTATAACATTTCTTCTCAGGTGTGGAATTTTTCTGTTTATTCACAAGTCATCATGAAAACCTACATGAACAATCCAAATACCAGTCGCTTAAAAGATAGCTGTCAAACACGTAAATAATGTATTAGTGCTGGGAAACAGTGGGCTAGTCACAGATACTGCAGAAGCTGAGGTAGAAGCCCCGTAAATTATTTGCTGAGCTCTATTTCTGGGGAGCCGTGAATCAGCTTGACCACCACAGGGTGGCATTGTCAAAGAGGAGTTCCTTAGCATCTAGTTTATAACTTAAGTCAAACTGTTAAGTCAAAATTCTTCTTTTCCCTGAGGGAAGAAGGATGGTAAATTTCTTATAGTACACAACTACTATAAATCAGAATAACCCTTGTGTTTCTTCAGTGGTACTGACCCAGAAGATAGAAAGTCAGGCTGTAACTATGGCCAGTGTCAGCACCTTGCCAGAGATGCCTTCTAAAGCGGGAGTAGCAGGTAGAACCCCGAATTTATTCATGTGTACTTGAACAACTGAAATGTAATAGGGCTTTCTTAATTACTTGACTGGTTGTCAAATCAAATTCAAGACTGCATACCATCTAGCCCTTTTTGCTACTTTGTCATTGTCAAAATGAGTAACAGCTCCCTGTTACCTCACTTGCAGTAAGATAAGCTTTATTTTAAAAATCACTAAATAAATGCTTCCACCCTATAGCTGTCTGAGTTTTCAAGCAGTTTGTGAAACTATTTGCAAACAACAGCTTCATTTTCTTGTATTCAAAAGCTAATTTTATACCTTCTTATTTTATACACAAATCTTTGGAGCTGGTCTACTCTTCTGCATTCAAACCAGGTGGATTCCAAAGGAATAAACATAAAAGAAATGTTTCTTAAAACTAAAAAAATAAAAAGCATTTTTTTGTTCTGTTTAGCAAAATTGTGGTTTGATATGAACATTAAAAAAAAGAGTCTTTTTGAGAAAACATGTACTACTATTTGCTGACATTTTGTCAGATACATAGTAACTATTATCTTGAGGAAACCAGAAGAAATCTACAAACATTTCAAGAGAGAACATTGTAAATATAAAAACCAATAATACACTAAAAAACCACTAATTGTCATGATGGTAAGCATACTGTATAGAAACGAGAGGATGGCTGTCAATATCCTTAAAACAGAAAGGTCAGTTTACAATTACAATAAGCCCACTTATCTTCCTTTTGTCTGAAGCTGTCAGCAGAAGATAAATGCCTACATCCACCCTAATCACAACATGACTTTTATCATGTGATGACATGTTTCCCAAAAACAATCTTTTAAGCCTTATCTAGGTAGAAACACTGAAAAAAAATTACCCATTTTAACTTCTAGATGGCTTTAACAATTACTCTTACATAGAAACAGTAATTTAGGACCAGAATGTATGTAATTTTGTTTAATTTATTCTTATTTCCAGTGTAAAGGAAAGTGAGTTATGTCTCTGATTGAGGTTATGAAAACATACACATTTAGATAGCCTACTTTGAAGCTACACCTTGAGTCAATTTGGATTCAGCATACCTCTAAAAAACAAGCTCTCAGTTACTTTAATTAGAGTAAATATCACAAAATACAAGAAAATACAAGGCCTAATTCT
The DNA here is from genome assembly GCF_009829145.1 of Chiroxiphia lanceolata. Classification (NCBI taxonomy): domain Eukaryota; kingdom Metazoa; phylum Chordata; class Aves; order Passeriformes; family Pipridae; genus Chiroxiphia; species Chiroxiphia lanceolata. The sequence goes on from NC_045637.1 coordinate 75,507,378, forward strand.
ATCCCCAACTCACTGAGTGGCAGAGCTTCAGTCAAATGTAGTAGGAACATTAGTTCCAACTAAAAGTTCTATTTTTAAACACAAAGGGACAGATCTCTTTCATGTTGTGGAAGCAAACAATATTTGAAACAAGAAAGGGATGTATCATGTTCTTTTGTAAATGATGCTCTCAGACTTTGAATCTCTGCAACACTGCAGCCCAAGGTAGATCATTAAGAATTACATCTATGAAGTTCCCATGCACCTGGAGTAGTAACAAATTAATTGATTTTCTTTTCTTCATGGCCTACCAGGAATCCAGAACGAGTGCCATGCTTTTTAACATGCTGTGCTGTCCTCAAAATGATGAGAACCTAGATGGCCTCTGTGAAGCCCCAGGCTGATATGCCTTAATGTCTTCTATTGGTGGAACCAGCAGGTGCCTTTGCCTTGTGATATGCTGAACATTTTCCAAAAACTCTTGGAAGTCTTCAAAATGCAGGGCCCTTGTGCTGTAAGTTGCATTCACAATATAGTTATATAGTTAGTCTACTCCACCTCCTGCAATAGGTTAGAAGATAAGATTTATTTTCTACTTCCCATCAGCAGATGCTGTCCAGGAAAGTAGGTTATCAGTATGCCTACTGTTTACTTTGGAAGACTACAGAGCATAGCAAGTGTCATTTAATGACAAGAAGCCACAAGACTTTTAATTTCCACTACAATTCAAAGCATGTTTCACCCATTTGACAAGGTATTTAAATAATAAACTCTATATTAGCTCACAAAGTAAGCTTATTTGCTCTTTTGGGATTCAGAAAACAATAATTGCTTCATTCATGACTGCATTTTAAACCCTGGTGGAAGATTGCTTATTTAATGTGAATGGGTATAGAAATATTCAAATCTACCATGAGAGTTATAGCTTTCTATTCAGAAAGCTTTCTACCGCGAAAGTCCTATGCAGTATTCAAATTGCTGTTTCACATCTACTTATTGCATGGTCATGAAAAGTACCAAAAAGACATTGAAATATGAAATATTGAAATATTAGTATGAGAAAGAAGTTACACATCCTCCATTTGGCTTATTTTGCTTTTCTATCTATTCACTGTAGGATTTAAGGATACATTCTGCATTTACTTTCGATTCTTTGTCAAAAGAAGAGAGGGAAAGATGTGGAAGCCGTAAACAGGACTATGCAAAAGATATTGAAATATACATCTCTGTGAAAGACTAGAGTGTGTGAGAAAAATGTGTTGCTTGTTTGAAAAGAAAACACCCAATTTTTGATTTAAATAGCAATTGGTTTTACTCTTAAATAATATTAATAAAGAAAGAGTTCTGTACTTTGTTTCAGTAAGGAGCAAAATGTAGTAATGGTATCAAGTATGTCAGATCTGATCACAGTTATATATAAGCAATGGACAGTGGCATCTGAATAACAGAGAAATCAAATGATGGTTTGTTTGCTTTTCCCCTTCTCTTCTTTATCAGGGCTATGCGCAAAGTAGGTGCTCAAACCCTTCTGCTCTTAGGGTACTCTGGGGCATATCTTGTTAAAGGCTTTCCACACAAGCTATACCTTCACACTTTTTTGTCCATAATCAGAAGTTAATTGGTCCAGACCAATTAGTGCATGTGGCAAGGCAGTATATGGGCAGAAAACAACACCTCAATTTAAACAAAATGCTTTAGGAGACCTGCAGACACGAATTTACCGAATTTGTACTGTTTCCTAAATACATGCCTTCTTTATTACAAATCTGTCGTCTGACAGAGAAATGATAGAAGAACTTCCGATCCTTGCTGTCAGAGGTACATAACCTGCAAAAAAACCCAGTCTCCTAGCTTTAAAGCCAGTTCTTTTTCAATTCTAATGGACTCTTTTTGACTTGTGGAGGAGCTCCTCATTGTCCTGTCTCCATTGAAAGGAAGGAGATACTTGCACATGTGGTAAAACTCCTCATGTGGACAAATCTAGAGTTGGTGGAAGAGGCTACAAGGCAGGTGGAGAGGACACAATTAATCCATTTTGACCATAACTGAATCTTTCAAGGCACAACCTGGCATAAATACGTCAAAATCAGTGTCCAAGATGAAGACAGTCTCCTCCAAAACAGCTTTTAGAACATAACCAGAAATTAAATGGGCCCATTTAAGGTCCTCAGAAAATCTCTTGCCAGAAGGAAACCACCTGCTGTTGAAGGAAATATAATTCCCTCCAGTTTTTTTTCTGTACTCTTGTCGACTGCTGGAGACTGATAAATATGGACCTGTGCACAAAATGCAGGGAAGCTAAAACAGACATGGAAATGTGCCTAACTTCTCAGCAGGGTAAGTCATGGCCTTTTTCCAACCATGCTTTACCACAAGCTGTATCTAATTTGCTGCTCACAGTCACCCTTGGAGAAGGTTTTGAATGTTAGGTTTCATTCTTTTCCTCTGAGTGTGTAAAGTTGAGATTAGCTGTTATAGCTCATATTGTTATTTCTTCCTTCAATGCAGAGTGTGGACAATCAGGTTTTTTTCAGATAAAATCTTCACCCTTATTTCTTGGTCATGTGAAGAGAGGCAAGCTTTCACTTTTTAAATTTGTCACGATTTATTATAAAATTAGCTCTTTTGTTTAATAATGGAGAAATAATATAGTTGTTTCATATTAAAAAAATATAGAATCTTAGATCTCCTGGTATTCTTTGTTCAAAAGGACAAGTTAGTAACTCTCCAATGCTCTCAAATTTAGATAGGACTCTAAATAAAACCAAGAACTATAAATACTGTATCTCATAATCTGTCTTTCTGTAGCTAGCTACACCTGAATTAAGATGATGCCTGTTCTTTAGAAGACAGAAGAAGATAAGTAATACGTTATTACGTAAAGCATGTTAGTTAGAGCTGTTACTTAAAAATCTGGCATAATGCTAATACAGATGCTGTTATACATTGTCTAGCACTTATATCAGAGGCAGGATGCACTATGATCTCCATCAACCCTAATATGCATGAAGAAAGAATAAAAAGAAGAATGTAAAAGAATAAAGGAAAGAACGTCATCATCATGGCTACGCTTCGGGAACGAAGATTTGGGAAGGGCTCTATCCACCTTTACTACAAGCACGCTGGTGGCTAAAGAGGCCAATGCGAGACAGGCATGTCCGGTTGCAACAGGCACAGCAGAAAGACTCTCTGGATGGTATTGGCAGGATACGATTCTTTCTGTGTTGTCTTTTCTCTTTGATGGTGATCCTGCGTGCATTCTCAAAGGAAGCAGCAGCATTATAGATAGTGTGTCTCCAGACCTCCCCATTGGAGACCAGAGTAGACCAGCGATAAAAATCAATGTGGCCAAGGTTGTTTCAGGGAGTCCTTGTATCTCCTCTTTGGGGCTCCTCTCTTGCTGCAGCCAGTGGCAAGTTCACCGTAGAGTAGGATCTTGGGGAGGCAGTAGTCCTTCATCCTGGAAACGTGTCCTACCCAGTGCAGCTGTGTTCTCAGTAACATGGCCTCAATATACATAACTGCTGCCTGTTCTAGAACAGATGTGTTAGTTACATAATCTGACCAGTGGATGTTTAGGATTGTACGGAGGCAGCGTTGATGGAAGCGTTCTAGGAGTCACAGGTGGTGGCGGTAAATGACTCATGACTTGAACCCATATAATAGAGTAGACAACACAATGGCTTTGTAAACACTGATCTTTGTACTTTTCTTCAAGTGTTTATTTCGCCAGACTCTTTTATGGAGTTTTCCAAAAGCACTATATGCCTTTGCTAACCTGTTGTCTGTCTCTCTGTCAATCTTACCGTCTGAGGAGATGAGACTGCCTAGGTAATTAAACTGCTGGACTGATTTGAGCTCTGATTCACCAATAGTGATATGGGGATGATGGAAGACTTCCTGAGGTGCAGGCTGATGGAAAACTTCAGTCTTCTTCAAGATGACTTCCAGCCCAAAAAGCTCAGCAGCCTCAGCAAAGCAAGATGTTAAACGCTGCAGAGCTACTTCTGTGTGACCAACAAGGGCATCATCATCAGCGTGAAGCAGTTCCCGAACAAGATGGTTTAAGGTCTTAATATGGGCCTTCAGTTCTATTTTCTAGTGTGTTGACGATGGCACCAAACATTCCTGATATTCCTAAAAATAAATGAAACGTTCTGGAAAATACAGAGTAGTGAAAACTGTGCTGGTAGCATGATCAAATATTTAATGTATCACAACATACGTAACAATGTACCAATGTACTCTATCTCGTGTACGAAGCTGCCTAACTAGTTTACTGAAATAGTAAAAAAAAAAGGAATTTTTCTTTCTGATTTCAAGCACATCGATCTACCATGAATGGATTAAAACTGTGAAGAAAACAAGTTGGTTAAAAAACAATTATTGTGCACTTCTTTTGTTTTAGGCAGAATAACCTTTACAGTATCCTATGATTCATTAGTGAATATGTCAAGAACCTGTAAATAACACTTGAAGCTTTTTTTTTTTCTCTTAATTAAACTAACAGTGAAACTCTTATCTCTTGAGGCATATGCTGCTGCCCTGAATATTTTAAGCAATATTTCATTCCTTGCAGTTGTTCTCACTTTAAACATGAAGGTGAATTAAACAAGTAATAATATTCTGTTCAAACTCAAAATTACCAGATTAAACATCTTTAATATAACTAATTTGCTTGATCTACACACAAGAATCTGCCCTTTCTGACTTTTATAGAGCATAGGTTGTTTTGTATTAGTGGATACATGTAGTCCCATTTACAGCTGTTTAGTAGCTCCAGTCATGCAGTAAAATGAGCTTTTTGCCCTTTTTGAAATAATGAAGCTGCAGTTAAAATTTAATCTAAACTTCACCATCTACTTTCCCCTAAAGAGAGACTTATATGACTTTTAATAATTTAGAAGTCCTTAGTTTTCTATTTTTCTTACACCCAAATAGATAGAGGTCACTGTTTCACCACCTGTTGAAAGGAGCTGAAATCTCTTCAGCCATTTTATGAACCAAAATTCATTTTGTAAACGTCTTCTGCCAAAAATGTATCCATCATGGCTTAGAAAGCAGCAAGTTTCTGTTGCCTTTAGACTCTATTCCTCGTTTTGGTCGTATAATGTAGTCAGGAGATGTCAAAGGTAAGGTATAAGCAGAAAAATAAGCATTTCCCCTTCTCATTGTTTTGCTCCAAACACATGACAAATACAGTATTTTCCACCAGAAGGTGCCTTTGGCACCAACAGGACTGTTCTTCCTGCAGCTTCCATCAGACACTATTTACATACATCGCAAAATACTCTCCTGTTTAGGATGAGGTACCACTCTACTTTTCTGTTTGCACGACTAAATTCTCTATTGGATAAATTATTTTGTTACCTTGGAGTCACATATTTTACATGTTAACCAACTTATCCAGCTTTATAGTAAAATATCGTATAGTCATTTTAACATGACTTTCATTGCTGGTTTTTATTTAAAAATATCAGAGATGTAATTTTATTAACCTCTCTTCACGTGACTAATCATGGTAAGTCATACAAAACTTAATATTGGTTTGCAGGATTCCTCCTTGCATTCCTCCATTTACTTCTACCTTCTATTCTTGATTCCACCATGTTCTCCCTAACTTATGGACCAAGAATTTAAGAATTTCAATATTCAAATATTTAGTCTATACATAAGTGAGAAGGGAAGCCAATTAAATTTATCTCCCATCCCTCTACAAGCACAATATTACCTGGATATTCTTTTAACTGAGTGGAAAATTCCAACCAGAGCATTTCGACTGCAATCAAAAACTCATTTGAGGAAATGGGAAGATATCAAATGGATATCAGGACCTTGGATCAAGTCCTTGGTAGGTGGTAATCTTCTCTTTTTGTCAGTAACACACTCAGTTGTGACTATCCACAAATGCCAAACTTGAGCCAGTGGGTACTCTGCTAAAGGGAACAGATCATACCTCAAACCCCTAACTGTTCCATCTGTATATAGATCACTTTGCTGCTGGGAGAAAGCCAGGAGCTACTTTAGGTCTCATTCTATGATTGTATGAAGAAAATTAGCTCTACCACAGCCAAAACAGGACAGTAGGGTATGACAACTACAGGCAAAAGGCAACGAAGATAGCACAGCCTTACTCACCTAAATGTAGAAGCTGCAGCTGAAGTGTCCCATGTCTCAACTAAACTTCAAAACCACAAGTGAAATACAAGAAATTCCTCCAAATAACTCTAACTGAATCTGCAAAAAAAGTTCCTGTTCACAAGTAAGCTCCTCTAGCTTGTTCTAGGTTATTTCTAAAACAAAGATACAATTTATAATTTTCTTTACATACTAAAAGAACAGACTGAAAAATAAATTTCATAAGAAAAGAGTGACTTTTCCTTGTTTCTATATCTATGTAGTAAAAGTGTAAGAAAGCTAAATAAATTCAGCTTAAACCCCACTTAATTTATCGTCTGTGTTTGCCACCAGGAGAAGACCTGCACAAGCTTTTATGGGTAGCAGTACCAAAAATCGTAACACACATTTGTTTTATAGTTTATACTAGTACAATATAATTTTATTTATACTCTGATTTTCAGTGAGTCAAGTGAACCCTATTATTTGTATTTTTTTCTTCATGGGAACATTCAATACATCTATTTTACACGTAAACAGGTTATTTAACTTTTGATTGCCTGTGATTCGTTAACCTTGTGCATCTCATCTCTCAAGTCATACTCATTGGAACTATGTCTCCCTTTTATCTATTTTTAGTACTGTCATCTGTGAGTAATAGCTGTGAAAACAAACATAAATGAATGTATGCATCTTTCAGTCTATATAGAATGAGAGATATGTACATTGCTGTCTCACACACCAGAAATGTGACGCATTCCCTGTGGTCAATAGCCTTCTTGTGACAGCTGTTAAACAGTGGTAAGTTTTTGGAGTAACAGAAAAGCTCTGGATGCTTCTGAAACCATGGTTATTCTGCAGTAAGTAACCATCCTTTGTTGATGATACTGACCCCCTGCTAGATAAAGATGAAACTCGTTGTTTTTTGGGGAAATGTTTAGGCTTCTGTTTAGCACCGAGCCATTGTCTCATACTGTTCCTCTTGCTGTTTGGCTGATCTTGAGCCTGGAATAATTGGTAGAGGGGTCATAGACTTGCAGATGAAAATAAAATGTCTATCTTTTGGTCCTAGATAATCATTATTAGATGGCAGAGGAGTTACTAAGCTGATGTATTACATGCTGAAGAGATATTACCATTACTGTATCATTTTAATATAGTAGCCTGTACAGCAGAGGAGGGGAAGAAAGAGCTATAAAACATTTAAAGAACTTTCATTTGATAAAAGCAGGAGTATGTCTGACAATGACCATACTTTGTCTCTAGACACCTACATCTATCAAGGACAAGACAAGTTATAGGACAAGGATGCAGAAAAAAATGAAGCAAGTGAAGCAAACCTAATTAGTAGAGTAATAGGATGTTAAATCTGTACTATATCTTTGCATCTATCTAAAGGTGATAGCCAGTTGTATCATGTAGTTAGGCCTATAGAACCTTTTTAAATCTGTAGTGCAAATTTAATGATGTTAATTAAGTATTAAATGCAGCACATTAGGTAACAAATGCTGCAGGGTTTCTTGAGGAAAAAAAGAAGGTAATACAGGTAAGATTTTTAGATAAAAATCTCACTTTTGTTCTTATTTTCTTAAATTACAGAAGCCAAAAGAACTGTTTCCTGTAGTTTAGCCATGAGAAGTTTGATACTTAATAAGATACAGCTGCAGGCCAGTATTACATACTGTAAGTAATGATTAAAATATACATCTTTAAAAGACAGTGGTGATTTTTTTTCTAGTTGTATTATTCTAGTAACCAAAAATGATTGTCAGTTGAGTATTTATGAGTACTGCTAGAGAGTATAGCTCGAAAGGCATAAGATGATATTAAATTCAAATTCATAAAATTGTCTATTTTATGAAAATTGGAAATCCAGAACAAACTGTTCACTTCTCAAAATGAAAAATAAGAAGAGTGGGTGCACTTTACAGTGCTGGACATGGTATACTGAAATCCTATTGCATCTAACAACAGACAGACATAGAGCATAAGAAAAACAAAGCAAGACTCAAGCAGGAGAACTTAGACATTAAATCCCAAATAACACACATACTTCAAGAACTACTTCTGTGCAATAATGGATCCAAAAATATGATAAAATAAGTTTTTACAAGATTTTTGTTTGTTTCTTTGGGGTTTTTTTGTGTGTTTTTTTATTGTTCTCTTCCTCCCCCCCCTTCCCACCCCCCTTCCTTTAAGAAAGCAGGAACATTAGAAAGGGAAATGATCTAAAAAGTAGTCTTGTAAAAAATAATATATTTTGTTATGGTTCAGTAGAAAATGTAAACCACGTAGGTATTCTTGACATGAAGTCATGTTCTTGCTTTCAATTTATTTTCATATCTGAAATGGTGAGAGACTTGTCATTGCCACGATGACTTGAACTGGATGCCCAAAGAAGTGATGAGGTTTCCAGGAGGTCTTAAGACCTAACGGGATAAATCTCTGAGCAACTTGACCTGACCTTATAGCTGACCCTGTTTTGACTAAGAGGTGAGACTGGATGACCTCCTGAGATCCCTTCCGAGCTCGAACTACTCTGTCATTGTACAAATCTTGGTACGTTTCTGTGATCTCTACCATGACATGCTTTGCTATCTGTGACAACTGACAATTTTTATTTACTGCATAAAGCAGTTGGAAAAGGAATTTCTCTGTCCCTCTCATATCCAGCCTGCTTCTGCTTCATGCAGGATGACAGAAGGCAAGGTAGCAAGCACTTTTTATAGCCATTATGAAGGACAAGGAAGAAAGTATCACCTGTTAGAGCTAGGAGATAAATCTGGCAAACCAGTACAAGTACAGCAGTAGTAGTGTCCTCTGGCTGAAAGTCACTAGAGTCTAACTCTTTTTCATCTCCTCATATGAAGGTACATGCCTAAAAACCCATACTCAGTGTAACCTCTTATTTGCACTTTGACTCCTCACACTTTAAAAGAACTTTACTTATATATCTGTTCCAATTCATGGTGCGACAACCTTCTGATTGCTACCCCAGCTGCCACTCAAAAGAAAAAAAACAGGACCATGTCTAATGTTTGGGTGTTGTATTTGGCTAATAGTGTAAAATCAAAGATTCCCTTATGTCGTGAAATATAGACAACATATTTCAAACAGTGACAATGTTGCGAAGTAAGCAGTCTTCTTTTACTTAGTCATATAAAATTCCACTTTTGGTGACTGAGAGGCAGTGTCCTCAGGAGGTAATGCACATACCTGCAGAAGAGCTGCCAGTCAGGTTTGCAGTTTGATGTCTTAAGTAAAAGCAAATAACATGACTTCTTTATAAATAAAGCTCATTGGTACCAACTAGATAACATAATAGTTTAATTAACCAAGAAACACAAATGAATTAAGAATTCCTCATTCCATAAAATCTTTTGATGTCTTCATGACACTCTGCAAAGCTTATAATATGTTTTCTAAGGAAAAATGTTAGATTCATAATATTTTATAATATTAATCCTATCAATAAATGTGACAGAAAAAAAATCTGCTAAGATTTTCCAGCAGAAAATGTGTTATGCCTGTTGCAATGGGGAAAATGATTTTTCATGCATCAAATTACAACATTTATTGTATAAAATTAAATTTAAAATGTAAGTATAAACTGCATTTCTTCCAAATGTCATTGGTTCATGTATTTTGTGTCTTTTTTATATCTCAACTATGTAGATTACTCTAATACATTGCTTTACCTTGTGCTTGGTAGATTATGGAAGATACTGTCTTCAAAGAAGAAAGATAATATTAGCTGAATGAACCATAATTACCTGCGGTACTCTAGGTAGATGCAATTTGATGTCAAAATCTCTATAAAAAATTGTCTCCACATTCCAAAATAAGTATTTAATACTTTGTTCCACAAAATTATCCTCAGCCTTTGTACAAACTAGGTAGGCACTTATAATTTTATTATTTCGTGTTTAAAGCACACAGGGCTTCCAAACAATTTTTCTACTAGGCAGGGGAAAAAAGATCACCAAAAAAAAGCGCTATCATTTTGCACTGTAGATCAGCATGAGATCTCACCTCTCTTTTCTTTCTCACCTTTGCTTCCACCTAAGAAAGAGTGTTTCATTCTTCAGGTGATACCAGCCTGTTTTTTCACAGTTCCTTAGATGTCTTAGCCCTTAGCCCTTAGCTAAGGACCTTCCATTTCCCACTCTACACCCTGCCAGCTCTGTACCTCTTCACCCAGGGTGCTGTGAAAGTGTTTTCCCTGTACTCTTCTAATGCTATTGTTTTGGTGCTGTTATTCTCATGGCCTTGCTTCCAGAAACTCAGTGGTGTTGCTACTTCAGTTCCTCAGTGTAAGAAAGACCCTTTTTTTCCACTGTTCTACCTGCTGCCCGAGATAATGCCTGCTTATATTAGTGGGGGTAATAATATGCATCCAGAAAGGTTAGCAACCAAGCAATGTGCAGTACCTGCCCTGATCTAGTCACAAATTGTAGTGCCATAAGCAGGAACAACCAGCTGGCAGGTTAAGCAGTTCCTGATGGAAACTGTTTAGTTTCTAAAGGGAAAGTATTATGAAAGGAGTAGTCTACTGCATTAGAGAAGCCATATAGGGAGGATATTTGTCTGGAAATCCCTGTTGCTTCTTTTAATGACTATCCACCGGGAAGAGTTTTCACTTTCCTTTCTCTCTCTCTCTCTCTTCTTTTTCTTTTTTTTTTAATGCTCCAAAGCACATTTCACAATTAAAATGGTGGTTTGCCATCAGCTGGAGACTGCACTATTAAATCTTCGTGCATTTGAACATGTCCCAACATCTTTTGTACAACATTATGTGTCTCTGGAGCAGATGCACAAACTAACTTCTCTGACAACTTTGTTCGTATGTTATAAAAATATCAAAACCAGCTTGTACTGCATCTGATTGTGATGTTGTTGATTCCCCTTATGGTACCTTGTACAATGCTGTGTTTTGGATTTTGAGCACCTGTGTGGGGCTTAGTTAGATCACAACACTGATAAAAGTTTTAGGTGATCAGTGGTCACCATGTCATTATATTTTAAAGTAAGTTGTGATCTACAAATTTATAACCTCAACTATCACAATGAGAAAACTGAAAAGGAACTGAGGCACAGCTATTTGAAGATACTAAATATATATATATGCACATATATATTTAAATATATAAGATAGAGGGATTCAACTCAGAAGTAATTAAAGAAAAACTGTTCTCCAGATCCACCAGGAGCTCCAGGAAAAATAAAGCATTCTTATGATAGTAGTATTGTATTGGAAGGGTTGACAGTAAACTCACATAATCTATGAAGTTACTACGCATAATATAGTCCCAGTATTTCAATCTTTGTTGAAAAATTATGCAGGAAAATACCTTCTTCCAATAAGTATCATCTCCAAAGAAAAACTACAACATGTTTTAATGTAAAATTAAGGGCTGTAAATAAGAAAGTACTATTTCTTATAAAAACTTTCCGAGAAGACTAATTGGAAAAGGAACAATAGTTAATAGACTCCTGCTAACCTTAAGAACTCTTCCTCAACAGAGGAATAGTTTCTGTTTATCTCTAAGAAGAGATATTTCTGGAAAAAAAGGCGTTTTGTTATATAGGATAGTAAAGCTAATTTTTAAAAAGCAATTGAGCTGGAAGAATACCATAGAAATCAGATTTTTCAACATGAATACAAAACAATCCTAAGTCCTTTTAGAGCACAGCAGAAACTTCATCCATGTCATGGAGTCATAGAATAGTTTGGATTGGAAGGGAGCTTGAAGGTGACCTGGTTGCAACAGTTCTGCATCTGTCTACAAAGGATCTGGACTGTTCTGCTTGGACTGGACTACTTTAAATTACCCTTGATCTACTGTGAAGTAGATAGAATAATAAAGACTAAAATTTTGTATTAGCTTCTTGAAAATAGCATCTCTACAGGTTTAATGATGGATTAGATTTTATTCCTCTACATCCGCAGGTTCAGTGTAAATCTACTACCTTTATTGTAATCTGGGCATAACTTAAAATATTTATAACAGTTTTATAAGGATAGCATCTTCATGTAATGCAATATCTAAATATATCACCATTTTAAAGTATAGGTTTAGTCTTTCTTTTGTAAGTGAGGATCATTCGGAGGTCCAGGTATATCAGCAGCAAACTCAGACAGGAAACCTCCACTTCATTTCCCACATCAAATGGTTCCAGAACTGCAAAACAAAAAGAACAAAACCAGTAAAACCTTCAACTGTTGAAATATATTATGTGTATGAACATAAATTTTTGTCACTCAAATATATATGAACAATACCCTGAGTGATTGATTGAAGATATAAAAAAAAAAGGGATATGGGTATGTGAGTGTCTTATGAACAGATACTTCTGGTTTTGTTAGGATGATGAGAAATTATTTTTATTTAGAAGTATGTTGCGTATTTTATCATCCTTTCCATAATTCTCAACATTTTTGTCCATATTCCAAAACCTCCTGCTGCTTCTAAAGATAAAGGTAAACTCCTAGTTTTCTTTTTCTTTTATTTAAATAAAACAGAAAACAAAACCAGAGGGAGGACAGAAAATTAATCCCTCCTTTCTAGTCAGCTCCCTTCTTCTGTAATTTGGCATTCTAATTCAAATTAATTGAACTTGCCTGTTTTCCATAAACAAGGAAATATTTTTATGTACATTTAAAATGTGACATAAAATTCTGTATTCTCGTAATTGTAAGTGCAACTTCAGAGAACTTACATTCCACTATTTTTATTGTGCTCCATTCTATTTGCTCCTATAAGGGATCATGAAACTTCTGTTGTGATTTCATTAGTGTTTGTTTATATATACATTTAGGTGAAAACTTATGTGGGGTGTTGGAGTTTCTTAGAACCTTGAAACCTGACCAGTTTTAGAAAGTGTTTTCTAACCTACAGGTTGAAGCCTGTACACACATATTCTATCAAGGCTCTGTCAAATCATTCTAGATTCTTTTCCTTGCATAACATCAAATTCTTAATTTACTTTAAAAGCTGACCTTCAGTTTCTCTCAATTGTAGGCAAGTTACTGATATAAGATGATTACTGATGTTTTATAATTTTTGTATATCAATAAGAAAAATCTCTGGTAATAACCAGATAACATCAATGTCAAAGAATTGAAAGTAGCCTAAGATGATAGATCGCGGGATACAATCATTAACAGCTAAACTGTTGAATCATCTGTTGGATATTCTACCTCCGGATAAATGGGCAAACTTGAGCAACTGACACTCGAATCAAGCCAAGAGATTCTCAGGTTAAAAAGTCCATAAAGGAATTCATATCTCTTTTAAGGTACTTACATAAACAATGGAATATTCAGGTAAAATCAGGACAATTCTATTTCTTTAGAAAATTTGAAAAACAAGCTGTATGTAGGGCAATGTGAAATACCATCAGGTGAAAAACCAGCTGTTGTCTGCTACAATTTGAAAAAAAATCTAATATGAGCCTTGAATTTCTTTTCACAGGCAATGTGTCTTTAATTAAAATTAACATGGAATTTGCTAATGGTACCGGTAGGAACACTATTCTGACTGATTTGCATTTGTATACATGCTTACCTCTGTCAGAAACTAAATTGCTCTGAGTAAGGGCTATTGATAGGAAAGCCAAAAAAAGCTCAAAACAAAACCCAAAAAGAACCCAAAACCCCACCCTAGGATGGATAAAATGGCAAGGAATTTGAAAATAATACAATCACAGTTATTCTACAGAAAGTAAAAAAGCTAAGAACTTATGCTGCCAGACTTGATCAATGGTTTATTTTTTTATCTGTTTCCTCTGATTTAACTTTAACAGTAAGCAGCTGCTAGCTTGATTAAAATCATAATTAAAGAAAAGGTTGTATGCTTTTTTCACTGTCAAAGTAAGAATAGCAACTCTTTTTATTTTTCATGACAAGCTGTCTTTCTCCTCCTGAAAGTGCAAAAAATTAAATAATCATTGAGTTTCATCTTTATTTAGAAGTGAGGTTGGACAGTACATACAAGCCAGCCATGTATTCCCACCTGTGATGCTGAAATTACAGAGAAGAAAAATGAAATATAATAAATTTTTTTCTTTTTTTCTCTTTTTTTTTTTTTTTTTTTAATTATCCCTTCATTTCTTGTGGGCCAGGTTTTATCCAGTTACTTTATCTCTGTGGGGAATATCTTGCATTATTAACTAAAACTTGGACCCAAAAAGCCTCTTAATCTGTATTTATTTCTGGGTATGTACCTTCCCGGGTTAATCCTGTTCAACTCAGGTGTAGCTCTAAACAAAGAAATTCTTATGCAGCTATAATATTCATGTCCTACAGGAAAGCAGAGATTTTTCTATTAATATTACCAATAAAAGAAAAATTACTGCCTACTGGAATTTGCATTAAAAGGGAATGGTTACACTTTTCATCAGTCTCTGTCATCTCTAGCTAGTGGTGTGTGTACTCCTGCTCTTTTTCATCACAAACTCAAATGAGTTCATCTATACTGTGTTTTATCAATATTCTGTTTGATTTTGTACTGGAAGGGAAGTGGTAGCTTGATAAGTTCACCTACAGTTGAGAGGAATTTCATTTGTTCCTCATCACCTCTCAGCTAACAAATTGAGATTGATAGCTGATATTTGGGTTTGATTCATGACTGTTATAATGCAGAAATCTATACAGTATTTAGAAAAAAAATTTCTGTTTGACTTTTGGGAGACATTCCAGAGTTGATTAGAATATATAGTGTAGATAGAGTCAGAAAAACTGGCACTTTGGTTGACTCTTGAACTAGGGTTCAGTGATGGAAAGAGGAATCAGCTCTGTGAACACAGTGATGGAAATTTAGGAAGAACAGCAACAACTAGTGAAGTTATTTCTAGCGTTGGATATAAAGCGTTAGCCAGGCATATGCTTGCTTTCATATATACTATCAAATTGCATTTTAATGAAGACTACTTTACTACTAAAAGAAAATATTCAATGGTTATTTCGTAAGAGTCTTTTCATGTGAAACGAATATACCTTTTCTAAGTTTCTTTTATTTCTTCTTTCATCAAAAATTTCACAGTAGAGCAGGATTTATCCGTCCTCCTATTGCTTCTCACTATAAGGCTTCACTAAATCATTCTAAGGGAGTCTAGAATCTACAAGTACCTTTATTTTACTCCAAATAAATTTTACTTGGAAGCAATAATCAAACTGGTGTTTTAATGTGTTCATCTTTTGTAGTGGTTTGGACCTTGTTTTCCCCCAGAGACTAAGAAAAATGGTAAAACCCCAAGGGGTAGAAACCCCTGGAAGTTTTGAAGTTTTGTCCAATGGGCACTCCTGCAAAATGTAAACATACCACACCCAGGCCGGAAGGGAAGAGTTGTAGTTTTGGGAGTAGGAGAAGTGGCCATGTTGTAGGAGCCACGAGGAGAGGGCAGGAGCCCTCTGGGGGGGGGGCCTCGGCCCCCCCCCCCCCCCCAGCCCCAGTTGGGGGCTACGGAGACGTGGAACAGTGTTAAGCTGGACTATGTGTCTGTAGCTGTGAGCTGGGGGATGTTTTTCCACCATGAGTGAGCAAAGACAGAGCAGAAGTGGTGGCAGCGTCCAGATGTTATGGCTAAGAGCCAAGAGATAACTGAAGGAACAGTAAACAGCATGCAACCAGGGAAGACTCAGAGTTGCTCGAACCGAGATAGAGAGAGCTGGCAGCAGAGAGAGACAGAGTTTTGGGGGTAAGAACTGAACCAGACCCTCCAAAAACCCTTGGAGACCCCTCCTAGAGAAAGGAGGAGTAGATGGACTCCTATTTGAGAGGAGCCTTGGAGTACAGCAGCACCAGAGAGAGAGAGGAGCTGAGAAGCTCATTCGTCCTGAGAGCTGAGCCTGGACGGTGTGGGAGGTTGGCCTTGGGGGCCCTCCCTTGCTGCAAGCTACAAAGAAGCTCGCAGCCTGAGACAGGGCACAGAGGCCCTGCAAGGAGCTTGAATCTCCTGGAGATACCAGACCGTCACGAAGACCCCCTGCGTCTTCGTGATATGACCGTGGTGGAACGACCTTTGTCTGGGGTGACGTAGTCCACGGAAGACCCCTTTGCCTGTGTCAAGGGGCTGAGGGAGCTTGGATACCTCCCTCGTGGGTGCTGGCAGAAAACCAGCCACAGCTGCTGAATGCATGAGATGAGGAAAACTGGCTACCTTAGAAGATACTGCTATTCAGAGACTGGAAGGGATCTGTCCTTCTTCCCTCCTGGACTTTTATTTGGAGGGGAGAAGAGATCTGATCCATTGTAAATACTATATGTCATGGTAGAGATAGTTGTGATCGTGTGTATAATGTATTATGATATTTATTTGTACAGTCATTGTAATATATATTCCCTTTCCCCCATTCTGAGTCTGGTGTGTTTTGTCTGGAAAACCCATCTCACATTAGGTTGAGATGTGCAAGGGGGCTTAGACTAGGGAATTAAGATTTTGGAGAATCTCAAACCATGACATCTTGTTAGATGCTTTCTACTGGAGACAGAAACTGCTTTCTCTAGTTGCGAGACAGTCTTCCTTGAGAGCTAATAAATCATATTAAAAAGTGAATTGATCATAATAGGCATAGTTTGTCAGTTGTTTGCCTTCTGCAAATTCTCTTCAACACACTTTAATTACATGTTTATGTTAACATTTATATGATTTAACATAAAACTTTTAGCATTTAGCATTCAGTTCAGGAAAGTATTTTTTTGTTGATTGATTCTATCCTTTGTTATTTATTGGAAACTGACCTTGACAAGGAGGCTTTGATAGGCCTGATATCATCATGAATGAAAATTGCTGCCAGGAAAACCATAATTTCTCTCCAGGGTGAGGGAGATGCTACATTATGAGTTCTCTGCTGACTGCTGTGAACAGGCTAGAACTATATATATCCACTGGATAATGATAGGTAGCATTTGGAACCTTCGAAAAATGAAAAACAAAGCATGGAGAGATGTGATAGAAAGGTAGGAAATCCTTTGTCTTTACGGGGACTTCATTTGACCCGTGAGGTCCCAAATGTAAGAATTCATTTATGCCTTACTGCAATATATGCATGTAGATTTACCAAACTGTAGGTTAAAGTAATAGATGTCATAGTTAAAACTGAAGAGATTAATTTTTTCAATCCATAGTTCCATAAGTCCTTCTAACTTATTGGTATAAAAGCAAATTAATGTTGAAGAAAGTTAATAATGGTGTCAATTATAAAAAATTGAAATGTAATATTTACAATTCAAACAAAAATAACTGGACTTGTATATAGTAAAATGAAAAGTTTAATTGTGAATATTATTTACAAACCATATTTGATGAACACACAATAGATCATTTGACCAATCCATCCTACATATATTAATTAGTACAAATGAATAAGTATGCAAGCAACATATGTAATTAGATTTCTAATTTCTATTAGAAATGTGTAATATAATGTATGCATAATACAATGTATTAGTGTAAAATTTCTTTGGTTCTACAGCTAAATCATACCTAGATTGTAGATCTTGATTCACTCTATGCCAGTATGCAAACTTACCCAAACACAAAATCAGCTTGAAAAACCATCTGTTTTCTCTACTCTGAAAGAAGAAATGGAGAAAGAACTTCAGCAAAATAAAGTAGGGCATATTAGTTTTTTTGCTAGCACTTTTCTGAAAAGATAGTGTACATCTATGTATAATGCAGACCACTTGTAGCCCTCAGAGAACATTCTAGCTCTTGAGAGCTGAGTAGTTGAATTGGAGAGGTTCACTCACAGTAAATTTAAGAACACCCTTGAGCAGATTATTCTCAAAGCAAACAATCCTCTGTGCTCAGAAAGGCAGCAGAGCTTCACAGAGATCTTCAGGAACATCACACAGCAGAATCAAAGTCAAGACGTCAGTCCTGTTTTTTGGGACCATGCCAAACTGAACGAAAGAGGAAATAATCCCTCTGGGAGACATCAGTGTTCCATTCCTTATTAAAAGATGACCATTTAACCTCTTGCACTGAACAAATCTTTTTGGAATCAGAAACCCAAGCTGTAAAGCAGTACTCTAGTGGTAGAAATGCTATTTCAACCAAATCAACAGCCTCTCATTCCAGAGAATACTGTATAGTGATTTTCCTGCTAATTATATAAGAACCTGATCTCATGCGGAGTCTGGATCCACCCTAGAAAGTTCTGAATAACTGCAAACACGTTGGCAGACTGGAGTCCAATGATTAACCAATGAAAATATATGCTTAGTGTAAATATAATTACTTGAAAGAGTAATTATAGTCTCATGTAAAATTTTTACCATTTCTGTTTTACACAATATTTACTCCTTTCCATATCCAACAACGTGGACACTGTCAAGCATCTAAGTTATTTTCCTTTGTTTTAGAAAACAAATAGACCAGGGAGTAATTGTTAAGATTATGATGGACTAGTACCTGAACTTTACAAAAATCTTATAAAAGTAAACTTTCAGCAGATGCTTTTTCACTCCTTTCTTTTTTTTGCATAAGGTTTATATGTTCCTGCTACTAGAAGTAGTTTCTATTTGTACAAGACTATGAAAAATACACGTTTTGGTTACTTGTTATAATTCTGTGTGAACAACAGGGTTTAGGCCACGTTCTTGTCAAGACCACTTATGTAGCATTTACCTAGTTAGACAGATTCTACAGACTCATGCATAGTTTATCATGTAAGTAAAATTCACCTTGAAGTAAATACCTAGTAATAAAACTTATAAATCACTTTAATAAGGGCTTAATATTAAAAAAAGATGTAACATTTTTGTTTTAGCATGAAATCTGGTATACATTGAAGTCTATCTAGGCTAGATAGACTGTTTTTCAGTAAAAGGTAGGTACTTCTGTTTACGTGCTACAACCAAACTAGAGCAAGCTCTGCAGTTGCTCTTTTTCTGTTTGTTTCTTTATGCCAGGTCATGGCTATTAATCCTGATGTATCTCTCTAATTTGAATTTAAGACATCACTCCTCAATGATGTAACAAAAATGACTTGATTTCTTCACTTTTTTACTGGAAGTATTTTGAAGTAGCTCCATTCTTGATCAAAGCTGATGTTCTTGATTGGAAGATCTACTACTCATTTCCTAAGTGAGGCTCCATACATCAAAGAAAAATGAAAATCCTATGTGTGTGATATATATATGTTTTATAGAGTTTATAAGTATTTGAAAATTTTAATTCTTTTTGCCACATTCCAAAGTCTCTTAATAGTGGTCTCAAAATGAATTCTGTCATTAAGAAAAGGGAACTTACAGTTTCAACAAAACTAGACTAAGTATGCATAGAATTATAGAATCATATGCATTTTTTAAAAAGTGTGTTTGTGCATACTGCATTCACGATTGAATTTGTAAATACCTTTTTATGTTCTGCTTTTAGTCCTAATTCTTTATAATAGTATAATTCATCATATGCATACATAAACATAAGTTTCCCATAGAGTAGCATGAATAGTATTGTTTTACATTGTTTTACATTGGTTTGTAATTTGAAGTCATAGTGCCATTTAACATGTGGAGAAGTCACAAATAGAGTATAACTTAAGCACTTGTAAAATGAATGGTAGTGAGGAGAAAGTGTTTTCCATTTTGTTGTACATTACTAGCATCAATATATAAAAAAAGATACTTTAGTAAAAGTTCAAGTCTGAGTAGGATGATAATAAGTGATCCATGGGACTTTAAAGCTATTCATTAAAATGAATAGCTCTCACACTGTCACTCCGTTCATTTCACATCCAACCTCTCCATCTACTTCGTGGAAGTCATAATTTCAAGTATGTCACTTGAGAACTGAGCTTAATGACTAGCATTGTTTAGTTGCATAAGATGAGAAGAAAAATGTGAACAATCACACTGACAAGTGCCCTTTTCAGAACATTTTAAAAAAGTCCATAACACCAAAAAAAGGCCAAGCATGAAGATAGTTTGCATATTGGTTTGTTCATAATTTTCTCAGAAAGTATAAGCACACAGTGATGAAATTTCAGTCACACACACACACTCCCCATCCCCTCCTCAGCTTTCAAGAGTGTTGAACTACTTTAATATAGGGATCAGTTATTTTGCATTATTATATTTTTAATTACTGTTTTATGAAGTTTTTCAAAAGCCTAGATGAAAATATCTTTACATTAGTAGCTCTTAAGGTTTCACTATATTGAAGAACCAGACAGAATAACTATAATAATAATTTAAAAAATCTGCTACAAATCTAAATATCTGAATAGTAGTCATAATGCTTAGAAATAATTAATATTTGGTTCATAAAAATATCTTTTACTTCCTCTTTAGTCTTCAAGGCTACCCAAATCAAAACCATATGATGAGCTGGGATACACTAGATATTTGTCCGATCTGTTCTCAAAAATCCTCCGACAACTCACTGTTTACTTTCCCTGATCTTTCTGTAGTGTCTTAGTATGTGTGCATATACAGGGATATGCACATTTTGGACTAAACTGCTACCATATTCTTTAAAAAAATTTTCATGTATTGACAGACATGCTTAATCTGTCACAGGTCATATTTGCTAACTCTCTGATCCTTCTCCTTTGTATTCTTTTCCACTCGTTTTTCTTTGAGGAATGTAGTTTAAAAGAAGATAAAAGGTTAGAAAATTCTGTTCTGTCCCTATCATACAAGGAAATGTTATCAGTGACAAGTTAGGAACATTAATAATTTCATAATAGATAATTATGATAATTATAACCTCCTTTGTTTTGGTGGCTTCTGTTTTCCATTTCACTATATCTCAATGTATTTAATCATTGCTATGTTCTGTTATACTCTATTAGTGAATGTGATGGTATTCCATATTTCTATTCTTTTTTTATATATATTCTTCATGCCCTAAACAGAATAATTGCTTACAATGTTCATGACCTGGAATTATTAAACTTCACTATCAGATGATAAAGACTATGGACACTGTACATAAACAATTAAACATTCCGCAATACTTAAGGATAAATATATAATTCTTTGTATGAGGGAAAACTAACAGTGCAGAGTACTATGACAAATTTGCCATATTCCAAGCCTAAGAGTGGAAGTTTTGTTACAAATATCTCTACAAAAGGATGCAATAACCACAGTCTAGGTGAATCAATCTAGGTCAGGGACTTAGTGATTACAATGTAGTTTACAAAGTGCTCAAATATTTAACTAAAATGTAACCTTAAGAATACTTGAATATAATCCTCAAGATTTCAATATGTTCCCTATAATATGGTTTCACAAATATTAGGAAAAAATATTGTAATCCATCCAATTTAATTTAGAGTAGAATGAATCTTCCAAAACAGTTTTGGTTAATTTTATTTCTTTTTCTAAGTAACATTTTATTAGGCAATTACAATGTTATTCCTACCCATATAAAGTTGTAAAAAGGTGAAATGTTGATTAATTTTATATGTTTGGACCCTAAGTGCTTCTAGGAGTACCATATAATAATTTTTATTTCCCACCTATTAATAATAGATTAGTACCATTCTGCATTTACTTTAAGGTTTTGCTGAATAGCAAACTCCTTATAATGTAACGTCTACAATGGACAGAATCAGGACATTTTCCAACACTGTTCTTTCAAAGAACTTTCTGTCCAGCTGGTTGGCAGTGTAAACATCAGCCTGTTCCCTCTCACTCAAGAGCAGTGAACCCAACCGTGTTTATTTTCCTGCACAAGAAGAGGCATTGTAATGGTCCAATCCTGATTGTAAAGTGGATGTTAAATGAGAATTGAAGGCTTTCCAAACAGAAGTCTTTGCCATAAACACTAGTCCTGTAGCAAAGAGAAATCATTGGCTAGGCATATTCCTGGTTTTATATTGTAAATTTAGGCATCTAGTGGGATTGAAATTATATAAATTCAGCTGCCCAAGAATATTATATGCTCTTCAGACATTTTTTCCCCTGTATATTTTTATTTTTCTTAGTCCCTTTGTTAAATGGATTTTACAAACTCCTTTTATCTATTTTAAAAAAGAGCTAAAGGATTTTAGCCACTCATAGAATCAGGATAATTTAATTTTTGTGAAGGGTCAGGAAATGAGAAGGCAAATATTAAATCTCTGGGGTAGCCTGCTAGTCTCAGAATTTGCCCTCCCCCCCATATTATTTTGTCATTCACAACCCTCCCGCTTCTAATACATGCTCTCTTTTCAAACAATCCACAAACTTATTTTTTCCTAAAGTTATGGAAATAGCATACCCTACTACAACAGACCACCTCCTGAAAAGAATAGTGGGAGCTCATTTTTGTACTGTGAAACAAGAGGTTCTACTCAGGAAGAGCTCATATTTATACAAAATTATCATGAATAAAGGTACCAACACCTTTGCTGACATAATTGTCTAATTCTAATAGATTTGTAGTGTTGGGAAGGATGCCCATTCTTGTAAAGTTTTTTGTGGCTCTGGGTTGACCTTATTGCAACCTTTCAGTACCTAAATGGGACCTATAAGAAAAGAAGTTGTTCACAAGGGGATGCAGGAATAGGGGATGCAGGATGGAGGAATGACTTTAAATTGAATAGGTTTAGATTAGATGTTAGGAAGCAATTCTTTACTGTGAGGGTGGCAAGACACTGGAACAGGTTGTCCAGAGAAGCTGAAAATGACCCATCCCTGGAAGCATTCAAATCCAGGTTGGATGAGACTTTGAGCAACCTGGTCTAGTGGAAGGTGTCCCTGCCCATGGGAGGGGAGCTGGAACTTGGTGATCTTTAAGGTCCCTTCCAACCCAAACTGTTCTATGATTCTATGTGATTTTGCAGGAAATAAAAGTCCTAGTGACTTTATATTGTCCACCAAGTGCCACAGAAATAACAGTTCTGTCCTTCGTGGTGTGTCTTGAGACATTAAATGCGCATGATTTCCTCTTTGAATAAAAACTTGTAAAAATACTATAGTACCATACTATCACACAGAGATTACAAAATTAAAAATAAAATTATTAAAATTAGAAGGAAGAAAGTAACACAGAAAATCACAGGTAAAGAATAAGAAAATACATTCTTGGGAGTATGATCATGTGATCTTGTCACAAGGCAAGGGTAATGTGTGCTTCAAATTGAATACCTCTGTATGTCAGAATATATGTGTCAGAATATATTGAATATATGTGTAGTCAGAGGAAGGATTTCATGGGCTTTGAAGATTGCTTTAGCCAAGAGGCCTTAATGACATTTTCTTGTACATTTCAGGTGGATTGGTCTCTAAACACTTGTGGCTAACTGGGCAGAAGACAGACATATGGCACTTGTTAGGCATCTAGAATAATAAAAATGATGAATTCTCCTGGCATTACCTCATTGAATTTACTTAATTTTCACCTTTTCTCAAAACAGAAGATTCCCCAAGACAAATGACTCACTTCATCTAGCTGGCTAGACTAACTTGACAGAATACTTATACAAGTGCTTCAGTTCAGTACTTTTGGGATGAGAGTGGGGCAGAAATCTTCATGAAGTTTCTGAGAAGATGAGAGGAGACAGAGATCTGACAGATGATTCTGCTTTATTGTTTATAGTCCATTGTTATTCTAAACAAATGTAATTTGTTCTATTATCTAACTGCAACTTTCTGTCCCAAGGGATGTCCAGGTATTTTCTCAGGACACCTTTTGATTTGTTTTATAAAGTGTTCTTCCTTGCAAAGTGAAGCTAGGGACAAAAACGAAGTTCACATTCTCATTTATTTCTTTAAAGCTTACCTTGTCACCAAAGCTCTAATCCAGTCTAAAAAAATGTTGAGCCAGCAAGTTAAATTCTCTAACTTCAAGCAAAACTACTCTTTAAAGATGTAAGATATATCAGACAAAAATTCTATCAAATTATTTAATACAAACTTAACCAAGGAGAGTTTGCACATATGATATCCTGCCCTGTACAGAGAAGCTGAGGCAAGTTGCAAACCTTCAGTTCCTTGAGAATTATAATCACCACTGTACCTGAGGACTTCACCCTGTTGCTAAGGAACACAGAAGTTCCAAGGTCTTATAAATCCACAGTGATATAAGAGTAGGTAAAGAGGTCAAGAAAGAATCTGGCTGATGTGTAGACCACACATTAGCAGCGTCTGTTGCCATAAATATTTATGGTATATACCATTGAAGCACATCAAAACTGTTTTGGTCACGTGAAGATCAGCAATAAACAAAACCTGTAAATAAATGAGCTGAAAAGGGATTTTTAACGTGGAGCAAATGGAGCAACAGTGGGAGAATGAAGTCCGTAAGACCTTCCCCAACTTGAGACAGAAATTTGTCAAGGAAAGTCAGCTAGATCAACTGGATACCTTAGCCTATCTAAAGTAATCCCTTCTCACTTGAAATAGTAAACTGAGTACTTAAAAATCCTTCAAGGGGATGAATTTCCAAGCTAACTGAATTAAGTGTCATATGTCATTGGGGGGGGAAGGGGAATGCTATGTACTTGTAAATTATGTAGGCTGCTTATGTTTCTTTGGGGTAAACATCAAAACGTACCTTGAGACCAAGGTCACTGACTTGGAGGAGTTCAGGGAAATTGAAATTTTTATTAACCACAGATTTGTAGTTTGTACAGTCGCCCCTTTAAGAATCTCACTACTCTTGAAGGATCTTCTTCAAGAGAAAATCAAGATTCAGATGAGAAAAAGCAATTTTTAGATATTACTCGCTCCCTGATTACAGAGGGGACAATGATAATAATATACAAAAGAGGTCAGAGATGCTTTGAGGTTAGGACATACAGCAGAAATGGTAGACTTCACTTAATTTATTTATATTAGAGAAAGATCACAGATGATCTTGCAAGAGACGGGGTAATTTTTTATTTTTTCCTTACCAACACAAAGAACATGATTCTAAATGCTAATGCTTGAGGCCAATACAGTAACATTGTTGATTTTTGTAATTCAGTATTTATAGAATCATAGAATGTTCTGAGTTGGAAGGGACACACAAAAATCATCTAAGGCTAACTCCTGATTAGAGAACACAGCTTAGCACTGTGGTAAAAAAAGTCACTAGAAGTGGTATGGTATCCTTTAAAAATAATGGAATCATGTTCAAATAAATTCCACAGAGAGAATAAAAAAATCTAGGAAGGTAAGAGAGATAATCCAACAAAGCACAGAAAAATGTTATTTTACTAAACAACTAATAAAAATATGAAAGTCAACAACTACTGTCCCTTCAAAATCTGAATGAGGAGAAAGCCTTCAAAGATAAAGTGATTCAGACAGAAGGTAATTCAGGTCATTATTGGTGGTGGTTTATTTACCATCTTTTTTCTATATCCCAAACAAAATGCATACACCAGGTTTTCTTCAAAATCTTGACTCTTAATGCATTGTTTTGAACTTCAAATTGTTTTGAACTTTCATTGATTAACAAGTAAATGCTGGTAGCCACAATCATTCTTTCTTACTCTTGAGTTTATGTTGTCCATACCGTAAAGACGCAAAGTTCTTGCAAATATGTCCTCAAATGACTTCCAAGACTGCTGTCATTTCACTGTTACATCAGTTCCATAAAACTCTTTTTTCAAGTACTAGGTGAATGTCTCTAGTATTAACCTCTTCTTCCTTCCATTATATACCTGTCTCATAAGCACAGCTTAAATGTTAACCTAGTTACCCAAGCCTTGATTCCCTCTGCCTTCACATGTCTTCAGCTAGCCATCTCTACTGGCTACCTAACAGGCTAAACAGCTGTTCGCCTCCTTCCAGTCACCGACAAGATTTTCACCAGAATGTTTCTCAGTTACCCATATCAACTTGGAACCCCTTCTCAGACTCACTCTGAGCTCTTAGAGCCAAACTGTGATTAATGTTTGGCAAGTTTTTCAGCATAATTTGTAAGCCATGACCTTTTCTCTTCAAATACACAGAGAGAGCTCATTCAGAGTCTCATTTCGTATCTGATTTCCTTGACAACTTCAATTTTTCTCTCCTAATCTATTTAGAACATTGCAGCAAAGACTGTTTTCCCACCCAGCTTTAGATTTTTCATCCCTCCTCTTCCACTGTATTGCTGTTCTGCAGTGCACTCAAATAAACCGTTTATCATTACTTTTGCTATCCTTCATCTATTCTTCATCTATCCTATGTATATCATCTCTACTTTCATGTGAAAAGCCCGACTTTGAACTCTACTTATCCCAAGAAGCTAATATTCAACCTCTAGATAGGTTAAATTGTGGTTTGAGGTTTTTTTGTTTGGTTGGTTTGGTTTTGTTTGGTTTCTTGGCTTTTCGTGGTAGTGTTTTGTTTTTTGTTTGTTTGTTTGTTTTCTTATTTTAAATCTTTGTGCCTTTGCTGTTATATTCTTGCATCTTTGAAAAACTGTATTGGGTTTATGTCGCAAGGTTTTGATAGTGGGAGTGGGACAGCAGCAGGGACAGTCCCTGTGTGAAGGGGGGCATGGTTGGTTCCAGCTGGCTAAAACAACCTCACTGCAGGGCAAGGATGAGCAAGGGAGGGCAAAACGCTGCTCAGTAGCCAGGGTTGACTGAGGGGAAGTGTGCGAGAAACAGCCCTGAGAGCCCTGAGGGGGGAGCAGGAGGAGGGGCTCCGAGCTCCAGCAGGCCCCAGCAGAAAGAGACTCCTGTGGTGAAGGTGTTCTAGATATCCACCCTGCAGCCCGTGAAGTACCCCACATCACAGCAGGTGGACATGCCCTGAAGGAAGATGCAGCCCATGGGAAGGCCCCATACTGGAGCAGGAAAAAGTGTGAGGAGAAAGGAGGGGTAGAGAGGAGCTCTTAGGGACTGACTGCAGCCCAATTTCTCATCTCCCTGTGCTGCTGGAGGGGAGGAGGCAGAGGAGTTAGGAATGATGGAGAAAAGCTGAGTCTGTGAAGAAAGAGGGCTTTGTTGGGGCAAGGCAATTTAGGTTTTGTCTTTGTTTCTTGTGGTCCAACTCTACTCTTTACCGGTTAAATTATGTGAATTTTTCTCAAGTCGTGTCCGTTGTACATGACGGTACTTGAGGTATGTGGTCCTCAAATGACCAGTGACCTCCCTGTCTTTATCTCAAGCCAGGACATTTTTCGTCTTACTTTCTCCCCTGTCCAATTGAGGTGGGGCAGAGAGAGAGCAGCTAAATGGGATCTGGCAGATGGAAAAGCTCATCCCATCACAGAAGTTCCATGTAAATATTTACAAACTTCTCCACCATCCATCCTCTTTAAAAACTTTCTCCTCATACTCCATTTTACTGTGGATTTTTATAAACCCTATGATAATCACTAGTTTGATGATGTGTGAAAGGATTGGTTATGTTGATTATTAAAGATTTACATGTTACTGTGTACCTTTGTCTCTTTTGTGTGTAGAGTATACAACTTAAAAAGCCCTGGGGGTAGAGATAATTTTGTTGCATACAGTTATACAGTATGCATTAGAATAGAGTGCTGATTCATGAATAGGGTCCCTTAAGGATACTTACAAGGATTAGTATTTTAGGCAACTAAATGCAACACCCTTTGCTGCCCATTATTTTGCAATATATCTACTTAAAATGTAAACATTTTAAATACAAATTTAAGGCTATACTTTTTCATGTGTTTGTATATTCTACCAAAAAAAATATTAAAGTCACCAGAATATTAGTCAGTTACCAGAAAAGACTATTTCTGTACAATGTAAAATAAAACAGGAGGATGGAGTAGGTGATGACTAGAAGTCCTTTACCACTCAAATTATTGTGTGGGTCTGAGGAGTAACAATCTCAAATCCTTATTGACAGGGAATTTATGCTTTTATGAATAAAGTAGTTAAAAAATAAAGACCCTGAAGAATAGATCGTCAGTGTAATTCCATCCTGAACAGAATAGATCATTACTGTAATTCCAAACAAAATACCTAGTAGGTGAGCATTCACATGAAAAAATCATTCCTAAATCTCATGTTTATGGGCACGTTTGTTCTTCTCCAAGAAAAACAGCAAAAAAATTAATTAATCACACACGGTAGTACAATGATACACAAAGAATAATTATTATGTATTCTGTGGTTATCCTTTAAATATTTTCCAATTATTTTCAAAATATATGCATGTACAAACGCACATATGTACACACATATGCATTTGTAGATTTTGGGGAAATAGATTGATTTCATTTTTCCTTAATATTTAACAGACAGTGTGAATTGTACCATTAACTTTGGGAAATTTTGACTAAAATATTTTTCTTTCCTGTTACTTCAGATGTAAAGTTTCAATAGTTTTTTACGTCCATTACCTTTTACCTTTTTTTTCTGGGATTATCCTAGCAAATAAACTTACTAACAATATGTTCCTAAATCTGCAAATTTTAAAGGGAAGAAAGAAAAAGTAATTATGCACATAAATACAACATTTTCACAGTAGAATCAAAGTTACTTTAATCCAATCAGGTAAGCAGAAAAAATTCCATGTCATTTATGTCTCCACAATAAGAATCAAATCATTCTAAGTACAAATTCAATTAATTGCTTTGGAGTGTTGTGTAGACCTGCAAGTGACAATACAGTGTATCCTGGGAACTGTCTGCGACAGTAATTAAATTTGAGAGGGGAAAAATTAGTACATTTAGTCTTTTTGACTTTTTTTATTTTGAACTCTAGTGGAACAAACTGCAATCTACAGCAAACATCATTCACTTGTTCTTTGATTATAAGAAATGGTGGTTAGTTGTCAGTGTAATGAAACCAAACTGGCAACTGCTGAAAAATGAGAATTGTAGCAAGTTTCATTAATGTTGAAGATTGCAAGCATCACTGGTTACAATTCAGAGGGAAACACCAAACTAGCCAAACAGCTTGCAAGCTTTTTAAGGAAGACACACAAATTGCACCATTTCTTGCAGCAGTTCTACTGAAAATGAGTAACTTAATCTGAGAGATTAAATGGTCTTTTTTTACTATACTGCATTTGGCTTACATGGAATGCATCATATCCATGAGTGGACAAATTTGCCTGAAAGACTTTCTAGCCAAAACTTTAGAGAAGGGGAGAAAGGGGGGACACTGAGGTTTTAATTATGATACATGAGTATTATTTAATTATAATACATGAGTATTTACTGAATACTGTGAAATAAGACCAAACTGTCTTTTATAGAAAGAAAAAGGGAATATCTATCCTCCTCATACTTTTAGACGTGAATAAGTATTGTCTTTTATTTGTTCTTAACTCATAAATATTATTCAGCCCTTATCTCTCCAAACTGCATTGTTGGTACAGAAAGACACATAGGATTTCTGTAGTCATGATCCATACTGTACAGAGCATCATCAAAGATACAGTCAGAAGAAGGGTCTGTAGTTCTGTGTGGCTTTATGTTTGAAAGCAAAGTAGCCTTCTCAAATCTTAGAAAAGGTGAAAACCACATAATTGCTAGATGACATAAGAGCAGAGCATCCAGGGCTCTCAGTTGTTTTTCACTTTATTGCCTTAGAAAACTATGCTGAGTTTATTCTATGTTTCAGAATTATTTGAAGTAGAAATTTTCCTGATTTATCTAGTTAGAGTGCGCGATGTTATCTTAAAATATCAGTTTGAGTTTTCCAATAATTATAACCGATAGATGATGACAGGTAAATGAATTTAAAAATCTGAACCTATAGTTTATTGCAGCTTTTGTTCTGTGTACATAACACACACACACACACACACACACACACACACACACACACACACACACACACACACGTAGGCACACTTTTTGAAACCACGTAGAAATGATAGTTGTATTTTTTTCTACCCTGCAGGGAAAATTGTTATAGCTTTTATCATTGAGGGTATGAAAAATTCAACATGAAATCACTTCAAATTAATGGGTATTTTTCTCTTGAGGAAGAAATAATTCTTTGCTGTACCTCCTGGAAGCCAAATAAGAAGATTTCAGCCTCTTGGGAGGAGATACAACAGCTTCACAGAGGAAGCCTTTTGACTGATTTTCATTTAATTCCCAGTAGGTGTTTCATTTTCTCTTAAAGACTTAATCATTATTTTTCCTTTTTGTTCAGAACAAACATCTTTCTCTTCAACTGAAATAAAAGGGATCAAAACTCAAAGAGCTTATTTTTTCATAAAACATATAACATGCACTTTTTCTTTCTAGGTGGAAACTCGTGAAGGGGAAGAAATAAATGTATATTTCTGCAGGATCCAATGAAAAATGAAAATGTTGAAAGATAAATATGCGGATAAGAAAAAAATTCAATTAACAACCTAGCTTATCTCTTTTGACACTTCACATTCCACAGATTAGAATATCAACTGAAAAAAGAACAAATCTAAAATGGAAGCAAAATAGTTGTATTTTTATCTTTTCAGAATTCAAAGCAATGTAAAGTGCTTCATAAAAGACACATTAATGGCATTATGAAGAAAGCAGGAAAGGGAAGAGAAAAAAAAAATCCATGAATTCTACCAGATAGATGTAAGCACAAGTTTGAAGGAAGAAAGGCAGAACATGGATCTCTCAAGTAGAGGTACAGGAGGAAGACAAAGACTGAGGATATCTAAAACCAAAATTCACCTTCTCTACAGCATTAAGTACATTAGTGAGGTTAACAAATTTCAGGTAATCATATTAAAAACTTAAGTTTTGAAAATTTACTCATAGAAGTCCCTAAATCAATAAGTTTCTGTATAAATATGTAGAGTCATCCTTCATATCTTTCTCCATTAGCAAAAGATGCACAAGCTACCATTTCTTTTCTACACCAATTTGGAATATCAAATTCATATCCCATTCTGCATTTCTCAAGAAACAATGTTTCTTCTTGAAAAATATTTTAAAGTCTCTGGACTGTGAGAATAATAGCCTACACAGAAAAGTATTTTTGCATTCTAGTGTTTTCTCTTTCAGGTAACAGGCAAGAAAAATTAATGCAGCTAATCTGTAGAATAAGAATGCATATGCTCTAGGACTGCTGATAACTGTAGAAGTTCTCTATGGAGAACTCCTGAGCTGAGTAAAATGCATCCAGATGGAAAAAGGTGCATGCAGGTATGCAATCAGCAACCAGTTCAGGCTCATGGAAGTTGTGAAGCAGAACTACAAGGATTTCAGGGGCTGCTAGGAAATCTGAACTGAATGGTTAATTACGAAGTTTATGATATAGATGGCGTAACAGAGCCTGCAAGATTAATTCTCATTATAGCTTTAGGCACTTTTTGAGGTCTTCTCCCAAATCACAAGCTACCTTTGTTTCTTAGGCAAGTGTCTTTTCCTGACCTATGTGAAATATCTACAGAGCTAATAGCAAGTCTTATAAAATTATATTGCAAACAAACACACTGCAGCTACTCTATTCATTTTATACTGAATTTTTAGGAAAAGAAAAGAAAAGAAAAAAAATGATAAAAGAAAAGAAAAATAAAAAGAGAAAAACAGAAAGTACTGGTTTTGAAAAAGTTACTGAAAGACTTGCCAAGTGAGAATATCCTGAGCTTCAAAATATTTCTGCAGTTTGTGTTTACCTATGGAAATTATGATCCCAGCTACTGCCAGTGATAATAGTGTTTTGCTGTACTTTTCATATTGGGTCAAATCTAGATGTTAGCCAACTGAGACAAACTGAATAAGCTGAAACTGAAATAAATAAATACTTTTTTTTTTGTTTTGTTTGGTTGGCTTTTTTAATTTGCGATTCTGCTTAACATTTTGATGTTAGACAACTTAATAGGGCGTGGAGAATATTGCAACTCAGCACTCTGCAATTTGATGGTCCATTTTCTAAATCAAGAATTCTTCCACAGTTTTACTCTCTTTAATAGATTCTAGCTTCAGTAAGAAGTCAATGACTACACACAAAATTGTAAAACTGTTAGGCGGTATTTGTCACCAAATTTCAAGTGATAGCTTATGACTAAAAGAGGAACTATTTCCTATCCATATGTATTTTGCAACTGCAAATTCTGATTAAAGAAAGAACTAGCAATATTTTTGCATCTTAAGTCTTAATTTATTTAGAAATTTGACTACCCTTTGAGGTCATAAGGAAATGCAAGCGTAAACATATTACCATTTCTTATTCAAAATTAAACAAACTATCTCCCTCTTCACTAAAAAAAAAAAGTTTTTGAGGAAAACATATTCACCCATTCTGTCCTGGGGAATACGAAATTCCAGAGTTATCTGTGCCATGATATATGGCTTAAAATGTGGGTGTTGAGCAAGGATAATTTACTGAATTCTGCCCTTCTACCAGATAATTAACTGAAAATCTACTTTTCTTCAAAGAGAAGTTCAGAGAAAAAACCCAGCAACTCCTCTAACCTAATTTATTGAAGTTACTTAATAAATTAGAAGTAATTCTGTTCATCTTTTCCTATTAGATTACGACCAGTTTCTTGCTGTTTGGGAAATTCTTGGTTTGTTTATAAATGCCCCAAATACAGTAATTAACATTTATACAGAAGATGCACACTATTATATAACAGGGAACTACTGTCTTTTCCCTTTCTTCAATACAGATACCATGTTCTGACAGCATCCAGGTTTAACTTGAGCCTGCAAAAGAATTTCCTTGCTTTTCTAATCCATTCTCACTTTGGTATTTTGAAAATCCTTTTTTTCACAATGCAGTAATCTTCCATACATTTCTTCCTCTGCTGAAGTCTCGGTTCTATTCACAATAGTTACTTACAAATCCATCAAAATGCAGAAGACTTGTTGTCCTTAAAAAAGGAATACCAAAGATTTTTCAAAAAAATCCTAACTATTAATGTGAATTACAAGTGAAGATGAAAATTCTGTGTCTTCTTCATATTTTAGAATCTTACTACCTAAATCAGTTTCCAGGAAGGAGTAGAAAATGAACATTAGACACAACCGAGTTCAAGTTTTTAAGCTAACATACAAGATATTAATTAATCAATCCATGGCTTCTAATTCCTGATATATATCTGTATATCTGTATCTATCTATCCATACAGACACACACACACACACATACACACACACACACACACACACATATATATACACACTCATCTGCATATAGTCTTTCTTTTGCAGGAAGTGATTTATAATACACAGAAGAAGAAAAGAAGAAGTTTTAAGTGAGGCAGGTAGTCAAACTAATAAACATATATCCCTATTTGTATTAATGGTCATATATTCCTACTAGTCACTAGTAACAGATTGATTTTATTAGTCAAACACTGTTGGGACATCTTCTGACAGAAAATAATAAATGGCTTTTGACTTCTGTATCACTGAACTGACAAATAAGAGTTTGGCCTGTTGTTTCACATAGAAAATGCAAAAAATTTAAAGTGTAACTACACAGCATAAGCAAGTTATATCACTGGGTACTCACCACAGAGATGCAAGCTGGAATCACTTTAAAGGGGATACCTTTAACCAACAGAGGTTTACTGATTTACGATTGTTCTATATACAACAAGGACAATAAATTCTACTTAAATGTTAATTACTGAAAAATTAATTCTTCAATATGTAAGGTCATGAATTGCCTTTTTAACAAAATCTCTATAGATTTTATAATTTAGAGAAATTCCTTCTCCTTACATGAATAGCAGATACAATAACCTGTAAAATGTTTTTCTGAAGAATTAATCCAAGAAAGAGAAAGTTAATTATTTCTAATAACTTATCAGTCAGTATACACTGAACTTGCATTACAATGCAAAATATAAGAATTGCGTTTAAAAAGGAAATTTTTGAAGTTTCTAAGTAACAGCGTCTTTGTTTACTATATTGTTTTTGAAATGAAACACTGGAAGCATAAAACAAAACAAAAGAATATACAAGAATATAATCTATTTCATAGTCAACATAAGAAAAGAATTTTTGCTTACAGAATATAAATTAGTAAATATTCCTGACAACAACTTGATCTATGGTTCCATGAACTTTATGCATTGTTGCTGTTATTTTGACTTCACTTTCAAACATGTTACTAAAAGGATATATTTAAGTAGGGAATAAGAAACTACAGAAGAGGTATATTAATGAATACAATTTCTGAAAAATGTTCAAACTAAAATATAATTCTATATCTGAATTTGGACAGACTGATAGAAACATGAAATATTAATTTATGGTCAAAATACCTAAGCATATACACCCGATTGTCCAAATGTATTTATTTAATCTCTCTCTAAAACTTATGTTTACTTCTTCTTATAAAATGTAAGTTTATAAACATTTCTTCTTATAAAACAAGTGATCAAGGCCAGGTTGGATGGAGCTTTGAGCAACCTGGTCTAGTGGTGGCACCCCTGTCCATGGCGGGGGCATTGGAACTAAAGGATCTTTAAGGTCCCTTTCAGCCCAAACCATGCTATGATTCTATGATTCTGTGAAATAAAACAAGGATGAATTCTTCCTGTTTTCAAACCACTCAGGCTACAAAATGCCAAGTTAGTGACTGTGCATTGAGGGACTGCATAGAACTCTCCAACTGTGAAGCAGTGTAGCCTCAATGAAGGCATAGCTGCTTTCCCAAAGATGTCAAGGTAATTGATGAAGATTAACAGTTCTCCCTCTGAAACACTTTCATCTTGTGCCAAATCTTTCAGTGAGTGGGGAGAAGGGAAGTGTACCCATGTACTGTGAAAAGGAGCATCCCATTCTTGTGATTATTCTCAGCTGCAGAGGTGCCACCAGAGCCAGTCTGACTTAGTGTTTGAAAGCTGAAATTGAACTGCTTAATATTTACTACTACCTGCAATTTTCTTGTTTGTGTCATTATTTTATAGCTTAAAAGACATGTGGTTAACTTTGACAGCTTTCAATTTTTTCTTCACTGCAAGTAAATGAGGTCAAGACTTTTTGTATTCTGGTAAATGAGACAGATCACCAACTATAAAAGGTGACACTGGCCATCTTCTAATGTGCCTGACTGCAGTCATTGGGGCTGGCATTTTGTATCTCTCACTGGATATGCTGTTGAAGTGGATAGCAGGCTTCAGTCACCCCGCGAAGAGCACTTCAGAGTCAATATATCATAGAATCGTAAAATATACTGAGTTAGAAGAGACCCACCAGGATTCTCAAGTCCAACTCCTGGCCCTGTGGAGGACACCCCAAGAATCACAACATGTGCTTGAGAGCATTGTCCAAACACTTCCAGAACTCTGGCAGGCTTGTGTCATGACTACTTCCCTGGGGAGCCTGTTCCAGTGCTCTGTCACCTTCTGGGTGAAAAACCTTTTCCTGATATGCAACTTAAACCTCCTCTAACTCAGCTTCATGTCTTTTCCTCAAGTCCTGTCACTGGTCACAAGACTGAAGAGAATGGTACCTGCCCCTCCACTTCCGCTTCTGGAGATGCTGAAGGTCACAGTGAGGTGTCCCCTTAGTCTCCTCTTCTCCAGGCTGAACAGACCAAGCGATCTCAGACTCTCCTCATATGGTTTCCCCTCCAGACACTTCACTATCCTCATCCTTTGGTTGCTTTCTAATGACTTAGTATCTTTTTTATATCATGGTCCCCAAAGTGTCTATGTTTGATCTTTCACTGTTAACTGAAACAGTGGATTTTTCCAGGTTCTTTTCCAGGGTTGTTAATGAATACCTTGATGCTTGGCAAAATTCTTGGCTTTCTATCAAGATTTTCAGATCTTTGAAAAGATATTTCTTTCTTTTTATCTTTCCTCCCTTTGTCAAGTACAGTTGACTTTTACTTTAGTGGCTACAAGTGCTACCATATGTATATATAAACATAGACATGCACAAGAGCAGTGGAAATGCTGGTAGTTTGTTATAGCTCACATTCCTCAGACACTTTTATCCCAGATGACTTTGTGCAGTCCTTCAAGTTAAACTTCTGACATCATCCATGCTTTTGGGGTATATATGTATTGTAAAAAAAAGGAAAATGTTGTGAGAAGACTTTCTTCCCTAAAACAAGCATACAAACCAACCAAGCCCATTTTTTCCATGCTTTTTATAACGCCCTACTATTTTTTGAAGAAAAAAGAAATTCAAAGAATGATTAAGGCTCACATGCAGTTCTCTGTACATATCCACAATTATTACTTTTAGTGCTTTGGTCTTGGGTTTTTTTGTGGTCTTGTTTAGGTTTTGTTTGTTTGTTTGTTTGTTTTCTCTATGTCAGCAAAATAAATAAAACCAGGTTTTTGATTAGGCAACTGAACTTTCAAATGCCTAATTTTGGAGGTGTTAATGAGGTATTTTTTTTAAGCTAACTCTTATTCTGCTAAGAGAACAAGCAAAAACATCTATCTTTAGGATTTATTTTTTTTAATAAAGATTTTTCTCTGAATATTTTTTTAAGAAAATGGGGCTTACTTGGCTCGTACACTGTTGTGCCTCTGGAATAAATGGTCCGTTTTGATGTCGTGGCTGCATACTGGGAGCAGAGATCTGCCAACCCAGCAGATATTTCTTACAATGATCAGTGACTATGAGAAGAAAATTCAAAACACAAGCTAAGTAAAAGCAAATCAATTTAAAAATGTTGTCTTTAAAATGGGAAAATGGATTTGTCATCTAGTTTTTTGTCTTCCTTAGAAAAATGAGGAATTTGACAATGATTTTGAAAATGCAGAATAGAAGGCAATAATTTTAGATTAATGTCCTCTGTGAAGGTGCACAGGGGACCCAAGTATGCAATAACTCTGGTGAGAGCTCTGGTTCTAAAATACAGAACTGATCTGCAAAGTACCTTTAGAGAAAAAGATCAGACTATCCTGATCTTTAATGAATATTAGTGGGTAGTATGATGAGAAGACTGTAGAAATACATCCTTGGTTTTGAGTTTGGCTGTGTGTGATATGTATCTTTGTCTCATAGAATATTAAGAACATGCTATGTAAACCCATATTTTGAGAACCACAAATACAATGTTATCCTGCAAAATGCCAGGAGAAACTTTCAATCTGACCTTTTACTGCTCCCACTGCCATTCAACAACCATTCCTAAAGCTTTAAATGTCTGGTTTTGTAAGCATCATCAGGAAAATATTATAAGTTCCTTATTTTAGTAATGATGTTCAAAATCACTGTTGAAAGAAAGAGCTAAAAAAATCCACCTGAACACAAAAAAGGAAAAGAATCAAAGAGGAGTCTGATAAAGCTATAAAGTTTATTTCACAGAACATTTTTATTGGGTTATTAATCAACAAGTCAATTACAAATTTTGAGGCAGTGAAGCATTAGGAAAAAGTAAACGGGAAGTGGATTCAAGGCAATCCTGTTTATGGATTAAAGGTGTGACAAGTTCTACTTCCATGAACATAATAGAGAGCTGTCAACAAGGATATCCATATTTACTCACAATTAGCAAGATTTTTACAAATAGTATGGAGCCACAGGTACTATTTGTTAATTTCCTTTTTCCTATAATTGCATTATTGACTTTTTGCTTATTTTCTGTGTGGATTTTTTTTTGTTACATATTTAAAAAAAATTCTGTGTCTCCTCCTTCACCTTGTTAAAAGCCATGATTGACAGAGCACTTCAACCAACCTGTGTAAATTCCCACCCATTCTTGAGCAGTGTGATGTGCTACCTAGTCTGGGAAATAATATGCAGCTTTGTCCATTTTGCAGGTCCCTTCCATTTCAACTGGACAAAACCTTAAAAGTAATAGCAACACCTGCCACTGAATACCACTTAAAAAAGATTAAAACGTTTTGTGGAGGAAAATTGTTTAAGTGTATCCTTGCTATTCAAAATACTTACTGAATTTTGTTGAAAGGACACAACACAGTTCAACATCTTATAAAAGTGTGCTGACTTTTTTTTTCTGGAAACTAGCAAGCAGTTAACCATAAAGAACTGTGTGTCAGTTTATGACTCCTTGCCTTAATCTCAAAGTGGATAATGTTAACATTAAATTTCTTTTCATCACAAATATCACTTCTTAGAAAAATATATTACCGTTAAATTCCCCAAACAGAGGGATGTGGAACTGTGCGAACTATACTTTCTATTCATGAATTCTGTGCCTCTTTAACCAGAATTGTTCCTGGCTGCCCACCACAAATCACCCCTCATTATCAGGATCAATATAGACTAAAGCAAACAAACTTTTCTACTATCTGATTTTTGTAGGCAGCATTTAACATTTACATACATGGAATATTAGTACAAGGGATACAAAGTCGCTATATACTAATGCTTTGCAAAGTGGAAAGACAATATCCTTGACATCACTCCCCACTGCATTTCAGACGGCACATTTCAGGCGATTTATGTTAATTTCCATCATTTACAGAACATAATGATACAAATCAGTTAAATTTTATCACAACAGCTTTTAAGTGTTTAGAACTATGAAGAACATGATAATGATCTCATTAACTGCAAGTTGAAAATTGAATTTCCATTTCTAGGCAAAACTGTTATTGCTCTACTCGTGATCTGAAACACTTCTCATGTTTCATAGGCTGTAACAGCCACTGGGCAGCTCTATCTCTTTCCCTTAGTGTCCTCACTGAGTACGCCCAAAGCAATAAAAACAGATCAATTGATACTGATTTTACCTGAAGTGACCTTTTTGTCTGCTTTCTGGTTGGTATTATCTTGACAGAGGACAGCGATATCCAACTTCGTATGCTTAGGAGCCTTAAGTATATACAGAGTTCATAGCTTAAGCCATTGATATATTGAAAAAAGGAGGCAATAGCACAGCAAATGTTTGCCTTTCAATCTGACATTACAGTGAGAAGAATAATAAACACTGTGTTCATAAGAATAAGTATAGCTAAAGCAAGCAAAAACCTATCATTTCTGAAGTACATGAATTCTGGGAGGTATTAGGAGAAAAAGGTCAACTGACTGTCCAAAGCCCATCAAAAAGGTTAGTTACATCAAGCAGTACAGATATGATAGGTCCTAGATCAACAGAAGAAATATTTGTCTATTTATTCCTTGTTCCCATCCTCAAAAGTTTTTATTCGTAGTTTTGACTAGAAAATTGAAAGGGACAATGATGAGTTGAATAGAACCAAATTTTTTCCACTTTATACTTAAGCATACTAGTCTCATCCCATCAGACTCACAAGGTGATGTACAGTTACTGATCCATAACTGCAGATGTATATCAAGTATATAATTTCCTAAACTTTTATTTGCTAAGGAAGCAATTTACATAATGACTGAACACATCATAGTCAGTAACTACAAAGCTATTTTTCAAAGCTTTATCTTCTGTATTGTTATTTTTCTAGGACTGCAGGAATTTCTGTTGTGGATGCTATAAACTTAAAAGTATAACTTAATCTACCTTAAATACTGATATACAATGACATCATTATAAATATAGATGGTTTTCTATATGTCTGCATTTAGAGCAATTACCCGGCAGAGTTATATCAATGACTTATCTGATACTTTGTATGATAGTGCTCAATATAGCTAGAAGAATGCCAATCAAATAAACAAACAGAAAAGTTTCCAAGTTCTTAAACAAGTAAATTCTTAAATATTCTTTCTACATGAAAGAAGAAAATGGAGAAAATGTTTAAAGTACCCAAAGAGTCTAGAAGTAATAAATTTTAGTAAGCATCTAGTGCTAACATACTGTAGAAACTGAAGATATTGCAGTATAGCAGAGATGAAACAACCTCCTGCTTTTCTATAGCAGCTCGTTTTCCATAAGCAAAGTCAATAAGCCACAAGATCGTATAGATTTAGCAATGTATAAATACAATACTTAAAATCTAGAGATGCTGAAAAAGTGTATGTACTGGGAGTCATTTAGATACTAACACTATCAAACAGTACTGTTTTACTTAAATTGTATTAGTTTGGTCATAAGCAATGTAAACAATGGCCAAACTATGAATAATGGAATAATTAAGAGATGTTTGCTTATCTTGTTACAGGCCGAAAGACTCCATGGAGGTACCAGAAAAGATGTAAAGTGTATTATCTGACAAATTTTAGATCATACTTTCTTTCTCTTGACTCCTTCTCATTAAATCACTTCTACACAAACAGAAACCCATACTGGACTTCTATTTGCCATCTACTCTTGTGGTATCCCTAGTAAGCTGTGGTAAAGTGTTCCACGAAAAGTGTTATTCCTTATTTTGTTTAGAAACTACTATTAGCTACATTCAAAAGACAAAATCTATTTCTTGTGTTGGAACAAAAAGTGAACAGAATTTCTATAGTCTTATTCTCCGGCCTCTCATCATCTTGCAGATCTCTTTATCAATCCTGTAGCATGACTTCACTGTGACTGCTTTCAACATGAAGATGGACTATTTATTTTCAACTAGTCTCTGTCTTTTAACTTGTACAGGATGCTGTATCTACAGTTTATTTTAATTTTTCTGATTTTCTCAGTAAATACATTAGCCTTATCAAGGTGTTCACTGTCCAGATAGCACCAGGAGCGTGCTGAAAACTAAAGCAGATTGCCAATACCTGTTTCTGCATCCTGTATCTTAGTTATTAGATGATTTTTCTTTGTCTTGTAGAAGTGGAGATCTGCTTACCTGTGACAATAGAGAGAAATTCAAGATTGTTTGTCATTCATTATCTGTACAAATACATCCCAGGATCATCTTTTTAACACCTAGCAGAAAGAAACAGAAATACTAAGTCAATTTTAACAATGGTGTAATGGATGTAAGAGATATTTACATCTTAATAAGGCTACAAATGAAATAAGTTATACAAAAAAGGGTAACATATTAGGAACCTAGGAAAGACATATTCTATAAGTAAATATTTATATCTGGGGACCTTCCATTTGAGAATTTTCAAGTCAATCTGCTACGACTTCTTTGCAAATATTTAGTTAAATCCTTCCCATTGGTTTTTTATGTACCAGGATTTCTTGGTTGATCTTTTTTTGCACACTAATTGTTACTTTAGACTATTACCAGTCTAGGAAAAGCACTGTTATTAATTTTTTCACCTAGTTTATGATACATTTTGTGTCACCTTTGACTTACCAGATTCAAATACATTAATTTGAAGGACAGGAAGAACATTGAAATGGTATTTAAAAATATATTTTTAAGAGGAAAGGATACAAAATAAGGATTGACTTTCAGATTGCTGCTAAAGGCTTAGTGCATTTATGACTTACAATTTTGTAGACACCTCAATATTTACAGTGTGGTTTTTTTAAATCTTTAACAGGATCTAAACACTGAGATAGGAAAACACTGAAAACATTAAAATCTAGACACTGAATTTGTAGGAAAGGCTCACAAAGTAACCATTGTAGTATCAGAACTGTCATTACAAAACCAGTATTTTCTGCTTTGTAGTAGCTTATAGAAACTAAAAACTTAAAAATTTTTTGCCTTATCTGACTTGCAAGGGTGGTCAAATAATATATCAGAAAATAAAAGCTGAATGAGTAACAAACAAGAAATATTATATTTGACCTCTTTAATATTTTAATCTTGACTCTCAAAATTTAAGAGGGTTAAACCATAATCTCAATAACAAAAAGAAGGACAAAATATGTTTTATTTCTTTTATGAACCCTGTTTTTCTTGTCAGTAAAAATCACTTTAAGAGAAGAACACTGGTAATCAAAGACTTACATGAACAAACAGGAAGAACAGTTTTGGAGAGAGTGAACTTGGCTATTACGGTCATCTGTTTT
The DNA here is from genome assembly GCF_009829145.1 of Chiroxiphia lanceolata. NCBI lineage: Eukaryota > Metazoa > Chordata > Aves > Passeriformes > Pipridae > Chiroxiphia > Chiroxiphia lanceolata. The sequence continues at coordinate 75,549,028 of NC_045637.1, forward strand.
TGGATACAAATTGTTACCAGTTGAACCATTTTGGGGTAATAAACTAATTTTTACATACATTTTCAATTTAAAGTGAAAACCTGAAACTTTCACTCAGATGCCAAAATATTATCTGTATCTTATATCTTGACACCTTCACTTCACACCTAAACAGATGGAAAAGTAAACCAGAGGACAAATAACTACAAACAAGTCTCTCTTTAGAAAGACTAGTATCACTCTTACACAGTCTAGACCGTATGAAGTGCAAAGAGCTCTTAGGGCAAAGCACTAATCTGTGGGAAGAAGAAAAGTGCCATCTTTTCTTAAATCTTTTCTTTTTCTTCCTGTTTCCACCAGAGCTAATTTTAAGCAAAGCGCAAACATGCTAAAAATTGGAAACTCATGATGATAAAAATTTTTGACATGTGTTACTTAAGATTGGAAGCAGAACCAACTACGACTGACAGTCACAAAACTCCAAAAATAAAGACTTTCCAAATTTTAATTCTATTCCTTTGTGAAATAATTTTGTAAATTAATGTATCAAATATGAATTTAACTGATACCCTTTTCTAGTTTTGGTTTGAGCCAGACATCATTTCCTGCTACAATCAAGGTCTTGTTCTTAACAGTCTCTCATGATCTCTGTCTAATGACACGAGTCAGTTTATTATGACCTGAAGTAGCAGTCAATAGAAAGATCATGATTTAAAAATAAAAAGAAGAGAAATCCATTACTTTTTTGGCCAGTAAAAAAACCCATCAGCAACAAAAACCCTTTGTCCATAACGAATTGTTAAATATTTCAATTTTTTTCTTAAGTCAATATTTAGCATCAATGTTGAAGTCTTGCTTCTTTTGTCACCTAATAACGCGAACAATCACATTGCTCCAGAATTTGTTCTTTAGAACAGTTTCCTTAAACTGGATTTGGGCTTGGAGAATCCATATCAGTTACAATAACAAATATTTGTTGTTTTCTGCTGTCTTCTTAAACATCTGATCTCGTGAATGGAATGGGACATGTTTAGGACTCTGAAATTGAGCTTTGGGACAGAGTCCCTCTTCTGTGGCAATGAAAGACAGAAAAGGAAGGACAGAGGGGAGTTTGAGGAGGAATGACAGCTGATGTAAAAAGAGTGCTATAAAAGAGCTCTGCCTTAAAAATTTTTCCTTTTCAACTCTAAAACAAAAATTCAAAAACATCCTTTGTCTTGCAGGAAAAAAGTAATAAAACTCTGTTGAAAACAAACTTAAATAAATGTTAAATTTTAGGTGGGAAAGGCCACACCATCTGTTACTATGTAAAAACAACAATATTATTAGATTATAAAGAGTGTATTAGCACAGAAGATACATCTGGTTTCAGATTATTAGGTTAGGAGGCCTACACAGAGAAAGACTCTATGAGTAGGAAAAAAGAATCACTTTTACAACTTAAAGTACAATCAGAAAACAAGCTTATTGAGATATGAATGGCCCATAACGTAGAATGTCATGAGCAGCAAGGGATTGAAATACTTATTTATGATTTAAGGACAACATATAAAGATTGCAAAACTAGTGACTTCAGTCTTCAGTGCATCAGTCAGGACCCCTTGAGATACCTACAGTGAGTCAGACATAAATGATGGATGTAGTAAATAATTGTCCCTGGAATCACTCTGTTGCAGATTCTCCTTAAGAACAGTTCATGTTTGTATGTGGTTTTATAAGACAGAGCAAGGAGATTAATCCTAATTGACACAGCAGGATTAAAGGATTTAAATAAAAATTGATTAAATACAAATAAACCTGGTCATCTAAAAAAAAGAAAAAATAGTCTCCAAAATAATATAATATATAATGATATAGATGCTAAATTAAATGTCAGTTTATTTTCTGTCACCAAGAAAAAAAACCACCATAAACTTTAAAAACAGTATAGAAGTAGTATAAGAATAGCAATGCTGTCTTTCTAGAAAAAGAAGGCTTACCTCTGTTCTGGGTAAGAGAACACACACAGCACATGCAAGACAACTTGCCCAACCAGCATGGATTTATAAAAGGAAGGTCCTTCCTAACGAACCTGATCTCCTTCTATGACAAAGTGACCCACTTAGTGGATGAGGAAAAGGCTGTGCATGTAGTCTATCTAGACTTCAGTAAAGCATTTGGCATCATCTCTCACAGCATCTTCCTAGAAAAACTGATATCTTTGATGGGTGGACTCTGATGGATAAAAAACTGGCTGTATGGTCAGGCACAGAAAGTTGGGGTGAATAGTGCTAAATCCAGTTGGTGTCTGGTTGCTAGTGTTCCCCAGGGCTATGTTGTGAGGTCGGTCCTGTTTAACATCTTTATTGATGATCTGGATGTGGAGATTAAGATGACACCAAGTTGGGTGGGCCTGTTGATCTGCGTGAGGGTAAGGAAACCTCTACAGAGAGATCCTGAGAGACTTACTTAATGGGCTAAGGACAACTGCTTGAGGTTCAATATGGTAAAGTGCTAGGTCCTGCACTTGGTTCACAGAATCATAGAATTTTAAGGGTTGGAAGAGACCTCTGGAGATTATTTAATCCAACTCCCCTGCCAAAGCAGGGTCACCTAGAGCAGGTGACACAGGAACTTGCCCAGGTGGGTTGCAGCAACCCCATACAGTCAGGCCAGGTTTGAGAGCTTGGCAGAAACAGACTTGGAGGTGCTGGTTGACAACTGACCGAACATAAGACAACAGTGTGGCCAAGTGACGAAGAAGTCCAATGTCATCTTGGCCTGTATCAAGAATAGTGAAGCCACAGAACTAGGGAATTGATCAACCCCCTGTACTCAGCATTGGTGAGACCACCTCGTGTACTGCATTCAGTTTTGGGTCCCTCACTGCAGAAAGGACATTGAGGTTCTGGATCATGTCCAAAGAAGGGCAACAAGGCTCGTGAAGGGTCTAGAAAATATGCCTCGTAAGGAATGACTGAAGAAGCTGGGTTTGTTTAGTCTTGAGAAGAGGTGGCTCAGGGGAAACCTCATCACTCTCTGCAACTACCTGAAAGGAGGTTGCAGTGAGGTGAGGTTGGTCTCTTCTGCCATGCCTACAGTGAGAGGACAAGAGAAAATGGCCTTGAGCCAAGAAAAGAGAGATTCAGATTTGATATTAGAAAAGAATTTTTTACTATTAGAGTGGTCAGGCATTGGAATCAGTTCCCCAGGGAGTGGGGGGAGTCACCATTCCTGGATGTGTTTAAAAGTTGTCTGAATATTCAAGAGGCTTGCTGTTTGATACGGTTTAATGGTTTAGGAGTTACAAGTGAGACTGCTGTGTAGATGGTTGGACTGGATGATCTTGAAGATCTCTTCCAACCTTGATGGTTCTATGATTCTGAGCCTGAGTGTATCTAGTAAAAGAAAATATCAATATTTGTTTTTGTGTGAATAAGAAAGCTCATTACTCTGTCATTCTAAGTTACACATAATCTGGCCCAGCTAAGAACTCAGACATTTAGATTCTCAGGCAGAGAAGTTTGCCAGGTGTTCTCTTGCCCTTGTGCGGGTTTTATATACTTAATTGATATGACCAGTTCATTTTTGTCTAATACTGTATAATGTGTCATTCAAACAGAGCTAACCCTTCTCATGAAATATCTCTGCAGTCACAGATAGTATTTCACTCACATTGTACTGCTGCGCAACTGGGAGATGGTTGTGAACCATCCCTTGGGGTAAGGATGCGTATCGTTGTTCTAGTACATCCATGCAAAACGTAGCCCAGCTTCAAAGCTCCCAGTCTTGCTGGTTTTGACAAAGCACAGATGTTAACACAAAACTTGTCTTAACACTCATAGGAAATGGACTGACATTTTGAGGGGGATCATGAGGAACTACCAAAGAGATCATCTTTGTGTATTCAGCTATTTCTGAAATCATGAACATTCACACAATGTTCAGTGTGTCTCTTTTGAATCCATTTTGTACCAACTAGTTCCAAGTGTGACAGGCCCTGACGTAACAAGCTATACTTTAAGAGCATAAAATATCTGTAGCACTTGAAGTTATGGATATAAATTGGTCTGAGAATAAACTGCTAGACTGGGAAACTTGCAGAGGCACAATCTAGGCAAGACATTTTGTATTTGAAATTAATATGGCCCAAGTTTTCAATCAGAGCAACATGATGCATCACTCTATAGAGAGACAAATTGAAAAAGTTTCTACTCCTACCAAAAATTTATCATTAGCACCTCAGTGTGATAGGCCCATTTAACACCAGAAATTCCTTGGAAGACATAGTAAGCTGCAGAGTGGTTTATGGTGTATCCTTGTTACATGGACCCAAGCACTTTATTAGGAGAGAAAAGATGATTAATTTCCCACTGTGCATATCCATGTCTCTGTCTTGAAGACCTTGTAACATTCTTGCCTTTTCTTCTCAGGGAGCAGATAGTATTGGAAACTGTTCAGAGAAGGGTGTGAAGGGTGATCAAAGGTCTAGAATGTGCTCCATATCAATACTTCTTTTTTTGTGTAGGTGTTGTGTGTTCATTTACATGTTTGCCTCTAAATCTTGAAAGAGAGAAGAGAGTGGAAAGAGGAAGAGGATAGAATCATGAGCAGCATAGGAAAAACAATTAGGAAATGTGTTTCTCTGTCCTCTTGTACAGGTAATGACAATATCGGTTAAAGCTGGGAAGTGAGAGGTTCAAAATAATCAGACTAAAGTACTTTCCCTGGCACTGTAAGTGTAGAAGACCTTATTCAAGGAGGGGGGAATTTATGTCGCTCAAGGAAGCTTTTCTGGGAAGGAACATCTTCCTGTGGATATTTTGGTGTTTTTTCTTCTTGCCATACAGAGAGGTTAACTCCTTAAAAAGATAAAATTCTTCCTGACAACCTTGGAGGCCCTGAAAGGGGTAGCCAGACAAACCATTAAAAAGGTTCAGAGAGGAAAAAGCAGCACAGTATTTTATGCCCATTGTAGGTAGAATCGTCATGTTAGTGTTCTCAGCTTTAGGAAATAAATTTTCCTAAATCCTTCTACTGCCTGGTATCTGAAGTACCCACGTGCGATTTTCCTACACGGATAGACTGTAATTAAGCTGAGGAATTCTCTTCTGGCAGATGCTATGAGTTCATTAGTCATTTAAATAAATTTGTGAAACAAGAGTGCACTGTAAAAAAACGCTAATATTTATATGAGTAAAACCGAAGATGTCATTTGTTATGCATGTAATCTCCAAATCTTTAATCTCTTCAGCCTGGTAAATCCTTAAGATGCATTGCTTTATGTGTACACTGCTTTGTCATCTTCTTCAGGTTTTTAGATCTGGCCACAAAACAGTGGGCTAGGCAAACTTTTTGCTTTCATAAGGTATGTTTATACCCTTACTTCCTCCCTTCTCTACAGGCTGTGAAAGTCTCCTGACTGCCTTCAAGCAGAAAAGTAGTTAAAAAGAGAAAACAGAAGGCAGCTTTATTTTATATTATGTTGTTCAGACTTCTTTCTTTCAGCTGATACTTGGAAATTCAGGTGTGTCATCATTTCCAAGACTTATGGGGAATGGATACAATCACTCTTAAGAATTTAAAAGTTTTTTTTAAGTTGGATTGCAGTGAAATCCAATTATCTCACTGTTATAGATTATATACCTTTCTTACATTCAGGGTATTTGAAAAAGAGTTTATTTTTATACTGAACAATTTTCATACTGCTGATGTACTGTGCTCAATAGTGTCTGTAATTCCCATTTCTTCTGAAACTTTCAGCTTTTATCTTGTGCCTTCAGTGTGTTTACAGCATTTTCGATAAATTTTATATATAGATATAGATACTGCATGTCAAGATTAAGATGTCCATTTTGTAAGACTGTTTCTTACAAAACAAGAAACGCTTTGCATATGATGCTACAAAAATAAATATTCCACATTTATACATTTTTGCAATAACATGCTTTAAAACATTAAATAAAATGTCTGAAGGTTGTTTTACGTTTATGAATTTCTAGGTAATGATGTTTTTCTATCAACTTCAAAAGAAAACAGGGACATCACTACCACGTACTATATCATCATTCTTAAACAGTTAAGGTTACTATGGCATTATACATAGAATCATAAAATTGTTCAGGTTGGAAGAGATCATTAAGATCATCATAGAATCATAGAAACAATGAATCATTAGTGTAAGAAAAGAGAGAATCACAGAATCATTTTAGGTTGGAAAAGACCTTTAAGATAATCAAATCCAACTGTTATCCCAGCATGGCCAAGTCCACCACTAAACCACATTTCTAAGCAGTACATCTACACTATTTTTAGATACGTCTGCCACCTCACTGAGTAGCCTGTTCCAGTGCTTAACAACTTTTTCAGTGAAAATTTTTTTCCCTGATATCCAACCTAACATGCACCTGGCACAACTTGAGGCCATTTCCTCTAGTCCTATCTCTTGTTACTCAGGAGAGGAGACCAATCTCCACCTGGCTACAACCTCCTGTCAGGTAGTTGTGAAGAGCGATAAGGTCTCCCCTGAGCCTCCTTTTCTCCAGGCTAAATAACCCCCGCTCCCTCAGCTGCTCCTCAAAGGACTTGTTCTTTAGATCCTTCACCAGTTTTATTACCCATACATATATAAAAACATTTCATTGAATAAAAAGAAAAAAAATTACTAAGAAGAGTTTATCCTGGGGGATACCATTTGGTTTCAGTGGAAGTCCCAATGTGGCATTCACATTATCATAGTATATTTGGAATTCTTAAAGACTAGAGATTTTTATAAACCATATGTGAGCATATCTATTCAAATATACATAGATGTGAACATCTGCAAACCTGAATCTTTTCCTCAGCTTATAATTTATTTACATATAGACATTCTTTGTCTTTGCAATTTTAGGTGCATTTTACAGCAAGTTTTAAACACTAGTTCATTTTTAAGCCACAGAATATTTCTTATTTTCCAGTTTAAATTGCTAGTAATGATTTCCTATTTCATTGACCCATTATTTTAATTAAAATTTGTACTTTAATTCTCTTACTCATAATTTTTAAATATATTGTGTAGGTAATAAGACTTTCTAAAAATATCTCTAAAACCATCATAAATATCACAAATTTGCAAGTAATTACTTAATTTTTCCCCTATAAATACTCTTGCAAACAAAAAGTGACTTAGCTGAACATTTATAAACTAAGATATTAAAATGATAGTAGATATCAGTAAAATATATTGACTTTTATTCACTGAACTATTTATGAATCTCTTATATTCTGTTTGCATTTTTTTGTCCTGGTATTTAACCTATTTTTTCCAGTTTTGCAACATAGTTACTGCACAACACATTTTCCAGTAATTTTTGGTCAACAAAATAAATCTTTTACTAAACATATTGCTGTTCTCATACATATGAATCTTACCTCGGGAAAATAAAAAACAAAGTCAGCCCTGTAACACCACATTGGTGGGGAAAATAACCCACTTTTTCTTGTGTATTCCCACATTCATGAATTCAATTTTCAGTCTAACCTTTACTTTTCAGCTAACCCTTTTCTTTTTTCTGTAACCCCAACTGTTAATGAAAAAAACCCAGAAATCAGAAAAAAAAAGACAATTCAATGCTGCTATCCATGAAAGACATGACACGAAAAATTACTAGAAAGAAAGAATAGGATTTTTTAAGGTAATGCACTATATGAACAGGCCTTTCTGAGAGTTTCATAGAAATTAAATGCTCCACAGAAAATTAACACCATATAACTCACTGGGTAACCAAAAAGATGTATCTAAACAGCAATAATAATGTAATCTTCATGTTTCACAAAAATTTCATATTTCTGCTCAAGGATGTAGTATTTCAATATATATATATAGATATATAGATCTATTCAGTCAGTAAATGTAAGAAGAATGGATGACATAACAGGAAGAATATGGAGTGCTCTTCAGGGGTATAGCTGATAGCAGATAGAGGGGAGCAGCAAGCACTCATGAGGGTTCAAATGTTTGGTGGGTGATACTGAAAACAGGTTTCATGAGAAATTGTGGAAGCTTAATTCTCTCTTTTGGCTACATCCAGATGAGTTAGCTTCTCAATAAAACATGAAATGAACAAAAAGGGAACATTTTTTTTCAATCTGGTGAGAAAATGAAGTTTAGAAGCATTTAAAACAACAATTTCTTATGAGTTCAAGATTACCTCAGAATTATGTTAACACCTTTCTTGTTCATCCCCAAGTATATGGTATAACTCAAATTGTTTCACTAGATTCACCATTTTTGAATGTCCAATTGTACCTTCAGTAGATTGTTTGGCTAAAGTCAGACTGTTTGGCAATATTATTTCAGTTTACAAAATGAATCTCACACATTTCTGTCAGGAGTTCTGTATCTATTGCAATACAAAAGCTGAAGCAGAACTCTGACCTCAAACAATCATAGATTGTTTAGGGTGCAAGACCTTTAAGATGCTGAAGACAAAGGAGAACTGTAGGTTCAGAGAGGGAAAATATTGCATCCACAAGTCCCACACTAAGTCCTTTCTTCAAGATCAAAGGAAAATATTTTCAAACTATCATTCATATCACCTCTAACGTACTAGTGGGACAGATGATTTATAAGGACAGAAACAGTACAAAATCATGCAGGCTTTGCATTCAGCAGCCAGGAACCAAAGTACAGATATTTGTTTGCAAAATTCTTGATTTAAATAAAGGAAGAATAATGTCTTTAGCATCCTACAGAGAGTGGGAAAGCTCTTTTAGTCTGAGCTGAACTTTTCCCCCTTGTTACTTAATGCATTTGCACACCTAGTCAGCAATGAGGCCTGTAATTCCTGCTATTAACAGCACAGTTAAAAGAATGGTGTAGTAAGAATATTTTTCTGGTGGAAAAAATAAATTATCCTTTGCTATTTAAGGTTTCAAGAATATTAATCTCTCCTATTTACATTAGCAATTGTGCTATAGCACATGCACCAACTGCTGCATGTTCCTGAAAAAACCCTGTTACTTTATAGCAGTGCCAGGGAAATTACATACACAGATCTGGAGGTTTGCAGGCTAATTATTTTGTGTGCACTAAAATGAGAAAAGTACTCATTAGTCTTTTATTACAGCATATGCAAACAGTCACAACAAGATTGCATAAGCCTTTGTTTTAAAAACTGTGAAAAATTAAAGATAAAACCTGGAACAGCAGCAAAACATGTAAAGAGATAAGACTTTGAAAAATAACAGAAATGGAACCAGGTCCAGAAGAACAGCAGTTTTATGAGGTTTTTGCTTTAAAAGAGATCCATGTAAGAATTGCAAGTACCCTGAAATTTAGGGAATAAAGAAGCAGTAGGAGAGGAGCTCATGCAGACACTAGCTGTTAAAAAATAACCACTAACCTGGTGCATAAAAGAAGTACAAAGATGACTGTAGTAGTTGAGGGCTCAGAACAGATTTTTATTCCAGCTTTGGACTGCTAGAAACATCCTCCTTAGTTCTCCATGACAATGAATTCTTAAGAAGGGTCTCTCACATACTGAGAGACAGTAAATTTATGTTAGGTGAATTGGAACCCAGGAGAAATCACATAATGTCCTTAAATCTTCCCAACTCACTGCAAATGTCTTTTTCAGCAGGTGACATTAACTAATTGTCTTAAGTGTTAAATCCTCACAACCTTAAATAAAAATCAATTGAAGCTCTTACGTTAAGGAAGTGGAATACTTTCCCTTCATGACTGACAGTCCAGAGTTGTTTAAACCTGATTGGCAATGCAAAGCAGACTAACCTTCTGCTGGTGTTTGGGTTTATTATTTTGGTTTTGGGTTTGAGGTGAATCATTCACAGCAGCTTGCTCATTTTTTGTCTTGTTCACATAAAATATAATTGCTCCAGATGTAGAAAAATCACCTGTATGTGTACCTCTCTTCACACTTTCATTTTCATCACAAACATGTAGGATAGTCTGTGTTTTTTATGTGCATCGCTAGGTACTTTAAGGGCAATCTAAGCTGACAGATGCAGCAGAACCACAGACCTGTACCTCCAGTTTCCTTTTCTAGTTGTAAAAAATGCTCTTTGATGCAAAGAAGCAAAACAATTGTTGACAGAATTTATTTCATGCTGTGGTTAGCAGTATGATAAGAAATATCATAGAAACCCCATATTATAGAAAGGCTTGGGTTGGAGGGACCTTAAATATCATTTACTTCCAAACCTCCCTGCCATGGGCAGTGATGCAACCCACTAGATCAGGCTGACCACCACCCCATCCAAACTGGCCTTGATTACTCTGAGAGATGGGTCATCCAGAGCTTCTCTGGGCAATCTGTTCCAGTCCCTCACTACTCTCTGAGTAAATAATTTCTTCCTAACATCCAACCTAAATCTCTTCTCTTTTAGTTTAAAATATACCTATGATGAGGCAAGCTTTTATGTCTTCAGCTTTCCTGCATTTGAAGGAGGACTCTTGTCCTTTCTCCATATGCATCACAATGAGCCTTATAAAGTAAGTTTTCTTCACGTCTGTAAATACAGGACACCCTTGCATGCTCTAAGAGGCATAACAAAGTGTTATACCTTACTTTATGCAAACTGAAAACCAGGTATGGCAGTGGACTACCACCACAGAATCTTCCCTCCATTTCAGTACAGGAATGTCAGCATGAGTCAAGACCATCAACTCATACAATGTCTTAAAAAAAGTAATTTTGTAATACAAAGATGAGTGGATTCTGATGGATATACCACCATATGGTTTGAGTTCTGCTGTGGCATCAGATCACTTGATGGAGCAAAGAAGTAAAAGGCTCAGATTTATAGATGTAATAACACCTGTCTGAGCCGTCTCAGTAAAACAACACTACTGCTTTATATGTGCTAGCTTGATTATATCAGGCTTAATTATAGCAGACATGGCAAGTTCTACTGTAACACCCTTATTTTCCATACATTTATATTCAACATACATAAATGGCAAATGAGTTATATTTACCCTATTGACTTTGGCTGGTGCTAAAGAAAACTTTTATTTTATCTCTTTAAATTAGTAAGTTTCTATGTCCACTTACTCTTCAAAGACTGAGGCTCATGTTTATAAATCCATCATCAGTCCATCCAAAATATTTAAAATTTTACTATTATTCTTAGTATTAATTAGTGGATAGAGCCTTTCCCAAATCTTCGTTTGCAAAGCTTAGCCATGATGAATTACATGAATTTCATTCACTTCTGTAATCTATACAGATTTATCAGATGATCAGTGGTACTGTCTGGTATACTAAAGTAATCTGTACTGTTTGTCCTTTGCCAAAAACCCAGATGTGTTAGATCCAATTAGATGTTACTTTGATTGACAGCTCAGTGTTTTTTGGGAGTTTGTATTCCTTCATTTTTGGTACAGCTAAAAACTGACCACAAGTAAGAAATGAGAACATAGCTCATTCTTTCTCTCTCTCCCCTCTCTTTATTCTGGATGAGTTCCCTGGACGTTCTGGCTTGCACACAGGTGCCCAGTATAACAGTTGTGGAAGGGTCCTATAGAAATCTATACTTAATAAATAAAAACAACTAAAAAAAGAGGAGAGACAAAGGTAGAAAGGTTTTGTTCAAACTGTTGAGACTGAATAATTTTGTGACCTCAGAAAAAATCAGTATAACTGACTAATCAAGTTGATAATGTTGCATCTTGCAAAACAAGATTTTAAATTTATTTCTAAATTTTGAGAGTAACATACTTTCTGGAGTTGTCTGAACTGCTCTACTCAACTACAGTAAAAGCCTAATTCATCACTGTCACTACAGAGTTATGCCTGTTTAACTTCAGTAGTTTCAGTGAGTTACTGTGACAAATCAGGACCCCGAAGACCACAAGTGTAAATGTCCCTCTGTTGGACTAAATCACGCCCTGTATAAAACAAGCACAACTGTTGACTATAGCAAATTATCTTCAAATCTTTTGACACTGTACTGGGTTGACTCCTGTTGAGCTGTTTAGCAAAGCAAATCGAGATCTAACAATTTTCCTCACTACTGCATTGTTCTGGAATTGGAAAAGCATAACAGAACCTAGGAAGAATCTGGAAGTAGCAGAGGTGAGAAGAAGTGAAAAGGCTTGAGGATTCTGCTCTAAGGCAATTACTAGCACTGAAACATTCTGAGATAAAATCAATATTAAAAAAAAAGATTCTTTACTGTACCAAATGATCTTTCAAGGTCTCTTCCAAGATGGGCTGTTCTGTGATTCTGTAAACAAGATAAAATCACTATGCATCAGAATTTTGTTTCTTGAAAGTATTAAACAAACTACAGAATAAATTAAAAGAACTTAGAGATGTCACTAACAAGTGAAAAGTTATATTATTACAGACAGTAACCTAGGGAACATATATGTATTAGTGTTATGTTAGGGTATGAAATAAAGCATATCTTCAAAGCAAATTCAAGTTGTTATGAGAAATGATTGTTTACAGAGTACTCTACTTGAATCAGTCTCAAGTAGAAACGTTAATTTTCCTTTGAAAAATTCTGGTGGTGAGAAAGTCAAACACAATCACTTAAAAGTCTTTTAGAACACTGACTTCCACTAAAACTTTAAAATCTAAAACAAAATGTATAAAGCAAAAATGACTGTATCCTCATGTGATACCAATCTTTTAGTGTAGCACATAATGATTTTTAACAAGCACAAGCTTCATGAAGAATTAGTTATTGAATTTCTATATAAATTTGGGATTTTAATAATACATACAAGCAAACAAAATTTTGCATTAGTTATGTATGGTCACAAACTATAGACTAACATAACATCTGGTTAGGTATTAATAGGATTCTGCAATAACCAATCCCTCTTCCTTATTTTGAGACAAAACAAGTCCACCTTATTAAACTTTCAATTTAATTAGGACTGCTAGTTGTACCTTTAAGTAAAATTTATAAAAAAGTTGAAATTACTTTAAAAAACAAACTGAAAATAAAAACTAGGTGGTTTTCATCTCTTTCTCAGATTTTCATGTCGGGTCTGTCTGATATCTCTCACCAGAGTAGTGAAGGAGGAGTGTAGAAAAATCACTTCTGCCAGAGGATCCTATTTAAGGTCAGGGCCAAAGAATTACATATAAGTTGAATATTACAAAATGTAGGCCTTGTATCAGATCTGTAATAGACACACCATTAAGAAGTGGTATCCCTTATATGGTTCATCTAGGAGATCAGACACACAGAGAATACCTAAACTAGCCTTTTCAACTAACAACAGAATTCCAAATTCAAGATAAACACAAGTCCTGCAAGCAAGAACTTTACAGCAAAAGTTAATGAAATCAGAAGTATTTCAGTCAAGACCTATTATATTAATTTCCATTCTTCAAGTTTATTGAGACTTGCCCTAATCTGCATCCTGTATTTTATGAGAAAGTGTGAGAAAAGAATGAATCAACTCAGAATTTGACATACTTAATAGCTAAAACAATACATTCCCCATGGTGCCATCACAAACACAGCCTTTGTGAAACCAAAGGTCAGGCTGACGGTAGGAAAAGAATCACATGGCTGGAGATTCATGACAGGAGTATCTTCAGGGCTGGAAAACAGAAGGCTACAACATTTCTTCCTTTATCTCCCCATTTACTGTTCAGTCTTCAGACAAAAATATCCTCAGGCTTTGCTTTGCTTTTCAGGGATTTACCACAATCTTTCATGGACCACAGGAGGATTGTTAGTCTATCATTCTGGGGAATCAGAAAATGTCAAGGTTGGTCAGGTTCCTTAACTCATCCTTCCAGAGTAGAAATTCTGTTTGCAAAAGAAAGACCTTTGCACTCTAATTTTTAAAAGTCTATGAAAATAAAAGATAACCAAATAGCTTCTAACTATTCTTCTGTGAAGTTTTTGGATGGAATTTTGCAAGGTCCTTGTTGTTTTTTCTTTTTTTTGGTGGTGTTTGTAGATTAAGGGTTATTCAGTCTCTAATTTAGTAAAGTAACTTTCTCATCCATTTCTTATCCTATTACACTTAGTATTAAAAATCAAGAGATAATTTAAGTAAAAAATAGACAAAAAAATCCCCCTGACTTCAAGCAGACAAAAAATATTGCAGTTTAAGAGACTTTTCAGGGCAATGTTTTACTTAAAAACCCAGCAATATTCTTGGGTAAGAAAATCAAGATATTAAACTTCTTTATTGATTTGGGATTTTAACAATACTTACAAGCAAACAAAATCTTGCATTAGTTTAATATGGTCACATACTTAACTTGAAATTAGGATTGACCTCCAAAAATAATTTTTTCTGTCTCTTGAATCTACAAAAATCAAACTTACGAAGTTGTGTCAGGAAGATCAATTATTTTTTGGTACTTAAAAATTTCCAAGACTATTCTAGAAGGATGGTCATAGAATCACAGTTTTCACTGAATTATTTCTTTCCTCTAATCTGTATGGAATATGTTGGTTACCACAGTTTTTTCAATCACTTAGAATAAATAAAAATTTGTCAGTCTTGCATGCTTCCCTGTTGCTCTGTCATACCACCCTCTACTGCATGGTACATCTAACTACGAGAACCCATTAGAATGAGAGAAAATGAATAAACTTGCAGAAGTAAATGTCAAACAGTGATGAACTTTTTAACAACTTCCCCCTCCCCTCAGTTATTAGCAAAACACCCAACTTCTGAGCTTCACTGTTTGAAACACTTAAATAGTTTTCCAGAGCCTTTATTACTCTACATAGTGTCCAACACCATGTAACTCTTCTTTGGATCATCTTTTTTTGGCCAACTTTTTTTTTTTTCATGGAGACTCATGCAATTAGGAAATACATAACTTGCATACAGAATGACTTAGAAGCCCCTGCAGAGAAAGAAAATTTGAAGAAGTGAAAGAAAATTTGAAGAAGTAAAAGAAACATTTTCAGAATTTTTTGATTTCTTTCCTGAGATGACTTTGGTTTCTTCACACAGGACATCTCTCTTGATATTTAAATGAGGAACAAAAAGGAAGAAGGAATTAATTGTTGCTTACTTGACTCCCAGAATTGGTGCATATCAAATAAAATATTTTGGTACTTTACACAAGTAATTTTCTTCATGAGGAAACTGTCTTGTTAAGACCCTGTACTTTACTGTACTTGGTGAAAAATCAAACTGTGTTAAAAAAATATTCCAATAACAAAAATAAAAACATAAACAAAATGTGGGAGCCCAAACCCAGCTTTCAGCAAAGGAAAACAAGGGCTGACAAAAACCTCGTGATCTGAAGGAGCTGGACCCTTCTCACAAGACCTGTTAAAGTTCTACCTTATGGATCAAGCCTGGCTCCAGCAGAAATCAGAAAGGACTCTTGAGATGATTGTATCAGACCATGTCTAAACTCCTGTAATCCCTCTATCCCCCATGTAATCCTACTAGAAAAAAAATTAACTATTTGGAAATTGCAGTAAAAACTTGTGTAATTCCATAATTAACATAACTCGTCCCCTTCATTAACATGTCCAACCTCAGATACCTTTAAAATAGTGTTCTCGTGTTCAATAAACTATTCCAGTTCCCCCATACTGGAATCATGTCTAGCTTTTATTCTTCAGACCACCACTACAAAAAACCCAAAACAAAACCAAAAGTATACAATTTCTATTAAAAATGAAGTTTTAGCAGCACATTCCTACTCTCATCATCAATCTCTCATTTAACATTTCTTTGTGAGAGGAACAGCAAAAATTAGAAGGAAAGAATAAGGCAACAGTCACACCTGCTGTGATCATCAAAGTTTTTTAATCATGCATGTTCCTTATGTTTTAAAATCAAAATAAAAATATTGCCATTGCCACTACTAATATTCTGCAATTTCTTTCTTTTCATGAAAGGTTCAAACCCCATATAATTGAATCTATTTCCTTCCCATTTCTTCTGGTGTGCCCCAGTTGACCTTCAGATTTCTGAAAAGTGACTATGAATCCACTGAAATTGTGAGGAGATACAATTCATAGCTTTGTGCTCAAAAAACATGGAAAAAACTAAAGTAGGAAGGCCTCTTCAGGTAACATGGAGAAAATATAGCCTGTAGGCGTAAGGGATGTGAGAGGAAAAAAAAATTTGTATCTTCATCTTAAGATGAAAACTTGATTTCTTTTAAAGACTATTCATAAATAAAGCCTTATTTTTCCAAATAAAATTGGGTTACAGGAGTATTTGTAGATCTAAATACTCATTGTTTTTTAAGCTGTGAGCCTATTTACAAAAGACTATTTAAATGAAGAGAAGCTATCTGTTTGTTATCTATTGAAGGGATTAACAGTATCTCTGATTGCAACTTATAAGGTAATGCACCTTGACTACATAGTTCATGCTGGTTGGAACAGTGTAGGACCTTTTGTTTTGCTGAGGAATATTTATCAAAAATAGAATAATATTTAGTGATTTCATTTTAATTATATTTTTGACCTATGAGACAAAGTATAAAATACTCAGGCACTGAAAGAAATGGCTTTTTATTTTTTAAGATACTACAATTTTCCTTATCTATGTAAATTAAGTTACATTGATATAATGCATTGCATGTGTTAAATGTGTATTTGTTTCTGTCATCACACTATAACAGCGTTAAGCCCTAGGTAAAGCTACCAGTCTCCAGAGTTGTTGCATCAATGGTAAGTAGCTGTAGCATCTGACCACTAAAGAAAAAGAGTTTCACATGCCACTTTTATAGCTTGTATTATGTCATGGGTAGGAAATTATCTGCAAATGGTCTGTCATAAACAAACCTTGATGCCTATATACGGAAAATAAGAAAGACAGACAAAAATAAGAAAATTTTCACATCAAGACGTTTTACCTGTCATATATTATTTTAGAAACTGACAAGACTTCAGTGTTTTTCAGCATATTTACTTAAAAATATATGCAAATTCCAACAATTTAGTTTTATCAACAAGGAAAATTCAAATCCCATTAAGTTATATAACTGAAAATCCAGATTGCTTAAAATTGCTAATTTATAACAATTTTAAGGTAGCTTGCAAAAAGCATCTTTCATTGGATTCAATGCTGAATATTTTAGTTTCTTCTTTCTCCTCTTTGTCTTGTACTTCAACTTTTTAACTTGTTCCATAGCAACTTAACAAACCTAATATTAATATCTGCACTAAGTCAGAGAGAATGCCTTAAGAATTCTCCCTGGGTATCAGACACTACTGATGCATTTGACATGAATTTATTCACAGTACAATGTAGACTGAATTTTAATGCTATGAAAATATACTGCACTGCTATAATCAGAAGCTGTCGGACCACAAGTGGCAATGATAATTATGGTGGGTGTCTGTAAGTCACCATTAATTTCTTTGCTGCTTACCTATGTAATTCAACCTTGATGTGAGTGACAAGGCCACCACTCTCCAAGTACTGGCAGCACAAGAGGAAGTGACAAATTTTATTACGTTTTATGAGTAAGACATTTGTCACGTGGGAATTCATCTGTAATCTTCCTCCTAGTCATTTTGCTTAGGTGACCCATTAACTAAGAGCAGCTCACTGCAATGCTATTGTACAGTCTGTGAGCAGTGATTGCAACTAACATTATATAGTTTAGTGAATGTTGTACTAACCACAACTACGCAAGAACATCATTACTATTCAGTCACAGGCTGTAAATATATGCTGTTCAACCACATTGATTGTGCTCAGTAGATTTGGCATTAGAGACCTCAGGGTTATTTCAAGCATTTAAGACTGAGACAGGACATGGTTTGAAGCTGCCCAGATCTCTGAACACAATCTCATCCAAATTCCAGTAATCTATTAGCAATGAAAGGTTCTTTGACATACTCCTGATTTATTCTGTACGAGACTGCTCCTTCTTCTCACATCTCAAACTTTCTAATAACCAAGTATGGGCAAGGCATAAGGTGAGTCTGTGAGTCTGCATTTGGGTTAGTCTTTGTCAAATATATATAGGTTTTCCTAAAACAGGAGTCCTTGTGTGCTCCTTCCTGTTTCATCTTTCCCATTTCCTCTCCCCTTAGAAGAGATAGCTCTGGTCTGTGATACATTAAAAAAAAAAAAAAAAAAAAAAAAAAAAGTGGTAGCTGGTAATGGAGCATAAAACTGAAGATACAATCCCCAGAATCTATTTTTACCCTCCATTATACAACCTGTCACAGCACCAAATCTTTAGTAACCAAAACTGAAAGCCTTAGCAAATCTAGGCAGTCTTCATGAAAATCGTTGGAATATAACAGACAATATAGTAACAAATTTTAAGGGTAATATAAAAAAAATTCTATATTCAATTTATTTCCTTTAGTGCTTTAAACAGCTTTGCATTCTGCCAAACCAAAAGACATAAATCTTGCTTTGCATTCCTCTGAAAACCCAAGTTGTAGCATGGTGGTCTTTATATGATAAAGAAATGCAGTCTGCTCTCTGATGAGGTGGAAATCATAGAGACTTTATTCAAACTTGATGATCCCTTTTATCCCCTAAACCCATGTGACCTTGTGGCCAATGGGGTTGTCTATTTTGGTGCATGCACCTTGGCTTCTCTGCCCTCAGTGTATCCCCCTGCACCCCTGGGACATGCCTCCTACAACAAGTCACCTTCTCAACAAAAATTTTTTATTATAATAGGTCCAAGATTGTTTTTTTCCATTTTGTTCTTATGAAATATTTCAAGGTTCAAGAACCTTCCTGTTCTGTTCATACATCTAGTAGTTCTCTGCAACTGAGGGTTTCTGATCAGTCAAATCTCTTTCATTTCTTTCTAAATCAGAACCATTGATTATATGGTTTAGTTTCAGGTGGAAAAAAAATAAGTCAACAAAACAAAAAACCCTCCAAAACCTACCACTAAAGAAACTCCTGCTTCTTTTCCAAATGTGTTGATAA
Organism: Chiroxiphia lanceolata; assembly: GCF_009829145.1. Taxonomy (NCBI): domain Eukaryota; kingdom Metazoa; phylum Chordata; class Aves; order Passeriformes; family Pipridae; genus Chiroxiphia; species Chiroxiphia lanceolata. Next base: position 75,567,854 of record NC_045637.1, read on the forward strand.
ACACAAATATCATGCTTTTTACTGTTTTGAGAGGCTGAACAAATGTTAACCTTTCCAAGTACATTAGTAACCAAAACTGAAAGCCTTAGCAAATCTAGGCAGTCTTTACACACATTCATATATAGAGAGAAAGAGTATATTTATGCTATCTTTAATTATTATAAAAGGGCAGTTAAATACAGTACCACCAAATAGGCTATGGAAAGAAAGCTAGCACAGATACACCAATAATTTCAAGATATTTTTCATTTTGTTTATTTTCCAACAGGAGAAATAAATTTTAATAACATTTCTGAAATCCTAATGCAGTCTAAGCAGTTGTAGCATTTGCTATAAGGTTGTTACAAAGAGCAGTATTACACAATGTGGTCAAGCTTGACATGCTTCTTAATCTATGTCATAATTAATAGACTTGAACTCTGTTCTTTTTATGAAGAAGCTACAAAAATTACTATGGCAGTAGACTTCTGTATATAAGTGTGGTAATTTCAGTTTCTCTCCTTCTCAAGCATATCCCTAAAATGTTATTACTTTTCTAATCCTTCCCTTGTTTTTGTGTGTTACACTTATAGCTGGCATGCTATAAATACACTCTATATGAATTTTGCCAAGAAAATCCACATTGTTTACTACAAGATGTGAAACCCCTGTTGTTATGCAATTACAACACATATGGAAGAAACTGGGGCAGCAGAGCTTTAAAATTATTGTTTTGCTTAAAGACATTGATCTGTACAACATGATAAGTACTCATTTGGGAAGAGGTAGGAAACATGAGTATTGCATGCCTTTATGTTTATTTTAACTTGTGCTTAACAGCCTGATGGAGTTTGCAAACTGCACACTGTAAAGTGTTAGAATGTAAAAACTAATGATTGCTAAACACAAAGAAGTTACTGGGTCAGAACTGGTTATTTAACAAGATTTTTATAGGGTGAAGAACGAAGGGCTGAGATATGAAGTGATCATTTAGAGGCATTGAGCAGTTTGGTGTCAATTCGGTTGGTACTTAAGGAAAAGAGCAGAAGGTGATCAATTGCATGACAAAATACTTTCTTTTATTCTGTATCTAGTGCAGAATTTCAAAGTTTAAGGGCTTTTCAAACAAGATTGACTGCTAACTGAATTCACAATCCTTATTACAGTCCTGGTTTGTTTATACTTGAGAGTTGTTATCGAAGCTCTCAATTCATATTCTTCACTCTGATTCTTAATAAGGTCAGGGAAACTAAGTAGTCTCTTGTTTTCACCTCTCAGATTCTCCTGAACTACTTTTTTTAAGTTTACTAATAAACTTGAGCCAGCTATACTCAAAGATATTCTCTCTGTTCTCCTCCCCCTTTGATCACCTAAGTGTTTGCAGACACTGGAAATTATGGCTTATCTATTACTTCCTTGAACATTCCAAGTGATTTTCCTGTTACCTCAATCTTACTTTGGTAGCTCTTGTCATGCCCTTCCAGCAAGACTCCAAAATTTCATTTATATTTTCTTCTCTCTGCCTCACTCATGCAGAACTTTCTGTGCTACCATACCTTCAATTACTCAGATCAGATTCCAGTGTAACCCTCACCCTTAGTATATCTGGTTTCTTTTCCTGTTAAATTTGCAGTTGGTTTCTGACTTCAGATATTTTAACAGTAAGTTGTTTTAAACCTTTGTATTTGCTATACCTTTAGCTGTCTGCTTTTCCAGTTCACAGAATCACAGAATATTCTGAGTTGGAAGGGACCCACAAGAACTGAGTCCCAACTCTTAAGCAAATGGCCCATTAAACCTACAACCTTGGTGTTATTAGCCCTGTGCTGTAACCAACCGAGCTAATTTTTTTGGATTATTAACTCTAAAATGGAATTTTGCAAATTACGCTTATAGGCAAGTTGGTCTTCGATGTTGTTTTTTGGATCTTATCCAGACTTTTCAGCACAGATTACTTCATTCAGGTTGTTTGTTTGCCACTTGCTATGAACCACTGTGCGTATCTACTTCACAAACCTCTGGTTATCTTCAAAGTATTCTAGAAACACTGTGCTGCACTTGGTTGCATTTATTCTTTTAGCGACTTCCTGAATTAATGACATATTTTTCTGAATATACATGCATATAAAATTCATAAATATATGTATATATATATGTCATATCTTTGTAAGCAGAGCAAGTTTTTGCTATTTCATATTCACCCACAGAATGGTTTCTCAATTTTGTTTACCCTATATTGCTGTCCTCTCTTTAGGTATTACCTTTCCCTCTCAGAAACAAACAAAATATATATCAGCTACAATTTTTTACAAAAAAGGATCCGAATAGATAACTAAGATTAGGTTTAACATGGAATCTTTTCAGTGCAATAAATTTCACTTTTCCTGACAACTGACCTACTTGTCTTTTAGTCAGGTTACGTCATATCTAATTTAAAACTGAAAATTAAAAAAAAAAAAAAAAAGAAAAAATTAAAACCCCCTAAGAGCACGATTTAAAAGTACAAATATCAACTCCCATCATACTATATGTATTAGGAGGACATTTTTGCTGTCACTGTGGTTCTAGCCTCCCGCTGTTGAATTAAATTGGACTATTGCCATTGATTCATCTGGAGTAGGCTCTGAGTCACTTTAAGGCAATGAGTGAGATAAAAGAGCTGTGCAGTCTGTCAGATGAATTCTCTTTCAAGAAGATAAACAGTAGTACACATTTTAGTTATAACTTTTATTAGAAGTCAATGTTAAGGCGATAATGTAATTAGTAATGTTGGGAAATACAACACTTCACATGATGCATATTGATGCTTCTTCTCAGGAAACCCTTGATGCCTACTGTTTCTGTCAGACAAGGTAATGTGCCCGTATATTTCATTTGACAGAAACAGCAAGTCTGCATAAGCAGATCTGGAAAACAACCAAACTGTGGAAAGGGGCAGCCAAATATTTTAATGGTGCTCATAAAGTAAATCCATTCTGTCAAGGAGTTGTAAGACCCTGTGTAAGGTAGCCTATACTCACTTGACACAAATACGCAGTATGGATAGAGAAAGACAGATAATATGCTGAAAAGGTTTATACTTGTTTCCAAAGACTACTAAGTTTCAAATTTCTCTGTGGGAAACATAGAAGTTATTTAACGATGCTGCTGCTAAATAAATGTTCAAAATGAAAATTACATTGTTTTCTATTACTCTTAAAATTAGATTAGTAATGTGCTGTTCAGTGCAGTGCTTAATCTCTCTACCATCGGAAAAGTCAGATATTGTCTTAACCTTAACTTTCCACTAGGTAGATTATGTGCTGTCACAGTCAGTCTCTACAACTATGTCCAACAGTATTCAGCGTGCTAGAAGGCTTTGGTGTGATGCAGAATCATGTTTACCTAGCAGAAAGAAAAGCCTTACCTCAGTGCAGGGAATATCACTTCCAAATTTGGTATTCACTCATGAAGAAACTGGATAACTACTTTCCAACCATTTTCCCACTGACTGTGGAGTTCAAGACTTAGGAATATGCTGATGACCACAAATTGAATAATACCAAAATAATGGGGAAATCACATATATTCCCTTATACTGCACATAAAATTACTGAGGATGAATCCATTGAGACCCTAAGAGCAGCCTGTCTGCAATGAAATTCTAGATTTTGCAGGAACTTCAACATTTGCATTCAATTCAGTTCTTTCTTCAAGAACCCAATACCACCCACTAATATTACAAGAAAGCATGGTTACAGAAAGGACAACATTATTATCTTACATAGAAAGGCAGAGGAAGGACAAGGAATTCCCAAGGGGCTAGAATAAGAGACATTGTTGCAATGTCTTGAAAGTATTCAAGCAAGGCTCTGTCTGACACCTGTACAGGAGCAAAAGCAATCAGAAAGAAATTTCAGCACACAGTAACATTCAGAAAGTTACGTGAAACTAAAAATGCTAATACATTTGTTAGGATGGGAGAGTTATTAAATTGTATCTAATAAGATTAAAGATTATAACACCTCTACAGAAATATGATACTATTATAAAATACATGTTTGGTAGAGACTACACACACAAGAATCCTTTGATTAATTTATTACTTGTCTTCAATTAATGACTCAGATAGACAACTATAGAACTTTGACAGAACCCATTATAAGATATCAGACACTGACCAGAAACCAGATTATAGCACAAGATAAAGTATGGAAAACCTATATATCTCTGTCAAGCTGCAAAAGGAAAAAGAAATTAGTTAATGTCTAGAAAGCCAGCAATAGCCAGAAAGCTATGCTCAGGAGACTGACCATCAGAAAATTGGAAGTTAATAACACAAGCAGAAGAATGAGGAATTGAATCCCTAGAGCAAGCATCTGCTGAAGGAGTTTGAGAGGCCACTGGTAGGCATTCTTGCCTTCTCCTTCACCAAGAAAGTAATGCCCACAGTTAGCTAAATCCTTCCTCTACCAACACAATTTAATCAAGTATTTGGAATCCAGTTACGTGGAGATCAGAGCAGCAGAAATAGAAATAGGCAGTTGAATACTTTTCGTGGAAGAATTTTTTCAGACTATGTAAAAAAAATTTGCCATTTTATAAAAAAATATGTGTGACACACCTAGACAAGTCTTATGGGTACAACCAAGACTTTTCTCCTTTACTGAATGCCTTATTTAATTTGGTAGCTCTGGTAACTGATCTGGAAAGATGTCAGGTTTTGTGGGCCTAACAGTGAGGTTCTGTTGCAATTAACCTTATATTTCAAGGTTAATACAGCAGAAAGTACGGATTTCACAAAGTTTTAAGCATAAAGAATGTCTATAGCTCTAAAATACCAATGTGCTTCATTAGAGATTTAACATTTGTTAACTTCATATGCATTCAGAAGGATGTTAGATATTCATATTACCATCTGACCTTTGCTATGGAACCAAAGTGACAGCAGAGCCCAGAGTGTGATGGTTTCTAAAAATTTCCTTTTCTTGTGTCCTGTTTTCAGTCTGCTTTCTCTTGCCTTTTATACTGTCAAAAGCTCATAAGTTTGTTTCACATTATCAGGAAAGGTTTATCAAATGAAATTTCTATACTTTTAACACCAATATGAACATAACCTACTATGTCTGATTTTATTAATGGTTTATTCCACTTTTTGCCATTTCCACATTGCCCCAAGGTACCACAGTGAAAGTCACATAAAGCACCTAAAGAGAGGCATCTGCCAGTGCCCTTCCCAGTCATGACTGTAATTAGCAGCAGCACTGAGTGAGGATGGGAGACGATACTTCCTGTGCCCAAGAGGATGCTCTTCACAGCACATCAACACACTGTCTTATGAACCATATGACTCACTGCTCTGTGACAACTGGTATTCTCAAACGCTGACAGGTGTTTACTAAGATAACTTGAGAACTGATATCGCATTTTCTTATTGGAAATACTGAAAATGATGCATATTTCTCATTCCTTCTCAGATGACAAAGTCAGAAGACATTTCTGTGTAGCTTCTTTGTCCATGGTCCCGCTAAAAAAGAATTGACCTTAATAGAGAGGAACTTAATAACCTAGGTATGCTGTCATGATGATCTAGTGGTGTCTGATATATGATTGAAATAATATAAGCATATGTCACTCTAGGCTATTGCAGAGTAATTTTTAATCAGGTTAAGAATGTTTTAAAGGCTTGTCTCGGAGCTGCAGTACACTTCCAAAGTCCGTGCTAGTGTAATTTTTTTGTTGTTGTCAGACACACTGAATGAGTACATGATGGGAGGTAACATAAAGCTTCCACAGCACTTTCTGACAGCGGGAAGACAGGTTTTTGAAATCACCCCTTCTGACAACCAAGTGGCCAAGACAGAAACAGTAGTTGACTTTTACCGCGGACATTGCACCACATAATACACTGCTTTTTGTAGTCTCTCATGATAGAAAAACCTGTATTACTCTTACAAGTAACAGCCAGATAATTCAACATTGTCCATTTTTAAAATAAGAAATAACACATCTTATTTATAAGAAATAAATTTTTTTTAATGTGAAATGGTGGTGAATTCCACCAACTAACAGCAAATAAAATTTTGGACACATTGACAAAAGTTTCAGTTTAGGTAGCAATTTTTTCTTCCTTTTGAAACCAAACCAAACCTTAGTTTAAATATTTTGATATAAAGATTAAAGAGCAGCTGCAACCCTAAGAGCAACAGATTTCATGATTCCGAGGGATGGATTAGGGTAATATGTTATCTATTAGACAGCTCAGCACTTTGCAGGGGCAAAGGATCTAAGTTGAAACCTAATTCAATTGTGGGAATGAAGTGGGATCCTCACCAGCTGATTTACTGATTGTGATTGCTTATTACATTCAAATATGTTCAGAAACACTGTTGGATATTTTAATCTTATATTTGTGTTTTATCTGATTGGACCATTAACATCACCTGAGTTTCCTCACAAACATTTAATGTCCTAGAATAACAGTTTTCAGGTCATGATTCCTGGATACCAGAAGTCTGTTGTGGGTGAAAAGGGCCTATCCACTAGAATTCTCATTTAGAAACAGAAAGAATTATTTTTGGTAGTGGAGAAAATGGGCAGCCTCAGGGGATACTGCTTTTGCTGAAAAAGGGAGAGTGTTTGATGACCTTAGATAAGAGTTTTCAGAAGAGCAGCAGGATTTAAGTAGGCTTGCCCAGATTTCTGAGTCATCTGTTGGAAAGCAGGGTTGTCTTAGATATATATTTAATTAACTGAAAGCTTTTCAGTACAACAACAAAAACCTCCTGGGAATTAGTGATACAAAAGGACAACAAATGTCTAATAAAATTCAGTTTTTGACTGCTGGTCCTATTTTCATTCCCCTCAGAAACAAGATAGAAGACCAGGATCCTCATGTTTGATACACTGCTTTCTTTCTCTATCTTTCAGTATAATCCAAAACATTTTATTACTATCTAGTAAAATTTTCTTTTCTTGTGACAGTACAGTTTACTTCTCCTTTTTGCCTTTTCCCAAGACTCACTAGATTGAACTAGACTGAAAAATTCCTGAACATCTGAGGGAGCAGTATCTCATCTATATTACTTTGCTGGTATATTTTTTTCTGTTTTAACTAGGTGTGATGCAGTGGTAGATATGGCATATTTAGAGAACCAATAACCTGTTTCTCCATACCATTTCCTTTGACTTCTTCTGTCTCAGTTGTATGAAACTCATAACTTCACTCTTTCAAAATAATCCCAACTTTCAGATAAGAATCCACTTGTGTGGGCATGTAAAAAGCGTCAGCACAAATTTTCATGTTCCAGTTTTTATTAACTCAGTTGGCCAGTTTAGTTCTGCATATGTAGGTCCTTATCAGTAAGGCCAGTCTATAATTAACAGAAATGCACTGTGTATATTAAAAATTAAGTCATATTAGCAAGTCCTTGAATTAAAAAAGCAACATGTGAGGTGATGGTAACTTAATGGCAGATGGAACTCAATGAATCACAGAAGAGAAAGGTTTACCTGTAAATTCAAAAATAGATGACCATGTGTGAGGTGCTGTCAGACAGAACAATAAATATACGATACCTTCCTTGCATTTGATGATAGGAAAATTAAAGCACATAAAAGAGATCTGCAGACTATGTTGTGCTCTTAATTAATGTGTTGTTGAGATGGCTGATGTGCAGAAAAAGTGCACATCCTGACCTGATTGAAAGAGTAACTTTTAAGTTACACTGGAACAAATTTACTGGACTTGTATGCAGATTGCATATGTTCATGCACATAGGAGAAAGCCAGGTGAATTTAGTCCCTTGGAAGGGGCTGGTACCAGGTAACTGGGGGGAAAATGTTTAGGTGGACTAAAAAATATAAACTCCTGAACAAACAAAGCTCCAAACAGGGAAGCTCCAGAGTTAAACTTCTTGGGAAGCTGTTAAGAAGGAACATACTGGATTGAGCAGTATCTTATCATTTTTTTAGTATCAACTGAATCAATTTCTAAAAACAATGATTGGATTTGTGAATCCAAATAATTTCTTTTACTTTGAATTCATGCCTAAAGGAAGAACTCTGCTACACTCTTTCTATTTTTAGTCCTAAATATTTTTTTTTTTACTATGAGGAAATGAAAGTAGTAGAGTCTAGCAAGGATCATTAACAAACCTTCGGAAGCTTCTGTTTTACTTGAAAGCAGTAGTAGATTTACCATACTAAGCTGCATTCCAAGTGTTGCTCTTGATAATATAGAATTAATGTGTGTTGGTTTTGAAAGAAATTGTACACACAAAATAAAAATCCACTTTCAGTTAGCTGTGGCCTTCAGGGTTGTATTTAATTGACTTTAGGACAGAGAGCAGGGTTATCTCTCTCATCTCATAGACCAGCTGTAGTGCTGCTTCCAGCAATGAAACATTTCAGCCTTTAGGAGAGAAATCCTTCAGTAAAAGAGGGCTGTTAATGCTCTTGGTAATATTGTGAACAGGATTGTCGCTAAGTGCCCCATATGACATTGGGATTCTGGCACTGAAGAATAACTTAGCGTGAAATAAATTACTTTCACTCCTATCCAGGATATCAGAAGGATCTGCAGTAGTTGCCCTTGAGCTAAAGGGCAAAAAAGAAAAAGGGAGTTTGATCTTAATAATGCCTTGCTAATTCTCATTAATGAGTGGGATATCCTTTGTGAATTATAAAAGGAATAATGAAATGAAAGAAAAATGTATTGATAAAAAGCAATTAGAATAAATCCCAAAGAAGACCAACTCATGAGAATATAGAGGTTGGTTTAAGCTTGAGTAGTTAGAGCAATCATATACACATTTTAAATTAATGTACTTTTTTCCCCAGGTTCTAGATTTGCAGTTGGCCATGGGATAGTTAATGAGGTCATACTGTACTCTTTTTTAAATTCTTATTTCAAATTTCCATAGCTGTAGCAATTTTTCAAATGCTTTAAAAAGCCATTAGGGTCTTTTTTTAAAAAAAAAAAAAAAAAAAGAGCTGATACAGGAAGAATTAAAGAATTTCCAGAAAGCTATTTGGAATTGCTTCTGAATTATTTAAAGAGTGGGTAAATAGAACAAACAATTTTTAGCCACATCCCACACTACTAGGGTTTGTGCCCACTGTTGCAGATACACACATTTACTAATATTTAAAGCAATACTTTATTCTTACAGTTCACACTTCTCTAAAATTTCCTTAAATATTTTGGATGCTGATAATTTTTTATTTCCTAATAATCGTGCATAAATATTAAACTATATAAAACACCACCTAAATATTAAATATTTTTTTTAAAAAAAAAGCTATCTGATAACAAGTACAAGATGGCCAGCTCCACAGGAATCAGAAATAGCTAGAATTGTGGTGAAAATAACTCTGTCAAACTCATTTGCAAATACCTGAAGTATTACATATTTCTTTTTCTCTGTAGTTGAATGGCACTGTTGTTGTGGTTTAGCTCTGGCAGTCAGCCAGCCCCATGCAGCCACTTGCTCACTCCCCTCTGATAGGATAGGGAAGAGAATTACAAGGGCAAAAGTGAGAAAACTTGCAGTTGAGATAAAGAGAGTTTAGTAGGTGAAGTTAAATCTGCACATGCAAGCAAAGCGAAGCAAGGAATTCATTTACCGCTTCCCATGGGAAGGCAGATGTTCAGCCATTCTCAGCAAAACAAGGCCCTGTCGTGTAACGGTGACTTGGGAAGACAAACAATAATTATGAATGTCCCCCTGCTTTATCTTTCTTTCCCAAATTTCTTTGCTGAGCATGATGTCACATGGTATGGGACATTCCTTTGGTCAGTTGGGATCAACTGTTCTGGCTGTGCTTCCTCCCGGACACTTGCTAACATCCAACCTACTTGCCTGGAGGAACAGAGTGAAAAACAGAGAAGGCCTCAGTGTTATAAAGTACAGTAAAACAAAATATAAGAAATAGCAAATATAAAAATTATAACAAATCTCAAAAAATGTTACTAACCCCCTCCATATTCTTAACCTTACTCTTTTCAAATCATAGCTTTTAGTTTTAATAATCTCTTCTCTTGTTATTACCACTCTAATATCAAAACATTAATATTCTAGCCATTCTAAAAATAAACTCTTGAAAATGTTTATTTTAAGATTGTTGAAAAATTACATTCAATTTTTAAAGTTTTAGTTTAAAACCAAAGTAAGGATATTTTGGAATAGGTTTAAGTTGGGAAATAATTTGCATTACACTTTTGTCTGATTAAGCCAATTAAATATATTTTTGAGCAGTTGGAAATTTCAGATATGCACTTAGGCGTGTCTAAGTCAAAGGGTCTTCACAAAATTGTGGGTGTTAGCTGTGCTGTTGGTAAGGATCCATATATGTCATATTGTCTTGCCCTTTGTGGGCAGTTACACAATTGCACTGAAACTTAATGAAAGAAGAGTAAGATCACGCATTTTACATCAGAGAGAGCAGACATAAGATATTCACAGATAACTTAGTTATCACGGACTTATTGATCAAGAAAAGCTAACATAATATCTTTAACTCATTCCAGTCTATAAAATCAATTCTGTAAGATCATGCTGATGACTGCCTGATCACTATCTGTAATGTAGAAATTAAGTAAATCACAAGGTAAGTTCCAGATCACATCCAGGTGGATACCTGTGGTATTGAATGGTCAAAATGTTAGAAGTTGTATTTATAAAGTACTGCTCATCTGGCTAGGCAAAAAAAAAAGCTTCCAAAAAATAGTTTATGAAAGGCTGCAAATTCCTAATCTTAGCAGACTTTTGTGGTAGCTGTAATATAGAGAACAATATTAATCAGCTCAGGGTAGATTTATGGGCTATTTATTTGTAACTCAGCACACAGTCATAACACCCTGGTTAATATTTTTAGAAGAGATTTCAAGATTTAATCACATTTCAAATTTGATAATGCTGCCATTTAGCTTATCACAACAGTAGGTTAAAATCCTATTACTGCTGCTTACATTAAACGTACAACCATACCAGAAAAAAAAAAAATAAAAACCCCAAACAAACTGTGAGGGAAAAAAAGTATTTCTGGATTTAGTATTACTAGAATTGTATAATTGTATGGAGTTTATTCAAAAAAGTGCTAATCTGAACTGCTATTCTGGCTACAGATGCAGAGGGATAGAATGATAGTAGTTTGTTAATTTACTTTTTGAAAGAGCGGGCCAATTTTTTTACAAATGAGCAAGACTGAAAAATTTGAGGAGAAGAGAAAAAATTAAGGTGTATAGAGGAGGATTGCATGTGAATACAAAGAGTATTGCTGCCAGTAGAGGGTGAGATGGGAACTGGCATCTCACGCACACTCAAAAGCCTACCAATCTCTTCTTTGCCTCAAAGAGTTCCTGCACTGAGGGCACCTAACTGGAACCTCCTGGTCTTTTATAGCAAAAAGAAAATCCAAGCAATTCTCATCTGTATCTGACATGGTAATCAAAAGTCTATTGCACTCCTGATTAACTACTGATTCTTCCCTGGATCAATGTAGCTCACTAATTTTACTGTAAGGTCATCTGCTTTTCAGAAGCTCATTCTAATATTTCTCAAGTTCCCCTTGAAGCTACATTCCATGAAAAACTGGTTCTGCAGTACCAGGTTTAACATTCAGTGCTACAATTCCTAACTCTTTGTCAAATCACTTCCTGCCAAGTTATATTCATTGACTGCCCGAAGTCCTTATGGCAACCCTAAGTATAACTAAAACCATCCTATCTCTATGTTTGATTCCCTGTGGCAAAAGCAGTGCCTGCTTGCTTACGAGTACCTTTCTCCAGACTGCAATGCTTCTAACCAAGGTCTCAATAATTTCTTACAATTTCAGCCAAACGTGTCCAAATTTTAACAGCCCTGAATAATAGTATATCTTTTACATCTAAGCCCGAAATGTGACCAGCACTGAGAGTCTGTGCGGAAGCCAACAGCACATCAGTTTCTTGCTCTAAAGAGAAACTCACAGGATTCCGACAGCAACACAACATGCTAAATTTTCAATAATTGAATGCAGCAGTGAATAGTCACATCAATGTGTTTGATCACATAAGGACAGAGCTTTGAAAGGATTATCAAGGCCTGCATAACCATGGTTTATTGAATTATGGTTTTGATCAAAATTTACAGTCAAAAAAGAACTCCTCTTTGTTGAATCTGATGTAAAATCTGAGGTAAATTTGTATTGTAGGTTGTCTATTAGCCAGCTCAGACACCATGAGCAACTTATTAATGATAAATATTTCTTTGGACATGCATTCTATTACAACCTGTTAAATATAGAATGTAGAAAATAATCCTGGTTTCAGTGCTTCAAAAACCTGTTAAAACAATTTGTTTTGTTTCTTTTCTTAGATTTCCCTGGCAAAATATCATATTGAAGCTTGATTATTTAAGTCCCACATAAGTTGCTGCATTTAGAACATTTGCTAATCTCTAGAGCATTGATAGTCTACTCCATTGGCACAGAGCATCCATAAGCACTGAGAAGCCTCAAGAAAGTTCTAACTGAAACCTAAAGTTGAAGAGATCTCTTGTTCTTCACAAAAATACCCACTCTTCATGGTGTTCTTCTTGCATATCATTATTCAAACATAGAATTTAATGAGCCATTAGGATGGGCTAACAACAACCATCAAATACCAATAATTGAAAGTGCAGACATAGAACTCTAGTTTCTTCTGAAGCAAGTCCTGAGATAATGTTAAAATCTGTACACTTAAATTCCACAAATTTGTAACAGAAACAGCAAGGTTTGTATGGATGCAGAATGAATGAAACACGTGCATAAGCGTCAGAAGGAAAGGTACAAAAAGGTTTTAAAAGGTAGTCTGCACTAGGAAGGAAAGGGCACCCTTCCCCATGCACTGAGGAAGATGTTGCTTATGGCAAGATGAAAAGGTTTGCACTCTGAAAAGGTCACAGTACAGATGATTTCCTGGATGAAGACCACTACCTCCACACAAGAAAGAAGGCTAGGTTGCTGCATACAGTACCCACCATTCTGGTTTTATGTTTGCTCAAAAGAACAGACTATGCACCCACAAGCGACTGAAAACATACAATAGGCACAAACTTTGCCAAACAAGATGTGGTTGCAAGATTATGTAAAAAATTACCTTACTTAAAATAACTAATACACAGGCATTCAGTATTTTTCTTTCTTTAGTTTCAACCATTGATTTATTTCTGTTTATGGTAAATATCCTTTATTCATCTGGAATTCTTAAAGTTCCCAAGTAAATATTTCTCATTTAGTCCATTTCCTTCAGGTGAAAAGTTACCATGTATCTCTGTACAACTATGTCTTTCAGAAATCCAATTTCTTCACTCTAGTTTTGATGCAGCTGTACTCCGCCATTCAAATTCACAAATGTTTGTAAGAAAACAGCACAAGAAATGAAGTAGATTCTCACTTGTGTAATTTCCCTGAAAAGTAGTAATCACAATTAACCTTCTCAGTAGATGTGACAGAAGTTCAATGATAGCAGAAATAATGTTGCTTTAGGAAGTTCTCAGGGTTTGGAGACTGAATATTCACCATGGCTCTTGAAGAAAGGTAAATACTAGAATTTATACATCAGCATTTCTAAAACATCCATAGGCAAAGCAAAAGAGTTCAACAATTGTATTGCCTTCATGCTTCCTAAATGAATGTCTCAGAAATATCTTATGCTACAGAGATTGAATGCTTTTAACAAGTTAATATACTAAAGTTATATATAAAGAGAAGCTATCGGTCCATTAAACAATAAAATGTGAAGTATTTATAAGGTAGACTGTGAGACCCTGAAGTTTTGCAGGATCTGTTGCTCCAGCTGGATCCCTACAAGTCTATGGGGCCTGATGGATTCATTCCAGAATCCTTAAAGAGCTGGCTAGTGTAATCACAAAACCTCTTTTGATGATTTTTGAGCAGTCTTGGGACTCCACAGGGGTCCCAGTTGACTGGAAGCTGGTGAATGTTGTCTCAGTTTTCAAGAAGGGCAAGAAGGAGGACCCTGGCAACTACAGGCCTGTCAGTCTCACTTCAGCGCCTGGTAAAGCTGCGGGGAAGATTATTCTGGGAGGTATTGAAAAACACTCGAAAGACAACTCTGTCATCTGTCACAGCCAGCATGGTTTCATGAGAAGAAATCCTGCTTATCAAACCTGATTTCTTCTTATGACATGGTAACCCACCTAGTTGATCAAGGGAAGCCAGTTGATATAATCTTTTTGGATTTCAGTAAAGCTTTTGATACTATTTCTCACAGGATCCTTCTGGACAAACTGTCCAGTACACAGCTGGATGAACACATCATGTGGTGGTTGAGCAAGTGTCTCATGGGTTGAGCACAGAGGACAGTAGTGAATGGGGGAACATCAGACTGGTGAGCTGTCACTAGTGGGGTTCCATTTCAGGCCTTGTGCTCTTCAACATCTTCATAAATGACTTGGACATAGGACCGGAAGGGATACTAAGAAAGTTTCCAGATGAATCAAAACTGAGAGGAACTGTTGTCTCCCTTGAAAGTAGGGAGGCCCTGCAGACAGACCTTGGCAAATCAGAGGACTTTACCAAACATATGAAGTTCAACAAGGGGATTCTGCAGATTCTGCACCTGGGATGGGGCAACCCCTACATGTATGGACAGACTGGAGAATGACATGCTGGAAAGCAGTGCCACGGAAAGGGACCTGGGGGTCCTGGTCAATGGCAAGTTGAACATGTGTCAGCAGTGCCCTGGCAGTCCTGGGGAGCATCAGGCAAAGCATCGCCAGCTGATCAAGGGAGGGGATTGTCCCACTCTGCTCTCCACTGTTGTGGCCTGACCTGGAAGATTGTGTGCAGTTTTGGGCACCACAGTATAAGAAAGACGGTATAAGCTCTTAGAGGTCATGCAAAGGAGGCCAATGAAGATGGTGAAGGGCCTGGAGGGGAAGCCGTATGAGGAGTGACTGAGGTCACCTGGTCTGTTCAGCCTGGAAAAGAGGAGACTGAGGGGAGACCTCAGTCTCACATCTTCCTTGTGAGAGGAAGAAGAGGGGCAGGCACCGATCTCTTCTCTGTGATGACCAGCAACAGGACCCAAGGGAATGACCTAAAGTTGTGTCAAGGAAGGTTTATATTAGATATTAGAAAAAGGTTCTTCACCCAGAGGGTGGTTGGACACTGGAACAGGCTCCCCAGGGAAGTGGTCACAGCACTAAGCTTGAGAGAGTTCAAGAAGAATTGGGATGATACTCTGGTGCACATGGTGTGACTCTTGGGGATGGTCCTGTGCCGCATCAGGAGTTGCACTTGATGATCCTTGTGGGTCCCTTCAAACTCAGCATATTCTGTGATTCTTTGATTCTGTAACAAGGTAAAAACCATAAGTCGGTTTTGTGTGTGAGTACTGTCACACACATATTGCTTGCTATACCGGAAAATTATCAGCAGGCCAAGATCATTACTGATCAAGATGCCCTTATATTCCTCTTTAACTTTTTTCTGTTACCTAAATATAAATCAGAAATAAAAATCTGCCAACTTTTAAAAGCCCCAAATCTGAAAATTTCCAAAAGACAAACCCAATTTTAACAGATGTTTGTGTGTAAAAGAGTTTTTTGCATTACCTAGAAAATATTTAAAAATGACAAACATTAAAAGTAAAGTGGGACTACTCTATGAATGAGTTCATAGCTATTGATTCATTTATTGGTGCTTAAATCAGGCTATAAAACATAAAACAAGAGAGTAGACTTACAATATATCTGTTCTATTAAATCTAATACCCCGAAACTACTTTTTTGCTTAAAAACAACCAGGTTGGTACAGCTCAACATATCATCCCCTTCATCAAGGAGAGAAATAGAATTCAGGAAGGCAGGACCAGAAAAGCTGCAGAACTGTTCCAAAAAAGCAGATGAAACTATGTAGGGACAAATGTAAGGTTCCACACTTAGTCAGAAATCACAAGCTCCAGAGTCACTCAGGACAGAAATTTTGGAATATTAAAGCAGGTACAAAATCCTTCCTCAGCTTTGGGCCTGATGAAATCTGAACTGGAGAAAGTGCTTTTAATTTTGGAAAAAAACCTCTTTAAAACAGACAAATAGCAAATTATCCTTAGCCTACATGGTAGAAAAGGTAAATAGTGACCATTGTGTAACAGTTTAAAAATAAAAATATAACCAAACAACAGCACAGATTTTTGGTGAAGATGAAGAACTTCAGTTGCAAGCTGTCTTCATTATGTACAACAATGCAATTTCAGCTTTGGGAATAATTTACACTCTGCTCTTGTGCTTGACTATTCTCTGAGTGAAAAAATTTTTCCTTCTATCCAGTGTGAAACTTTTCTCTAGTCTCAACTCACATTTCTAGTTTCTTGTCCTCCCACCATTTACCGTTGTGAAGAGCCACAACCCATCTTCTTGATTACTATTTGTAGGCTTCTGCAGGCTGCCATTAGGTTTCCCTGAATTCTTCTCCAGATCTGGTCCCTCAGCCTCTCCTCAAAAGTTGGGTGCTCCAGGACCCTGCAGCAACAGTGACCTTTGCTGCACTCGTTCTACGTAAATGATGTCCTTTCTGCAATGCATGGCTGGAGGTGGAGGAAGCGAGACTACAGTACCTAAGTGTGGGGTCACTAGTGCTAGGCAGATAGACCTTATCTCTTCCCTTATGTACTGCCTCTGTTCCTGTGAATACTGGCCAGGATACTGTTGGAGACCTCTACAGTAAGGGCTTTTTTCAAAGGCCTGGAAAGCATAGGTTCCATTCCTATATCTAAATATTTGCAATGTCTTTGTATCCACACATACACAACTAGCACTGAATCTAAAACTCTTAATACTTTCTAGCATATTAAAATCAGAGTTCAATGTAATTATTATTAAAAAGATATTAAAGCCAGAGGATATATGCAGATAAATATTGAATATCAGGAAGCAGCCTTCACACTGAGAAGTGATCAGTTTTGTTGAAACTGGAAGAATGAGACTGCCTATCAAACCACTTGTTCAGGATTGTGTGAAGTAAATAAAAAGCAGGCTGAGTTGCATCACAGTGGAAAAGTCATGCTGCTACAAGGAAGTTTTTTCTCTCTAGGAGGGCCCTTTTGATGCCTGTAGTGGACAGTTGGAGCCTCTCTAGCACTTTGAAACCCTTCATGCTACGTTTGCTTTGTTATGGGATTGCTACCTAGGTACACAAAACCTGTCTTGCAGATGGTGATTGAGAAATAGAAATTTCCGGGTTGTGTTTTGCAAATGTGCATAGGAAAGATAGGGGAAAGGTGTAATTGAAAGGAACTGAGAGGATGTAATCAATATGAGTGAAATTTAGTCAATGTTATTGAACCACTTTTGCACCCAACAGGAAAACTGAAGATGAAAAATAATGAAGGTTGCATGTATCACTCACAATTTGCAGTGCTGGGGAGAGGTTCCAGTTTGCAGGGAAAGGTTCCAACAGTTTGGAAGGAAGGAAACATCAAAATTATTGTCAGGAAGCGCAAGAAGAAGGATGAGGCCTTGTCAGCCCTCGTGTGGATCTTCAGGAATGTGATAAAGCAAATCTTTCTGGAGACCCTTTCCAAACACATGAGGAATGAGAATGTGATCAGGAATTAGCAATATGGATTTACCATAATGAAATTGTGCTTAATCAATCTTATATGACTGACTTGGTGGTTGAGGGGAGGGTAGTACTTGTTGTTATCCTGTTACAGAAAAGCTTTCAATGGTCTCCTGCAGCATCCTCTGAGACAGGTGAATGAACAGTAAATGAATTGAAAACTGGCTGAACTGCTGGACTCCAGCTGAAGGCTAGTCAGTATTGATGTACTCCAGGGGCTGACCCAGAGTGCAATACCTCTTAAAATTTTTGTTAATGACCTAAAGGATGGGGCAGAGTGTACACTGAGCAAGTTTGCAAGTTGTACAAAACTGAAAGGAGTGACTGATACAGCAGAGAGTTGCTGTGATTCAAAGGGACCTTGACAGGTTGTAGAAATATACAGAGAGGAATTTTATGAAGTTCAATGTTACAGGGAAATGCCAAGTCTTGCACATGGGCAGGAATAGCCTCAGGCACTAGCATACAGTGGGGGCTAAACAACTTAAGTTCAGTATATCCCTATTCACTACCACACAACAAAGGCTTTGCTGTACTTTTCTGTAAGTAATAATATGTAAAAAACAGGTCACTACATTTAAGAATGATTTTAAGGGCCAAGTTGAACTTTCAAAGTTGAAAATCCATTTGTGTGCAACACAGATGGAAGTTAGAAATTCATTCCATTGAAACACCATCACCAAATTAAAAAATAATTAGGAGACTGCCAGTCTTGCAAATTGAACTTTTAAGAGTCCAATCTTAGTGAATGTCTTAACACTTCAGACTGAATTGTTTCATTATTCTAATTTCAGCACACATTTTCTCTAAAAATCTTCAAAAAGAAAAGTTTGTGAAAGATGCATTTCAAAATGTTCTTTGCCAAGTGTGTTGGGTTTGCATGACAAGGTTTGAGTGGCGGGAAAGTGCTGTAGTGGCTTCTGTGAGAAGCTACCAGAAGGTTCCCCCATGTCCGACAGAGCCAATGCCAGTTGGCTCCAAGATGTATCTGCTGTTGGCCAAAGTTGAGCCCATCAGTAGTGGTAGTAGCATAAACTGGGATACATATTTAAGATGGGGAAAAAAGCTGTGCAGCAGCAATTGCAGCTTGAGAGAGGCATGGGAATATGTGGGAGAAAGAAGTCTGCATTCACCAACGTCAGTGAAGATGAAGGAGGATAAGGTACTCCAGGCGTGAGAATAGAGATTCCCCTGCAGTCCATGGGGAAAAACATGGTGAGGCACTCGTCCTGTAGCTTGAGGTGAAGCAGAGATCCACCTGCAGCTAAGGCTGGAGCAGGTGGATGCCAAAAGGAGTCTGTGACCCTGTGAGAAGTCTGTGCTGGAGTAAGCTTCTGGTGCAACCTGTGACCCCATAGAGAACCCACACTGTAGCAGCTTGTTCCTGAAGGAATGCACCCCTGGAAGTGAAGGGGAGAATTGTAGCCTGTGCAGAGGACTCATGTTGGAGATGTCTGGGAGGGACCCCATGCTGGAGTAGGGGAAGAGTGTGAGGAAGCAGGAGCAGCAGAGACAACATGTAGCCTCCATTCCCTGGCCCCCTGTATCACTGTGGGGGTAGAAGGTAGAGAAAATGGGAAGTGAAGTTGAGTCCAGGAAGAAGGAAGAGGTGGGTGGAAGGAGTTTTAAGATTTAGTTTTGTTTCTCCTTATCCCGAGAAATTATTTCTTATTACTCTGATTTGATCAGTAATAATTTCCCAAAGTCAAAGCTGTTTTGTCTGTGATGGTAATTGGTGAGTGATCTCTCCTTGCCCTTGTCTCAACCCATAAGCTTTTTGTTATATTTTCTCTCCCCCATCCAGCTGAGGAAGGAAGCAATAAAGCAGTGTTGCTGGGCACCTGACCTCCAGTCAGGATCAACCCACCACACCAACCTTCAGATCTGTTCATGGTAGGTTATCATACCATGCAGCAGGCAGTAGAGGAGTTATTTTTTGTAATTAATCATGTAAGCTTTCAAAACTCACCAGTAGTATCACTATGGGCATGTGACTATTAAAATCTTTTTATACTCTACTGCAGTATCTCAGGCAAAATAGTTGGACTCAAGTCCTTTGTCTGGAATACCTTTCACAGAATGCAAGCTAAGGTTAATGAAGTTTAGTGGTGCTTTTGGGGCTACCAGCTTGCTAGCAGAGCTCCTGTTAGGCAAAGGTAAGATAGCCACCAAATATTGCTCAAGTATTCTTAATAAATGTAGTGGCCCTGATAGAGAGACTATTGTATACTGAAGAGTCAATGCTCCACCAACATTTGGCCTGAGTGGCTGCCAGTCTATGCTGTGCAGTACTCCATGTGTTACTTGGCCTCAAGGACTGTGCAGTTCTACACATACACTTTGATGAAGGATAAGTTCATCCTCTCCTCTCCGAACCTCTCCTTTCCTTTCCTCTCCTCTCCAAACCTCTCCTCTCCGAACCTCTCCGAACCTCTCCTTTTTTTCCCTTTCCCTTTTTCACCTGTCTTACAATAATCATATTTTCTTCTATGTACAGCAATTTTTTGTAGTCTGGAACAATTTCAACTGATCAAATGTATCACTGAGGCTATGTGCAGAATTGATTTCTTTTCCTTCTGGTGATGGGGTTAAAGAAAAAAAAGTCAAGATTTCACAATGGAAGATTCTATAGCTGGTTCCCAACTGGCATCAGTGATGATGCTACTGGCATGTCCTTGTCTTTATCCTGAAAAATAGGAATGTTTTCATAAATACAACTTCTTGAAGAAAATCCTAAAAACCTCTAAAAATAGCAATAGCAGCAAACCTCACCACAAATAGGTATTTTGTGCAGAGTGCCATTCCCTGACCTGAGAGGCCTGATGCTGTATCATTCCAGGTTTTCATCATCAGGGATGTAATACTTCTCCAACTTACTATCATCTTTTCTGGACTATTGATTTGTGGATTTCTTGTTGGGATTCAAAAAGAACCAAGCACCTCCTGGTGCAAAACAATAAATGCAAGTGTTAAGACTATACTAAAAATTGGTTAAAGCTCTCATGTTCCTTTTTCTATTCCCAGCACTGTTGTCCCTGCAGACCCCAGTCTCAGGATGCTACTAATTACTAATGTAATGTCTTGTAATAAAAGATTTTCTACATCATTGCAAGATGAGAATTTTAGTCATGACCTGATGCTTAAAAGGTAAAATTTCTAGTGCTACATGATCTTGCTATGACAGTGAAATTCAGAATTGCCACTGATGGTATTATGCAGGAATAGGTCCCAGTGTGCATAGTTTAGGAGCAAAATATTCCTCACGGCAACTTGCTATTTCTTTATGTACATATCCTATACCTCTTTGGATTCACACAAACCCACTTACCTGAGTAATATTTCATTAATTGAATTTTTAGTACTCTCTTATTGACACCCAGGGCTTCTCCAGACATGCAGCTTCTGACATTCCATGGAGTTTTTCATTGCAGATCTCATGCCAGATGTTTTTTCAAAACGTTTCTGAATATCAAGTTAAATCCTTTTTAACACAGTGTAGAACTTCCAAAGAGAAAAAACAAATTAACACCCCACACATCTCAGTTTATTTCTCAGATTATTAGACAATAAACAGTTCAACAAATTTTAATCCTAAATATATCCCTAATGCTATTAGAATAACACATATTGACTGAGTTATACAACAGGGAATTAAAGTATGGGAAACAATAAAAGGCTCAAGAAAAACACACAACACAAACTAGACAATTATCCATTTGTTTTTGAAAGGGGAATCTTCAAGCAAGAAGCACTGTTTGTAGATAAAATTTTCCAGGCAGACTATGAAGGCTCCAGTAGAGAGCACTTTTCAGGGTTTTGTTTGTTTGTTTGTTTGTCTGTTTGTGAGTTTTTAAAGTCAAGAAAAATCTCCTTTACCTATTCCTACTGGTTCAAAGATTGTGGCAGAAGAGAGCTAGAAATGCAGGCTGTAAGACAGAATTGCAGCTCTGATTGTAATATTTTAATCTCACAGATATTGCGAGATCCCTATGGGTTGTATTTCATGCTTATTGCTCTGTTGCTTACCCTCATGTAGTTTTAACCTAGAGATCTTTTTCTGATTTGGCACTGAAAAGATTACATAGATGAGAGAATTTATCTACCTTTCTATTCTTTTTTTCTTTCTTATCCCCTGTTTCATATAGATTAAACACATTGCCATTGTCAATTTCTTTTGTCTTAATAGTTAGGGTATGCTATTATTAAGAGAATCAACAGTAATTATGGAATATATCAGCAAACAGAAACAGGATAAGAAGGTTTAGGTTCATAATGTTATTAGCAACACTGATAGTCGAAGTAATGAAGGGTTTATGGTTTCAGACAATTCAATAAAACTCATGAGACTGACTCTTAATTACAGTATTGTAAAGCAAATGTTCTCTCTTTCAATGTCTACCTTGAAAATGTTTTAAATTAACAGATACAACACAGGTATGAAACGTATCAGATATCTGTAGAAAAAAGAGATTGATCCTGACATATGAGGCTTCAGAACACACCAGCAAAATACATTTTGCAATTTTTTTTTTCTCAACCAAATTTTTCAAGTAACACCTGTAAAAAAAAAAGAGGATTGTTGAAAATGTAAGTACATAAAATAAAACCTCATGTCTTAAGGACTAAAAATTCTGACTAACCTTGAAGAAACACCAACATTCCCTCATCAATTTCTGCCACAATTCTATACAAAATACTTCTGTTTCTTTTCTTGGTTGTGGTGAAACTCGAATCATAGTCTAAGGGAGGACAGTATATTCCCATGATTCTCTGATGTACTGTGGCTTCATGATGTACTTGGAAACTTTATATCGTGGTGAAACACAGGGTGAGGCAGGCACATAAACAAAACCCCAGCTCTCAGTAACAAAAAAATCCAAGCTTTATTTACTAAGTGGGACAGGTATAGTGAGTGAATAGCAATTTAACACATACACACATGCACAAACATACGCACACACGGTACAGAACACGTGCACACCATTTAAGGTCTATGGCCCAGTTGTGACCAGCAACATGGATGTCGTGGTGGAGGACATTCCTTGAAGCTAGCTGACATGCTTCAGAATTAGCAGGCGGACTGGCCTCTTTGTATGGCTCTTCCACCTTGGGCTTAGCCTTCTGCATGGCTTCAGATGCTTGGGGACACATTGTAAGGCCCCAGGTCTTGAGCTACAAACTCACCAAAGGGGTTTTACTTTAAAAATATAGAAGGCTCCAACAATATCCATCCTCCAGATTATTAGAAAAGCCCTCAATTCTGTTAGCACTTTAAGAGAGAGTGCATAGGAGAAAATGCTGCACATAGTTTCTCAGGAGCTACTTTTACTGGTAAACTTTCAAAAATAAGGTAACTCGGCAAAAGTTTAAACGGCAACATACAACCAAAATAAAGCATTCCACAAAGCATTGATTTAGCACATCCTAACACATACAGCCTGGCAAAATCCAACCCATCTGTTCCAAGCTACCCAAAATATTAAGGAAGAAGCTGCTCTGGCGTTGCATCATGAGGCTCACAGGGGCTGGGGTGTGGTATAGGACATTGCCTCACCTTCATGAAATTCGAAATTTCAGTATGTCTAGAGCCAGTTAGCAGTTTCCTGGGTCACTTCTTTTGCAGAATATGTGAAAGAGGGGTGCTTTGTTTCTTTCTCATTCACACCTAAAATATCGAACAGGTGGACTGGTTTTGGCTGGGGTAGAGTTGATTTTCTTGACAGTGGCTGGTATGGAACTGTGT
Organism: Chiroxiphia lanceolata; assembly: GCF_009829145.1. Classification (NCBI taxonomy): domain Eukaryota; kingdom Metazoa; phylum Chordata; class Aves; order Passeriformes; family Pipridae; genus Chiroxiphia; species Chiroxiphia lanceolata. The sequence goes on from NC_045637.1 coordinate 75,591,165, forward strand.
TTTGGATTTGTGCTCAACACAGTGATGCTAATATAGAGATGTTTTTATTATTGCTGAGTAGGGCTTACACAGAAACCAGACCTTTTCTGTTTTTCGTACTACCACACTGGTGAGGAGACTATGGGTACATTGGAAGTTGGAGGAGGCACAGCTGGGAGAGGTGATTCCAGCTGACCAAAGGGATATTCCATACCATATGATATCATGTTTGGTATATAAAGTGGGGGGGAAAAGGAAGAAGTGGGTGGGATGTTTGGAGAGATGTTGTTTGTCTTCCCAAGTAAACATTATGTGTAACGGGGCCCTGCTCTCCTGGGGATGGCTGAATACCTCCCTGCCCATGGGAAGAAGTGAGTTAATTCCTTCTTTTGCTTTGCTTGTGTATGCGGCTTTTGCTTTCCCTATTAAACTGTCTTTATCTCAACCCACGTGTCTTTTACCTTTTGTCCTTCTGATTTTCTCCCTGATCCCACTGGTGTGGGAGTGGGTGAGTGGCTGCGTAGGACTTGGTTGCTGGCTGGGGTTAAACCATGAGAGCAGGCCATATGTAATCCAGAGGTATGTGACACATCTCCGGTTAACAATTATCTGTGCTTTCCTTGTTTTCCCAGCATTTATGGACATCATCTAATGACATAGAGCTGGGTAGTGTAGTCAAGGCCTCATATTATCTGATATCCTTTTGGGAAGGCTTCACCCTGTGACATTTTAAATACCAGGTCAGTTTCTCACATTCATACACACACAATCTTTTTAATGACTGAAGAGAATATATATATTTTTGCAGTAGCTTTATCTGTTTTCAAATACACTTCTGTGACATAATTTATGGGATTTTAAAGTCTATATACCATGTACTATATGTAATTCCTTATATGGTTAAATACTTCATCAGCCTATAAGACATCAACAGCTTCAACAGTTTAATGGAATTATTTCAATAGTTTAATTGGAATTATTTCAAAACAATTATTTTTGGGATAAATAACTTTCTGAAATAGTCATTTATCTTTCTTCTGAGTTAAACCAATATAGTATTCATTATACCTTGCCTGGCATTAAAACACATACAAGTATACAGCTAGTATCATCTTAGTTTTGCTTTGAGGTTAGTTGAGTTTTTTTCTTTCCTTTTTTAATCCAGTAAATCAATATTCAGAGCCCACACTGTCCCCATTCATAAAAAGGACTGCTAAGAACTGCCACTTGAATCATATATGGTATATTATATCGTATGATATCCTCCTGCTTTATATTTAAACAATAGAAATTTTTTAAACATCTCCTGCATGCTTTTATCAGTACAAGCTACAGAGGCTCCCTGAAGTTTGTTCTATTGGGCTGTGAATATTTCCTGTAATTTTTTTTCTGTTGTTCTGCAATTATCATAGACCCCAAAGCCTTCCAGTTATTTTTTTCCTTTCCTGTTTTCAGATTCTTAATGTAAAAAGGTCAATCCTCAGTGAAGTATTGATATTGTTAGAAGAGTTACTTTACTCATCTGCAATATTTTGTTAGAAAACAAATATATGACAAATTTTATGCAAACAAAAAGATATAAGAGTCAGCAACTGGATCCTCATAGCTGTAGCACAGTAAACTAAACACTTGAGTACTTAAATAGTTGTGTGGTATGTACTACATCTCATTGCTTTAATATGGGGAGATCAGATTTCACCAAGGAAAGAAAAATTCTCTTATATTTAGTAATATGGATTAGTAAACAGTAATCACTTCCAAAAGGATTTGGTTGGAAATTCCCAAGGTTGCTAGTTAAGAACAAAGAAGAATTCATCTCTTAGACATTCTTTCCTTTAATTGAAAATGTCAGCTTCTTGAAAAATTACACCAAGCTGTAATTTCATGATTATTTACAATTGAGATATTCATTTGGATTCAGTAAACTCTGTTTAGACACCTGTCATGTCATTGAATATCAGCTTCAAATATTTAACCATGGACATGGTTAAATATTTCAGAGGAAAACTGTGGACCACTTACAAACTTATCCCACTTCCATTACATGATATAACACTGAACTATTAAATTTTTACTGGTATCTACAGTTGTTTGAGTTCATGTGTGGTTTATAATGTGGTGTTTGGGACTTGCATAAATTCTGCATTATACAAAATTAAATTGATTGAATGAAGTATTTCTCCTTTTACTTACTGAGGATTCTACTGATTCCTTTTAATTTTGAAATGTATAGTCTTGGCACATTCTGCAGACACATTTTTGTTTCATGTTGTTGCCATGACAACCATGATATTAATGTCCATGATGTGTATCAAGGTGGCTGACTACTGACTACCCTTCACTTCGAAAGACACTGTCTCTGGGAGGTTATAGAGGGCTAATTTAGTCTGGTACAATTAACAAACACAGAACTTTGGTCATGTACTGTACAGTGGATATCACATTGCACTGGGGCAATCCTCAGATACTGGGCAGTCCTCAGATACCAGGCAGTCCTCAGATACCAGTTACTTCCTTCCCATTAAACTTTCTTCCCATGAAAAGTAGGGGTGAAAAAGCTGAGAAGCAATCACCATGAGGTGGCAGCTTTCAAAGTGAAAGGCAAGATGCCTGTATGTGAAACACCTGTGTGCCATCAAAGAGAAGGGTCAATCAGAATCCAGTGGTTGCTATACTTCCTGGCACAGTCCCAGTCTACCTTAATACTTTTTAGTTTGCGGGAGTTGAGCCTGACACTTCAGCCTTCACTTCCTTTGCAACCCAAGACTGAGACCGTGCATTATTCAGTTGTGTAAGTTTATTCACATCACAATGTACTCATGGGCGTGATTGCTCCCACATACTCTAGAAAGACAACCTTTAGACGCAGTTTGATGCTTGATGGACCCTGCCTATATTTGCAGGATTTACAGGTTGTATTGAGCAGCTACGCTGGCTAGAGGATGGATGGAAGATATTATACATCAGTGAGACCTGTTACTTTATAATTTTCCGAGAAAAATAACAGTGATTTTGGTTTTCTTTTTCTGCAGAAATCTCAAAGAGAATTTTGCTCTACTACATGTCTGTTAGCCTACTTTCTCTGTACAGTGAAAAATAATGTCACACTAAAAAAAACAAACAACAAAACAAAACAAAAACAAAAACAAAAGAATGGTTGTGTCTGAAGCTTCTTCTTCATTCCAGGATCAAGAATTAATATATTACCTCTCTCCTGATTCCTCTGATTATGCACCTCTGTTTCACATGAATAGTCAACGTTATTGTTAGCGGGTTCAATTAAACAGCTTTCATTCTACTTCCTCACAGCCTTAGGCAGTAGGTCTCCACAATATTTCTCAGTTCTGAATAATAACATTTCAATGACGACATCTCAGAACAGAGGGAGCTGCAAGGCAACAAAGTTAATTTCTTTTTCAGTAGAAATCATCAATCGTTCTTTTCTTAAAAAAAAAAGTCACATTAACAAAGTGCTCATATATTTGATAGGTACAATGGATTTCCAGGAATACACTACATTAGAAACAATAATTTTTAATGTTTCACAAGACCAGATATCAAAATAATTTATTTTTTAAATAAAAGATAATACTTTCTAGTTTTGAGTTCCAGTGCTTCCCTGATCATGTCATTTAACAGTTTAAATTGTCACCTGAAAAATGCTGCATGTAGACATAGAACATAAAACATATATTCAAAGCATAATATTTTGATTAAAAATGTTAATCAAAACAGAATTATTGCTGAGGGGGAAAGGCCCACATCTCTAACATCAGGCTTCACTTTGATAGAAGTAAAATGCTTACTCAGAAGGTGTCCAGCCACAGTGTTTGTAAAGTATATCTGCAGAGTTTCAGCTTCCATCAGTTGCAAACTAGGTGCTTCTGAAGTCTGCCCACAAAACAGACCAAAATGGGAGTGGACTCATGCACGATGGTCTCTTTGTGATGACCTTGTGTAAGGAATGCTTCATCGACATTTGGACTGGTCATTAATTTTCAGGGCAGTATTCTCCAGTGTATTACTTTATTAATTACCTAAAACTTTAAACTGACTGTTCCTAGTCTAGCACTGTCTCGAAAGTTCTCCAATTTTTTCTCGTCTTCAACATTTGTATTCTTTACAAAATCAGGATTTTCCCTTGTGCATGCAAAAGCTATGGTTAAATGGGAAAGGATTACCGTGCAAACTATGATAGTAGTTTGATAGTATGTGTGAACTTGTCTTTTCAGGTATCCTACATCTCTGTCATAAAAATGAAAGAAACTCCTGTGGCTTTTCCCAGTCAACAGGCAAACAGCTGGGGGGCAGAAAGTCTCTAGCAACCAGGATTATGTCAGGTGGCACAAAGACTGTCAGATCATCTATCCATGACTGGAGTATGTCCACAGTATCAGCAACGCCAAACAAACATAGTGTGAAGGTGTTAGAGAACCTCAGATGCACAAGGGTTTTTAAAATGGGCACACTGCTAAACCCACTGAAAAGATCTACTCTTTCCCTCCCTCTCTGCAGTCACAGGCCTCTGCAGAATTCCTACAGCAACTAAAGGATCTTCCAGTCATGCATCCCGAAGGCTGCTGTTAGACTATCAGTGAAGGATCACCACATGCTCTGGTTGGTTCTGCCTGAAACTTGTAGCCATCCAACTATAACTACAAAACCTGTGTTTGAATTAGGACCTCTGGTCCTGTAGCATCTCACTGAAGTGTTTGGCCTGCTGATTTTGAAAGAGAAAATTAGGAGGGACAGGCTGGACATCAGTATGCTCAGTGTTGTGAAAACATCTTGGATCTGGAGCATCTTATACATCTGCATGACGATACAGGTAAGCTATTTCAAAAGGAAGAGTCACAGCAGGATTGTGTCCTTTAACTCATGTACATCTTGCCTGACTTCAGTGCCCCCATCTAGTTCAGGGCTTTTCGATCAAAATATTTATGAAGATTGCAGTAGTATTCCATCATCCCTACCACAATGCAAGTTTTAAAAATAGATTGGATTCTCTCCCACTCTCTATATGGCACCAACACATTTTCTTGCTGTACATCAGTTCCTTTGACATAAAAAAAATCCTAAACCATCAGAAGAAACAGACAAACTAACCAACCCAAAAATCTATAATAAGCATTGCCTCTAGACTCTATCATATAATATGGACCATTTACTTCCAACCACCCCTCTCTCTCCATTGCACACCAGCTGCTTGTTACACAGGTCGTCTGATGAGGTACAACATTCATTCTGCTAGATCAAAGCCACCTCCCTGTTCTAGCCTGTTCTTCACCTCTCTCCACTGTATTCTCACACACAAACTTTCTGGGAACCCACCACCCACACTCATCTGAACAGTTTCTAGATTCCACTGTTTCGAGCTGTCTGTACTCTATACTTGCAGCTTGTAGATGCTGAGTCAGAATTTGCTTGTGCCTCTATATTAAGAATCTGAAGTACTATTCTCCTGTATCTATATGATACAGATGGGCATTCTTATACAATTTTTTGTTTCCTATCATTGTGATACAAGGGCTTTAGGAAAACTCTGTCTTTCCCCAGTTTACAATTACCACGTTGACTTCTACTGTGTATGTTTGCTAACCAATACACCAAATCACAACACCCAAATCTCCTCCTCCATTTAAATGAATGCAACAATATACCTCACTTTATATTCCAGGCAAAGGAAACCATAAAAATGGGAATTTTCCATGCCTACACTTCAAGGGATGCCATGAACTTGGGGAAGAGACAGGAAGGAAGCAGAAAGATAGAAAAGACTCAAGTATGAACTGCCCATCCAAAGCTGCATCCAGTCTACTTGTGGAAAATCTCCTCGCAGGCAACTGCTTTCCTTGAGTATGAGGTTGCCTTCCCCTGCAACTCCACCCAGCTGTGAAAATAAAAAGCTGCTCTGCACTCATAAGCGTGGAAATACATGGAATGATCCTCCAAGTGCTCATCCAGTGCTACTGTAGAGCAATATAACAGAATGAATGAGTGAATATGTGGAGTCACAAGGCCAGGGTGGATAATGTTGAAGGGCAGAAACAGGTCCAAAGAGACCTTTTAACTGTTGAAATGTAGCTGGGAATTGCTTTGGAAGATTGGTGGTTATCATGGGCCAAATTGATGCAAGTAGTATCTCTAACAACCTACTTGCGTAGATAAACTTGTTCTACTTATTTTCTCAGGCAATGTAATGTACTAATATAGCTGTAGTCCTTAAGTACATGCAGAGACAGTGATGATTAAACTAGCACTTGGGTTTTGTTTCCTACCTGTGCTAGTTTTATTCTAGTAAGTCACAACATCTGCGTCTTTATAAAATGGTTATAGAAATTATGTTCTGCATCAAAGATTAAACCAGGAAGATCGATGGGGGAGAAAATACTATTGTAACCATACCACTGCATTTATAGCTCACTCTTATGGTACTTATTCTAAAATAAGCACCAGCAGGAAGAATTAGATCAATGTAACCATAGCAGTAAAAATAATGTCAGTAAATTTTCCATGTAGACAAACTATAAAGAATTCATATTGAACTAGAAATGTGTTAAAAGTTGCAATATTCTTATGAGCTTGGATTCTTGAGAAAACACATCGGTGATCATGAGTGTAATCACATTGTAGCTTTTTTTTGTTTTGTTGTACTGATTAGTTTGTTAATCCATAACATGATTTTCTCAAAGACATTTTTATGCAGCATCACCCTTAATTTTTAGATTGTGGATTTAAAAACAGAAGGCAAGTACATGCACTGTTCAAATCAGATCTTTGTTTTTTGTTCTCTGAGTTATTCAAGGTAAAATTTCTTAAAGTTGTTCGGAATGGATAAGGGAGACAGAGAAAGAAGAACCTCAATAGAAGGGGAGAAATAGTGACAGTTTTACAGCTACATTTTCAAGTTAAAAGATGTGTGCATAATGACATTTAATTACTTCAGCACCAGTATTTTACAGCATAAAAACAAATAGAACTTGGTTGAGGAGAAAGAGGTGAACCTTAAGTGGTCATAAAAGATCTTTTCTGAAGTCTCATATCTTGCAAATATTTATTTCAGTTTCTGTGTGCAACATGTATTTATCACAAACATGCTTGCAAATAAATTTAATTCAACCAAATGTTCATCAATAAGCAAACAAGAGAGGTCATGGATAGGAATGAAATTATATGCTACAATCTATTTATAACTATAGTTACCAGACAGCTTTAGCTGCAATATACTTAGTAATTAAGTGGATGTTTACTCCTATTACCTATAATCAGACAGTGGGCTATGGAGAGAAATCTAGATAATAATGGTCCTGATTCTACCACCCCTACTGATACTGATTTCAAAGGGAAGCAGTCAAAGACAGCTTCGATATATATTTCATGTCTGAGTACAAAATAAATTGTATTTTGAGGAAAAAGTAAGATTCCAAAGCAAATAATGGTTCCAGATGACATATGGGTTTGTGAAAGGCAAGTTCTGCTTGACCAACCTGATCTCCTTCTATGGAAAGGTGAACTGCTTAGTAGATGAGGGAAAACCTGAGGGTGTTGTCTACCTGGACTTTAGTAAATTATTTGATACCATATCCCATAGCATTTTCCTGGAAAAAGTGGCTGCTCATGGCTTGGACAGGTGCACTATTTGCCAGATAAAAATTTGGCTGTATTGCTAGGCTCAGAGATTGGTGGTGAATAGAGTTAAATCCAGTTGGTGGCCTCTCACAAGTGGTGTTCCCCGGGGCTCAGTATTCAGGCGCATCCAGTTTAATATCTTCATTGACAACCTGGATGAGGGGGTCAAGTACTTCCTCGGTCAGTTTGCAGATGACATCTAGTTGGGTGGGAGCATTGATCTGCTGGAGGGTAGGAAGGCTCTGCAGAGGGATCTGGACAGGCTGGATCCATGGATCTAGGCTGGTTGTATGAGGTCCAACAAGGCCAAGTGCTGGGTCCTGGACCTGGGCCACAACAACCCCATGCAGCATTACAGGCTGGGGGCAGAGTGGCTGGGAAGCAGCCCAGTAGAAAAGGACCTGGAGCTGGCTGAACAAGAGCCAACAGTGTGCCGAGGTGACCAAGAAGGCCAATGACATCCTAGCCTGTATCAGCAATAGTGTGGCCAGCAGTACTAGGGTAGTGATAATCCCCTTGTACTCAGCACTGATAAGGCCCTACCTTGAATCCAGTGTTCAGTTTTGAGCTCCTCACTACAAGAAAGACATTGAGGTGCTGGAGCAAGTCCAGAGAAGGGTAATGGAGCTGGTGAAGGGTCTGGAGTCTTATAAAGAGTGACTGAGGGTTCTGAGGTTGTTTAGCCTGGAGAAAAAGACGATCAAGGTTGGGACCTTATCACTCTCTACAACTATGTGAAAGAAGGTTGTAGTGAGATGGGGGTCAGTTCCCATCAAACAAGGAGTTAAACAACAAGGAATGGCCTCAAGTTGCAACAGGGAAGGTTTAGTTTGTGTGTTACAGAAAATTTCTTCACCACAAGCATTGTTGAGCATTGGAACAGGCTGCCCAGGTAGTCACCATTCCTGGAGTTATTTAAAAGGTGTGTAGATGTGGCGCTTAGGGTCATGGTTTAGTGGTGGACTTCATTGGTCTGGGTTAATTGTTGGACTCAATGATCTCAAAGGTCTTTTTCAACCTAAGCAATTCTACCATTCTATGATTCTGTACAGTAAATCAAGACCCAAAGAGACAACTCCAAGCACCTGTAGTCACATATGAGAGCTGAGATCTAGAAGTTCTTGTGTGATTGCAGTTATCTCTTAATTTGGATACTTACGTGAACTGAAACTGGAAAACAAAGAAAATTCCACCTTTTTCACAGCAACACCAACACCAGCCCCAAACCCACAACTAAATCCCACCATCACACTCCTATGCACTTTCTTTAGTGCTATATAGATTGCAATAATTCAGATTATACAGGGGATCTCAGAGAAGAGAATATTGTTGAAATAAAAGCAACAAACACCTTTTTTTCTCAGCAATAGGAATTTCTCTTCAGGTTATACATGTAAAATGAATAAGGTTTCGCAATTCTTTTTAGCAGTATTTCCTGCTGACTGTTGCAGGTGGGAGTAGAAGCTTCCACAAAGCACTGCAGCTGAGTCTTGCTGATAAAGGCAGCAGTAGGCTAAGAGGGATAGTTGATGAACCTATGGGGTAAACAGCTTTTGAAAGAGATCAGGAAAGCCAGAGAGGAAGGTAACCCCAGGTAATGAAGATTTTAAAGGAATTGTTTAAGTTAAAGATTAAACATAGGGTGGCATAACTAGTGAAACTATATGTTCGATATGGGTATTTGCAAGAGCATTTTGTGCTGGAACAGAAAATCAGGTGCTGAAAATAGAAATACTTTATATTGGATAGCAAGAGAGACTTCAAAGTTTTTCACTCACTCTTTGATCATTCACTAAGGTAAGGATTCCATATACCATCAGATTAATAAATAGGGATTTATTTCTGAAGACTCCTTATTTGTAAATTTCTCATGTTGACCCTCTTATGCTTGAGTTTCACATATCACAGATTGGACACAACGTTCTTTATTCAGTTAATGGGTCTTCAGATGAATTTCTTCATTCTATTTTTGACATAATTTTTATATTTTAAATATGCTTATTTAATTAACCCTATTACAAATAGCTCAAGATGCAAAAAAAACCCAAACCAAAAGAAAACCACATGGCAACTGAGAAGCTGTAACAAGTAAATTTATCTCCCAAAATGAAACCAAGATTAAAAGGCAAATCATCCTGATGTGTTTGTCTGTAACTTATTGTACTCAAAAAGTGGACAAACACACATCTAAATTGTACAAAAATACATAAATATAAAATTTTTTATGTTTTAGGTGGCAGATGGATACATTAAGCAGACAGTATTATTTTTAAAATAGATGACAGAAACATTTTTACCTGATAACTGCTTGAAAAAAAAAATAAAAACCCACTGATTTCAGGGAATTTTGAATTATGAAAAGATGATTGAAACTTACATCTTGATACACGGCGGTGTCCTCTGTCTCTTTTAAAATAAAGCTTGTTTTGGCACTTCTACAGATATACGTCATTAGTCACAAAAATGCACAGTTTACCTGCTTTTGTTACTTAAGTACACATAGCAGCTTGAAGTCTCTACTCAAATACAACCTGAAATGTCTGAATATTGCTAAAAAAATAAAGAAAATGATAATTTCATACTGAAATGGAACTTGAAAAGGATATTGAGAAGTCCAGCTGAGTTATAGCAGCACTGCAGCAGTACAGTCCTAATAGCACTTTTCACAAAGAATCTCTGGGTGCTCTTCAACTTAGCACAGTTCAAAACACCTTTAAGTAAAATTTTTCTCAGCAGTTATGTTTTGGAATAGATTTCTGAAAAATGGTAAGACAAAGCCTTTTGAATACAAACATTGAATTACTTCTGCAGAACAGCAACATTCACAAAAATATCTAACTCTGAGGTGTCCATGGTAGACTCCAAGCAATGAAATAAATGTTTCCTTTAACAACAGTTAATTATTAAGTTGAAGTTATAGTACATAAATATCTGTAAGAAAACAGCATAATTTCATAAATAATCAATGAAATATTAAAGAAAAAAAAAAAGAGTTCTAAGATACATAGAGCACTGAATATTGTCCTTGATCATCAAGAACAGTATCGTGCTGGACAAGATAAATTGAAATGCAGTAAGGCAAACCTCAATTGATATGACTGCTAAAGAAACCTGAGTTTTCTTTCTCTGCATTTATTTCCATAATCTGTCTGAACGTGATGTCAAATAGCAAATAAACCATTTTTATTTGAAAAGCTCCTACACCTCTAACAACCTATGAGCACTAGTCAGAATTGTTGAGGAGACATCACCAATCACTTCCTTTCTTCATCCCACTATTGCTTGTCTTTTCTTGCTCTTAGGCCTTTGTACCTTCCAGCCACTTTCATTACAATTCTATTTTGGCATTGAGGTGAAATATTACCCTGCACTTTTTCAGTTAATATCATCACGGTGCCACCTCTCTTGAGAGTTGTCTTATTCAGAGGAGGAAAAAGATAGAAAGACTGGAGTTTTCTCCAAATTTTCAGTCCAATTGTTTCTAGGTACTACCTCTGCTCTAATAGTGCCTTGAGAACAGAGGATGGGAAGGTCAATAATACAATACCTTTATTAATTTTAAAGAAGACCAGAAGAAATTCAGCTGCCAATCCTGGTATTAGCACTTGATAAAATACATAGAAGAAATTAAATAAGTAGCCACATAAAAATAATAGTGTGGGAAGCAGCTGACATAGTTTCTTTGAGAGGAAAATACTGCCTCAGTTCCCACTGGAATTTTCTAGCAAAATGAAGAGTCATGTAAGAAAAGGTGGTCAGCCTGATGTTGCCTACCCAAATATAAAAGGAAGTAAAACAGTATATCTGTCTTCTTGTAAAAGAATGAAATGTATACAAAATCATGAATAAATATAACAGGATAGTTTTTTATGTTGAAAAATTAAATGGTGTGGCTTTTATAACATAAGAAATGAAGATTTCTAAATTTTTCATGTGTCTCTTTTCCTGTTTTGTTTGTATTTGGATGTGAGCCAGAATTAAGTAAGGGAAAAAAGGTGTGAAAAATAATACACTTGCTTTTCTCAACATTCAAGATGAATGCTAGAAAGAAACTGCTTAGATTTCATTCTGATAAAAATGGACTTTAGTTTCTCGAAAGTGTCCTTTTGTACATGTACCAGCACATTACAATGTGACGTTTCTAATGAAAAGAAAAAAGAGGCGTAGAATATTTTGGAAGTTCAAATGTTACGTATTTGAGGCCATCTCTGACAAAATAAGGAAACAAAGGTCACAGTTCCCATTTTGCTTCCATTTCAAAGGTCAGAAAAGTAAGACATCTTTGGCTAACTTGGAAAATATGAAACAAAAGTTCAAAAGATGTGCACAACACCTTTGGAGACCTCTAAAAATTGATGACAAGCACTGCTGTCTAATTCTAATTTCATAAAAGAATGAGTGGCATTGTTTTGCAACAGATATCAAGTGCTACAGAATTAAAAAGAGCAAAGGTATACCATGTCCTTGGAAAGTACTATGAAACAAACTCTAAAGAAAGATCTTTTTGTGAAATCACCAATATGTTTAAAGAGTATCATTCTTAAAATAAACAGGGGAGATTTACTTTATTCCAAAAAGCAGTGGAGTTATCAGTACCATTAGAAAAAGCAAAAAATCTAGAAAACCCAAATAGTCAGCTAGAAAATGTTAGATGAAAATAGCTTGGGCTCTTGCAGAGTGATTTCTGACACAAACATTTAATTTACAATTTATTTGTAAATTTAAGCTGGAGTCATCCCAATAAGTAAAAACAGATAAGGAAACAAAGATTTGATTAGGAGAATCAGGTGACCCACTGGAAATGTTTGTCAAATGTTGAAGCAAAAGAAAGCATTTTACACTAATGATGAAGGAACAGACAATAAACTAAGTCCATCTTTTCATCTTGTATGGAGAACATAAAGTAACAAAAAGCAGAGTTGTTAAGCTTTGAAAAATAAGTGTCTCTCATATCTAAAACCTTTGTAGGAATACAAACTTTGATATTTTGGAATTGCATCTGGAAAGCAAAATTTCTAGAGACAAAATATCTACCAAAGGCTTTATTGTGTTGTTTAAAGGAAAGTTTAACACCAAATTTACCTCCATTACCAGAAGAGGTACATACAGGTGTCCATATCAAAACAGTCTGTCTCAACTGTAATTTTTGCACCACTCAGAAAAAGCTGAGTGGTCATTTACAATACAGTGATCCAATGATCACTGAAAAATGTCACTAGTTATTTAATCAAAACGAAAAGATTTGTTGGTTGCAAGATACTTTTCAGTCTTGGCCTTCTAGGTGTTGGGGTTTAACCACAGTTGGCAACTAAGCACCACACAGCTGCTTGCTTCTTCCCTTCCCTCTCTCCTCCCATAGTGGGATAGGAAGGAGAATTAGAAAAAGGTAAAACCTGTGGGTTGAGATAAAAGCAGTTTAACAATTGAAATTAAAAAGTGTAACAATAATAACAACAATAATTACAATAATGATGCTAATGAAAAGGAAGATAGAAAGAGAGACAGGAGTAAAACCCAAGATGAATGATGCACAATACAATTTCTCATCACCTGCTGATCGATGCTCAGCCTGTCCCTGAGAAGCAAATGACCCCTCCCAGCCAACTCCCTCTAGTTTATATACTGGCCATGGGATTCTATTGTATAGAATATCACTTTGGCCACTTTGGATCAGCTGTCCTGACCACGTTCCCTCCTGGCTTCTTGTGCACCTCCTTGCTGGCAGAGCGTGGGGTAAGCACTGCTCAGCAACAACTAAAACATCAGTGTGCTATCAACATTATTATCATCCTATATCCAAAACACAGCACTGTATCAGCTGCTAGGAAGACAATTAACTTTCGCAGATAAACTCAGAACAGTGGTACTTCTGTCTTTCAAGCAGTGAAAAGTCAAAATTGTGGTGTCTTCAAAAGTCTCTCCATTCAGTGCTAAAGGGATTGATTTAAAACAGGTACAGTTTGAAAAGGACTGGTTTTTCATTTTCAGACAAACCCAGACAAGTACTTTTAATCAGGACTATTTTTAACAGATCAGTATAATCACAAGCATTTCTGGAGTGGGGTACATAATATTTCCTAATAAACTAAGTACATCTGAAAAACTATCTAACCATGGCGCCAAAAAAATTGCTACTAGTTACAACACTTCATTATTTACCAGGATTATAAATGTTATAATATACAAGCCACAGGAAATTCAATCCCAACTCTGAAGAGCTTACAGCCTTTGAAGCAAGCCACCCTGCTGTAAACAAGTAATAAATTAATATAAATATATCTATTAAAACTATATACAAAATATATATAGTTTTAAAACTATATATACATATTTACCATAAAGGTCTACTACTTGCTGTATATATACCATATATAGAGTATAGCCATGAGGCTTCCAATATATAGTATGTAAATACTCAGAAAGATAGTTTCTGCCTTCAACAATTTACTTATCAAAATATATTTTCTGCAGTTCCTCAGCGTTCTTCAGCATGAGGTTAAATATGACAGATTGTTTTGTATGGGACCAAACAAAGTGTATGCTAACCTCCTTTTCATTTCGTGTAACAAAGTTACCAGTATGCTGTAGAAATAAGATGATGCGCATGTAAATATACATAAAAATTCAGTAGCTAGAAGATGCCACATCAGCATGTTTCTGCTGAGATAGGAGAGCATCTTATCTGTCCACTTCCCATTTGCTCACTGCCGTCTACTTAGGAGTCTGAGTCAGAGCTTATCATGGAGGGGGGAAAAAAATAAAAAAGAAAAAAAGGAGAGAAATTACTTTGAAAAAGTTCAGTTTTATCCAAGTATATTTTTGTTAAACATGAGCACTGTCACACTCAGCTTTTCTGACTTAAGGGAAACGGGAAAATGTTTCTTCCATGTAATGCCACATTCCCATTCTAGCTCATTCTATTCCTAAATACGTTAAGAAATTAAAATTAAGCATGAAACCAGAAAATTAAGGAGAAAGGTAAATATAAAACTGAAGAATTTTCAAGAAATACACTTTTGTTTTGGTGTAAGTGTTTCAAAAGTTGTTGTCTAGTCAATGATTTTAAGGACAGTAAGAACCATAGACATCACATCTTCAAAAGAAATCGTTATAAGTCAATCCATAACCATGTTCTGTTGTCTTGAAAGGAAAGCAACTGTAAGAATAAAAAATACTTTCTGATATTGGATCTGGTATATATTGCAACAGTGGAAAGCTACAACTACACAAGTTAATTTTCATATTCTTATACTGTATGAATATATACTATATATACAAAAACCACCTTTCAGTCTAAGAAATCTGCAGCTTCATACCGTTGGAAGAAGCAGGAGGAAAACTCTGCAGAGTAGGGATGATCCATCATTAAAATTCCCTAAAATATATATCCAGGCAATGTTATGATACCAGTTCCACTTGATGACAGAGAGTAGAGAGCTGAATAGGCAGCAGGAGGACAATATTTCCTGCAGTTCCTATGATCTTAAACATGAGAAAATATGTAAACAAAGAAAGCTTGTCTCAGCAAGCTCAAAGAACTCTTCATTTTCATGATTTTCTTTAAAGTTAGCCTACTTTACATGGGCCATGCAAAGTGAGAAAGAACTGAAGGAGAATGGAGGAAGGAAGCAAACATTGGGGTTTGGTAAAATTGAGTAGGAAAAACTGATTTTGTGACCACAGTTCAGTGTTAGTTACACTGAAAAATTTAAAGGGAGAAAACGTGAACAGGACTAAAAAAGAATTTTCCTCTTGAAATTTAAACACTTTGACAATTCAGGCATTGCTTTTTCTTTTTTTTTTTCTGTTCCCCCTGTTATATTTGTAAGTACATATTACTTTACTAACATCACGAGCCGGTTAAGGGAGGTGATTGTCCCTCTCTGCTCTGCACTGGTACAGCCTCGCCTTGAATATTGTGTGCAGTTTTGGACACCACAATATAAGAAAGACATTAAGCTATTAGAGAGCGTCCAAAGGAGGGCAATGAAGATGGTGAAGGGCTTTGAGGGTATAGTGGGTTGACCCTGGCCAGATACCAGGTGGCCACTAAAGCCGCTCTCTCACTCTCCCCTCTGCAGTTGGACAGAAGAGAGAGAAAAAAATACAGCAAAGAATTCATGAGTTGAGATAAGACCTATGAGAGGTCAGTGACTGATTACCTTCACAGGCAAAACAGGACTCAAAGTGGGGATAATACTTATATTTATTACTAACAGGATAAGAGCCAAAGAGTAAGAAACAAAACAGTCTTAAAAACACCTTCCCCTTACCCCTTCTTCCTTCTATGTTCTCCCTCCTCCCCCCCAGTGGTGCAGGGGGATGGGGAATGGGGATTACAGTCAGTTGTTGTTTCTGCTGCTGCTCAGAGGGAGGAGTCCTTCCCCTGCTCCCGTGGAGTCTCTCCCACAAGAGACAGTCCTTGATGGACCCTTCCAGCATGAGTCCATCCCTCGGGCAGCAGTTCTTCCCAAAATGCTGTCCCATGAGTCACTCCTCCATGGGGTGCAGTCCTTCACCAATGAGCTGTACCGGCATGGGTCCCCCACAGGGGCCACAAGTCCTACCCTCGAAAAGCCTGCTCCAGTGCGGGCTTCCCTCTCCACGGGCTGCAGGTCTCCAGCAGAACCCGGCTCCATCCTGGGCCTCCCATAGGGTCACAGCTTCTTTCATGCATCCACCTGCTCCAGCATGGGCTCCTCCATGGGCTGCAGGTGGATCTCTGCACCCTGATGGTCCTCCATGGGCTGCAGGGGCACAGCTGCTCCACCATGGTCTGCACCACAGGCTGCAGGGGCCTCAGCTCCGGCACCTGGAGCACCTCCTGCCCCTCCTTCTGCCCTGACCTTGGTGTCTACATTGTTATTCCCATGTTCTCACTCCTCTCTTCCCTTGCTGCAACTTCTTCTGCGCAACAATCTTCTGTTCTTAAATATGTTATCACAGAGGCATTACTATTACTTCTAACTGTCTCAGCCTTGGTCAGCAATAGGAAGTCCATCCTGGAGCCGGCTGGCATTGGCTCCACCGGACAGGGGAAGCTTCCAGCAGATTCTAATGGAAGTCACCCCTGCAGCCCCCCCACTACCAAAACCCAGCCACAGAAACCCACTACAGAGGGGAAGCCATATGAGGAGCAGCTGAGGTCACTTAGTCTGTTCAGTCTGGAGGAGACTGAGGGGAAGCCTCATTGCAGTCTACAACTTCCTCATGAGGGGAAGAGGTAGGGCAGGTACTGATCTCTTCGTGGTGATTCGAGGGAATGGCCTGGAATTGTGTCAGGGGAGGTTTAGATTGCATATTAGAAAAAGGTTCTTTGCCTAGAGGGTGGTTGGGTGCTGGGAAAGGCTCCTGAGGGAAGTGGTCACAGCACTAAACCTGACAGGGTTCAAGAAGCATTTAGACAATACTCTCAGGCACATGGTGTGACTCTTGGGGATGGTCCTGTGTAGGGCTAAGAGCTGGACTCAATGATCTTTGTGGATCCCTTTGAACTCAGCATATTCTGAGATTGTGATTCTTTGATTCTGTCTCAAAATTATCATGCTGATCAAAATCAAAATTCTGAATTGAAAATTGCCAAGGAACTGTGATAACACCTGCAAGAGGTCTGATAAGTTTACACTTATTAACTTGGACCAACAATCCCAGTTCATTAAGATCTAATTTTGTGTAATATGTTCTATGAGTTAACTCTACTTTACAGGCACTTAAAGAAGGTGAGAACAGAATTTTTTATAGTCTGAAAAATATTTCAGTATAATTATGTATTTTGTTTTAAATCATTGATATAATAAAAATAAAAGCTTTATTTGTTCATCACTTATCTGAAAATGTATATGACTAATAAGTCCGACATCCTAAGGAAATATTGAGCCATAAGGTAAATCTGCTAAACATGCTTATTCAAGAAAATACGAACAAAACATCTACTATGAGGAATGTCCTCCTAGTAAAATTGCAAGAAAGCATTGAAATAATGTTCAATGAGCTCTTGAATCCACATGAAGTATAAGAATTACTTAGAAGATAGATGGATATTTGTTTCTTGGGACGTACAGACACCCATTTTCTTTTATCCCCATGAAAATAATATTTACACTGTTTTACACAGAACAATATCTTCTCTTAATTTTTATAATGAAAAAATATCAAAAGGCACTTCTAACATTAGTATTTACTGTCAGTTTTTTTCCATCAATAACATCACAGGACAAACTATAAAATTTTCTTGTACAAATAAATATATTCTTTGCTGTGAAATGTTTAGATAATTCTGTGCATATAATTGTCAATACCAAAAGTATCCCTGAGATTAAGTACTTTGAATAGTCTCTTATCAAACTGATATAAAATTGAAGTATTCTCTTTATGACTTTATTCAGGTTAAATTTACATTACTATTTCTTTGGATCAAAAATAAGTTTGTAGAGTGGATGTTTGGAAACTGAACAGTCAAACAAAAATCTACAACTTCAGCATATAGTTTATGGAAGATGATATTAGACTGAATTGAAAGGAACTTAAATTAAAGCACATAGCTTATAACAGAATTTAAAAGTTTAAACAAACAATTTCTAACATATATGCAGTAGAATTTGAATTTAATTTCAAAACAGTGTTCTTTTTAAGTCACATTTTACGTCATGGACTTTTCATAACCAATAAAAAACATCTTTATTTATGTCAGTCGTCATAAGCTTTAGTATTTGAACAGCCTCAGAAAAACACCACAGTAGCTGAGCAAGAACTGATCATGAATCCCATGCCCTACAGCATAGCATGTCACAGTTTATAAAAAGTTGGTTCTAGCTTTGTGACCTCAATTACAAGGAATAAAAATCTTACTGTTGTGAATTAAACTAACTTCACTGTCTGAATCTGTAACTTCAGTTTTGTTGTCCTGGTAACTGCAAAAACAGCCTTGTCATTTAAGTGCTCCGTGTACAGTGGTTATTTTTTATGTGAATGTAAGAAAAAAGGACCCTACTGTGGAACCTTCTTACAATAATTGGTTTTACCTGAATTTTAATCCAAAACTTTGATTTCCATGACTGTTTTGCACACAGTTAAGTGATTTTACCAGAAAAACTTCATAAATGTACCTAGTTCAGCTGAAAGCATTCAAAACAGATAGTATTCAATGGAATATATATTTCAAAGCTGTCACTAAATGACTAATCCTATAGCCTCCATATTTCACTAGGCACATCATTTATGCAATTTTGATTTTATTTCTGAATTATGATAGATCTGTTAGAGATGAATGAAGTTGATCCAGGATGAATCCAGATACAAGTTGGCAGGAAATAAATTTATGTCACAAGGAATTAGTTGATTTTTGTTCTGTATTTGACTTGTCATTGATTACTAAATTTTCCCTAGTGAGTCCCATCTTCACCTCTTACATACAGTATGGATTGACATGACAGCTTCTTGCCAGGATAATACTTGAAGTCTAATGTTGTCTTATTGTTAGGAATAAGAATGTCAACTTTTCTAACATTCTTCAATGAAGAAACTTACAACTCCTTTGTAAAATTATGACTCCAAAGAAGATGAAATCAACCAGAGATTTCTGATATTCATATTGTACCATACATTTGTAAGTGTCTAGAAATTGGTCTTAAGCTAAATATCCCTTTAAAAATATCTACATTTTAACCAAAATTAGAGAATATTTTTAACCTTACTTGATTTGTTTCTGGAGGTATACCCTGCATGTGATACCACAATGGTACTCTGAACTGTTGCTGGTCAAAACCATTTCTTCTTCCATCAGAAAAAGAGAACAGAGGTAGGAGGAATAGTTGCAGTTAGTGTATTATTTGCAAAATTAAGATTAAAGTTCTTTCTTGTCTGAAACCCTTCCTCTTTTAAAACAAATTCACATTTGTGTTCCTGTAAGGTCTATTATACATTTGTCTTACAACACTTCATATTTATTCCATATATGATTTGGTTTACTCCTTTAATAGAGTCACAGGGGAAAAAATAAATTGCTACATCCTATACTAAATGATAGTTGGAGCACCATCTAAGATTCTGTACCACTGTTACAGAAGTCTGATCAATGATAACTGCCAGTTGGTCCCTTATATCTCTTATCAGTATGTCTTATCTTGTGTCAAAATGTGCAGGCTGAAGTTCTAATACTAAAAATCAAAAACTGGTTGCTGTCAGAGACCCTATCTACAGTATGATGCTGGACGTTGATCTATTTACGATACAGAAAAGAAACACATTTAAACAAATACATGAAATTTGCAAAACTCTTTGCATTAAACTTCTAATTAATGCATGACTGCTCTGGTTAAACTGCGTTCTCTTAGTGGGTTTCATCAGCAAATTGCAGAAAAACCTGTGATGAGCTATACAGCAGCAAGTACTTAAGGAAATGGCACTGACAACACCACAGTAACTGTTTTGGCATTATTTGGAGCTAACAGAAGTGATTTTGATGGTGCCATATATCCAGGAATGAAGAAACTCTCAGGGGATAACAGGTGACCCTCACTCTTTCTCTAGAGAAGCTAATTTTTCAGAACTATTCGATAAGAGAGCTGCCAAAATGCTTTTCTGGAATATCTGAAAAAGTTAGATTTGTGCAGGCAAACATTGAAGTGGAAAACTTTAGATAAGATAGATATGGGATTTCAGGATTGTCCTTGAAGGTCTTTTAGTTAACTGTACTTGTGTTCCAGAAAGACTGTGAAGTTGCTATAGAATATTTGGTCAGAGTTCCTAAAATAAAGACTTTGATTCACTAAACATTAAGTACAGTAAATATCCTGGAGCTGACTCTAAGGAATGAATAACATTGAATCTAATGCCTTAGTTATTAGGAGAAAGGGGTGGCTTAGCTATTCACCAGAAGAACAATTTCACCAGGAATTATTTTAAACAATGACAATACTATGATGTCCTGTAAAAAATAGTCCTAATAGCATCCAAATAATACTTTAGAATAATTTCCTCCGACATTTCATTATCAACAATTCATTTGAGTGAGTCTAGTCAGAGCTGTAAATGAAACACATTTACATATGCACATGAAAGCTTGAATTAGTGATAAGAGAAACACACAAATCTTCTGAAAAAATAGCAACCCTTTCATATTTATAAATATGAAATACTAAGAGTACAATGAACAAACAGTTGTATTCATATTATCACCACATTACTTGGTTTCCAACAGATTCTATAAAGTACAATTAAGTTGTAGAAAAAAAAATCACCTTTGACTTTATAAGGCAAAGAATATAGTTCCAACTCAGATTTTTCAAAAGGTCAAGCCACTTGAAGTTAAGCATTTCAAGTCTCAACAGACATTACTTCTTTGAACAGGATCAAAACTGTGAATTTCTACTTTTCAAAAATTAGACACTGTAAACTTCTCAAATAAAAGAAAAAGTTACCTAAAGTTTTATTGGATCTTTTTGCTCAGGTGTTTATTGGGTTTTTTTTTCTTTCAGTTATAGAGCAAATTCTATGATTATAGCTACTATAAAATGGCAACCCATATTTATAAAAAC
Source organism: Chiroxiphia lanceolata (assembly GCF_009829145.1). NCBI lineage: Eukaryota > Metazoa > Chordata > Aves > Passeriformes > Pipridae > Chiroxiphia > Chiroxiphia lanceolata. The sequence continues at coordinate 75,612,308 of NC_045637.1, forward strand.
TATGACAGAAGACATTCATGGAAAGTTCTTTTCATGATTTAGAAAAACAAAACAAAACAAAATTATATTTTTTAGGTAAAGTAAATGGAACCAAGAAAGCTAGTATACCAGGAATGTGAGGAAATACTTGGGTATAAACTGGTACACTATGAGAATACACTGAAGGAACAGTAGAAAAAAGTTCTTCAGTTGAAACAGGAGGTTTTCTAGTTCATTGCAGGGTAAAGATTGTAGCCTCTGCTATGTACACATCCAAATACTTTTCTAAGTGTTTCTACCCAAAGTTGATTTAGGATCTGACAAATGTTATACTCATCAGAATTAATGTCTATCTTCAGAAAGTTTCAGATAATGTTTGAAGAACATCCTAACCTGCTCTAGTAGCTGAAATTGCTGAGTTGCCTCAAAAATAACTGACTTTCACAGTGACAATTTATCACA